>NC_079196.1:35869596-36469596 GCF_029499605.1 Hyla sarda
CATACGATTAAAATGATACCCTACTTATATAGGTTTGATTTTGTCGTACTTCTGGAAAAAATCATAACTACATGCAGGAAAATTTATACGTTTAAAATTGTCATCTTCTGACCCCTATAACTTTTTTATTTTTCCACGTACAGGGCGATTTGAGGACTCATTTTTTGTGCCGTGATCTGAAGTTTTTATCGGTATGATTTTTGTTTTGATCGGACTTTTTAATCACTTTTTATTCATTTTTTAATGGTATAAAAAGTGACCAAAATACGCTTTTTTGGACTCTGGAATTTTTTTGCGAGTACGCCATTGACTGTGCGGTTTAATTAATGATATCGTTTTATAGTTCGGACATTTACGCACACGGCGATACCACATATGTTTATTTTTATTTACACTGTTTTATTTTTTTTATGGGAAAAGGGGGGTGATTCAAACTTTTATTAGGAAAGGGGTTAAATGACCTTTATTAACACTTTTTAAAAAAATTTTTTTGCAGTGTTATAGCTCCCATAGGGACCTATAACACTGCACACACTGATCTCTTACACAGATCACTGGCATGTATTAACACGCCTGTGATCAGTGTTATCGGCGCTTGACTGCTGCTGCCTGGATCTCATGCACGGAGCAGTCATTCATCGATTGGAAACCGAGGAGGCAGGTAAGTTCCCTCCCGGTGTCCTGTAAGCTGTTCGGGACGCCGCAATTTCACCGCGGCGGTCCCGAACAGCCCGACTGACTAGCCGGGATAGTTTCACTTTCACTTTAGAAGGGTTAATACCGCACATCGGCGCGATCGGCGATGTGTGGTATTAGCCGTGGGTCCCGGCCGTTGATGAGCTCCGCGATGTGATGCGACCCCGATTCATATCACGGGAGGCGGCGCAGGACGTAAATATACGTCCTGCGTCGTTAAGGGGTTAAAGGGGTATTCAGGAAAAAACTTTTTTTATGCATCAACTGGCTCCAGAAAGTTAAACAGATTTGTAAATTACTTCTATTAAAAAATCTTAATCCTTCCAATAATTATCAGCTGCTGAAGTTGACTTGTTCTTTTCTGTCTGGCCATAGTGCTCTCTGCTTTCATCTCTGCTTTCCTCGGGAACTGCACAGAGTAATTGGTTTGATATGGGGATTTGCTTCTACTTTGGACAGTTCCGGAGACACGTGTCATCATAGAGAACTTAGAGAGAAAAGAACAACTCAACTTCAGCAGCTAAAAAGTACTGAAAGGATTAAGATTTTTTAATAGAAGTCATTTACAAATCTGTTTAACTTTCTGCAGCTGCTGTGCTCACATGGCATTTGTACCACTATTTTCCAAAATTGCAGTAAAATGGCACTATTTTACTGTCATTTTGGAAAATAGCGGTACAAATGCCATGTGAGCACAGCCCTAATGAGTCAAAGCATTACGTTTATAGTATACAATAGTGGTAATTAACCACGTGTGAACACAGCCTGCCAGACATGGTAGTTACCCTTACAAAACAAAAAAACTTGAAAAATGCAACAATGTGAACACTAAAACCAGCTTCCACTTGAAATCAATTGAGTTAAATGGGAAACGGCTTTTGCTGTGCACATGGCCATGAAAAATGAATGGCCCTTTCCCTAGTTTTTCAGTACAGATTCAGTCGCACATTTCAGGCGCAGAAGTGGAGTGTAGTAATACTTGTGTAACATCTTCAGCTCCTGAGATGAGTTTTTAGCAGAATGTGCGGAGAATAATATTTTCTTTATCTATCCCAGCAGACATGTCTATAGAGCCAAACATTTTACATTTTATGGAATAGAGAGTCTGTGTCAGATGCAGCCTGTCATCCGCTCCTCAGTTCATTACAATGTTCAGGATATTAGCTACAGGTAGGATTTCAGGCAGGGGGTTGCAGATGTAGCAGGAGAGAAGACATTATAGATCACATGCAGAAGAGCACAGCACATGCCCTGCAAGAGTAGTCACAAGGGGTCAACTATCAAAAACTAAAAACTAACTGCTATTTGAAATGAGAATGAGTTTTTCCTAATTATTTTAACCTTTTAAATATTATACAGGTCTAGGGTCCCCCCCCCCCCCCCCCCCATTAACTGGTGTCAAAAAGTTAATGTCCCATCACACTTTTTACTCTATAGACTAAAACTAGAAAGAAATATACTTCAATTTACTTTTCATAGTGTATTTTTTGATTACATTTTTTATTATTATTATTAATATGCCTATTTAATTATTTTTTTCCTAAATATGTCCATAAAAAAATTGAGATCTAAAAAATGTATGTGATCTGTGTAAGTCTATGAGTAGTTGTCTGTGCACATGGTATATAAAAAAAATAAGTGACGACTAGCAACGTATTCACGGAAGCATTTTTGGCAGATGATAAAAGGGGCAGGTGGAATTTGAGTTTTGATTTAAATGGGTATTCCAGGAATTTTTTTATTTGACTATGCTACAGGGGCTGTAAAGTTAGTGTAGTTCATAATATAGTGTCTTTACCTGTGTGTGACGGTTTTCTCACACTTTTTCTGTGATTTTCACCCCACTATTTATTTTTACCAGCATACAAAATGACTGTTGTCTCGGTTTTTTCCCAGCTTGCAATGCGGCCGAGACCTGACATCACTAGTCAACTTATGACAGGGAGCCTGTCTGCTTCAATGGGTGAAGGGATCCATCTGCAACTAATGCAACAGCTGTAGGCACCCTGATTGAAAACCACAGGTCTTTTGTTTCAATGGGTGGGGTGGCTGATGTTTGAGAGGGAGGAAAATGGCATTGTGGGATTTGTAGTAAAAAAAACATAAGTCAAACAGGAAATACAAGTTCACAAAAAGCTAGCCACAGTGTTATAGTAATCTCATGCCATTTAGTCCCAAGACAAGCGCAGATCCTTCCTAAGCATGTCCATTACTGTCTGCCAGGTACGTACTAAAATCACCTTATGATGGAGAACCCCTTTAAAGATACAGTATCTTATTCCGGGAAGAAGCTGAGTGATAACATGAGTATGACCTCCATTATAGCTCCTAAATGGGTCTTCACCAGAGAATAAATTTGGCACATATTGTATTTTGGGTCAAATGCCACAAATAAATTTGGGTTCCGGCGGCACTGTTGGGTTCCGGTGGCAGTGGGCATGACGTCACGTCATGACCACTGCCGCTGGAACCCAGCATTCATTCAGAACACTGGGTGCTGCGCGGAGAATGAGGGGGGCCTAGCAGTGAATGTTTTTTGTTTTACGATTCCTTTGCCCCCTGAAACTGTACAGTGGTGTTGATGCTGTATGTATCACACTCACCACATAAGCTAGGCCCAGTACACTGCACCTCGCCAATCCACAGTAGAGTGCACTGTACACGAGCAGAAACTTCTATCTTTGACAGGAGTCCCTGATCCTGTACATACATTGTGAGAGCACTCACAGGGCAATTGGACACTTCCTTTTCCAAATCAGGATCTGAAACAAATCTGATTTGCTGCAATGGTCACAAGACAAAACTTTGGCAATTGGCATATCTCTAGTTGTCACCCAACTTTTTCAGCCTTGCCAAATGGCCTAATTGTGCAGTAACAGGGGATGGGCCATTTAGGAATATTATAAAGATAATTTGTAACTGCTGTGAGATGTATAATGGCTGAGCCATGTTTAGTAGTGGTCTAAGAGGTTGTGTACCATGGGTTCCGGTGGAGGCAACAAGCTACACTTTCTAGGGTATTTAGTTGTTAGTGGAGTGCCCTTTGCCCCTAAATGAATGAAAGCCTAACCATGACTTGCATGATATAAATACAAGAGGAAGACCATGCAGTCACTATGGGGCTCATGGACAAAGGGAACCCATACCTTCTTGACTACATATGACACAGAGCTGTGCAAGGATTCCCTTTCTGCTGGTTCTACAAACAAGATTGTGGGACATTGTGGTAAACAACCCCCATCTCTATCTTTCCCAGGTGGTTGGGGGTCATGGTGGGGGTAGCACCAGATGGTGGCTTCATTTTATACTTTGCTATTGGGCCTACCTCTCCTCTTTGTTAACCCCAGACACTTCTTTCCTAAAAAAAATTCCTGTATCATAAAACTTATCAATAAAAGATGTCAGTACAAAACCCCAAGTGTCCGTCTAATTTCTGAAGAAACAAGTTGTTTAAGTTGTTTAGATGTTAATTTTGGTAGTTACACATATTTTTGGCAGACACAGAAGAGCACGGCACACAGGCAGTAGTCCAGGAGAAATAATTTGAAGTCATGGCAGTGTTACAGAGCCGTTTGCACTATACCCTGTGCTTTCAAAATGGTATCATTCACATGAAGCATAAATGTGTTTAACACATAGAACGTGGAATGTTTTGTCCCTCGTTCTTTTTCAGCTATTTAACATTTCTTGTTCCTGATCTCTAGTGTCTGAGGTTACTATGGCATTGAGGTTGCCATGGTTATTTCAGACTCTGCTGTGCTTCGGGCAGCTATCAATTTTGACCTCACGGACACTTCATATTTCAGCTGCTCATGTTCCTTATCGTTAAACGAATGGTAGATGTAAAAGAAAAATCTTTCAGAAGAAGCAAGAAAATAGTCTAAAGTATATCTGAAATATAAAGTGGTAGAGGAGCCTACATTTTATCAATAACATATAATCCGAACTGGTAATAGGAGCCTTGTTAAAGTCTAGCACCGGTTCGGAGAATTACATCATGCATGTGTCTTTGCAAGGGCATAGCTCAAATCTCATTAGACCCGAGGTACCAAATGGGAAGTATGTGTTATGTGTTGGTTCCTGCCAATAAAATTGTTCAGCCCCTCAGTCACAGAAAGGCCATATTATACATCACTTTATCAAGGGGTCAAATCTTGGGGGGGAAAGTGCAGGAACTCACCCAAGATTTTGACTCAAGGGCTGGTCCTACAGGATTGCAAAACTTGAGTCCTGACTATATCCAATAGAAAATGTGGCTAAGTGGTTAGTACTGTGGTCTGGCAGAGCTGGGGTCCTGGGTATGCCCCACCCCCACCCTCCCTCCCTATTTCTGTGATTTTCCTCCTACACATCCACAGTGATTTAATGGTCCATTCACAGAGATATACAATGACTATCTGATCAATGGGGTGTTGCCCAGCACTCCTACCAACCAGATGCTTGGCACAACCATGGCACCTGTATGTGCACAGTAAACAGAGCCAGAGGCCATGCTGGGTCACTGAAGCTTATTTGCCAACAAAGTGAATGGGAGCTGGTCTGCAATAACCCTACACAGCCACTATAAAATGTAAAGAGCCAGGGCTTCGGATTCCATTTCTTGTGTACATCCAGGCACTGAAGCGATGCCAAACAAATCATAATCAGGGGTTTCAATTGTCAGCAGTAGGCTGTACAGTCTTCTCTATCCCTTCTTTATGCTGATTTCTATGATCAGTATAGGCAGAAACAGGAGAGAGAATATTCAGTGTTCAGCTTCCTTCTACTAATGGACTGGAGGGTAATGTGAGAGAAGGGGCAAAGAGAGGGAAGTTAGTGTGAAAGTGGAGCAGTCTGTGAGAGGGGGACATAAGGAGGGCTCTTTTTGATGGGGTACCATGTGGAGAAGTGTTTGGAAGAAGATATCATAAAGAGCCTGTGCAAAAGAAAAAGGCATTGGAAATAGTCTGTGTTAGAGGCACTTGTGGACCACCCAGAGGTTTTTAGTTTTTTGGAGGTCGTCAATTGTGGGGAACGGATAAACATTGAACCAGACTTTCTCTATGTCTGTGTTGTGGATTTGAAACCCACTATTAGAAAAATATAACTTTGCTATAAGGTTATATGAAGAAATTAATCAACAGCTTTAAGTATCACATTTTTTATTCTATTAGATGACTGTGCCGTTGGGGTAGAGATTGGATTTTACACTGGTATTAATCCTTCCACTTTTGTCTTAAACCACTCTGGCAGATGGGATGCATGAAAAGATAAACTGGGTCAATTAAACCATTGATTATCTGAATTTATTTCATCATAACATGTAACAGATAACAAGTTTATAATGGTTGGCGGAGAACTGGAGGGAATACGCTAATCTACAGCAAATATTATGCTTGATTAAGGTCTGATTTCTGAATAAACCCCCATGTGCTTACGAATTTCATCGGTAAACAAGTTGTGCTTGTCCAGAATAATGATGCTCAATATTAGATGAAAAAAAATATATATATATCATTAGAGTCATTTTTTACTCCGGGAAAATTCCAGCTAATCGCTGATTCGTATCAGTTGACAATCATGAGTCACAGCGAGAGACGGCAAGTGTTCTAGAGCAAATTAGTTGCCAAATGGTCCATCGTTGTGCATGCGAGATGACTAGAACGAGAGTAAACAGCACAGCATGAAATGTATCAAAAGGAGGATTTTTTTTTAATCAAAGGACTGTTTTTGTTTGTTTAGTCCATTGTTGCCAGATATAATGAAGCCTCAAATGTACCACAAGCATAATTGTAGAGCAACGCAAATACCACAGTGAGAATGTAGGCCCCAGGCAGGTTGGAGCGCCAGAAGGTGTGCAATTACCAAAGGTTGTAGATACCGAGACCTTTATAAACATATAATTGAAACGTTGTCTCCCGATTCTCTTGCGGTGGTGCCAAAAACATAAGGTTGTTTAATTATTACCTGAGGAGAAATTACTTCCAACTTGTAGAAATCAATTATCTTTGGTTTAATTATTGGCCAGAGGTTTGTCTCCCTAGGAGGACTTTAGGAGGACAGATTAGTAAACGTAAATGCAGAGGAATTCTGGAGGAATGACTGTCACAATGAATGGAAGGCATTAAAATGTATCCATTGTATGTGAATGCACCAATGAGAGCCCATGAAACAATATGTGTAATGGGAATATTTTGCTAAGCTCTGTTCACATATTAGTTACAAGCCTTCAATTCTGCCTCACAAAACGCACCAGGAAGAGGGTAAAGATAGAGATGAGCAAACTTTCAGAAAGTTCGGCTTGCCAAACCTTTTGAAAGTGTCTTGGAATTATGGGAGTTGGCTGTCTGGGAATGATGGGAGTTGTAGATTAACAACAGCAAACCTCCAGCTGTTGTCTAACTAAAACCCCTATCATTCCCCTATCAGACAGCCGACTCCCATCATTCACAGACAGCTTTGGGCTATCTTTGTACTTTAGCAACAGGGAAGATCATTTTTTTAATCCCCACTCTTTGCCCTTTTTGTAGCTTACAATAACATGATATGTAGTATAGATGTAGCAATACATTTCTCTGATATTGGATTATCTATCAATAAAGCAATTTGGTTTCTCTAAAATGAGGAGTTGCTATATCTAAGTTTATAGGACCAGATTTATCAAACTGTGTGAGAGAAAAAGTAGAAAGATTTTCCTCCAGCAACCAATCACAGCTCACCTTTCACTTTACCAGAGATCATTAGCTGAGCTGTGATTGGTCGCTGTGAAAAAATCTCTCCACTTATTCTCTCACACAGTTTGATAAATCTGGGCCATAGTGTCTGCCATTTATGGGATTTTGAAACATAGAATGTGTCAGCAGAACCATTTGGCCCATCTAGTCTTCCTAATATTCGGAATCCTATCAATAGTCCCTGGCCCTATCTTATATGAAGGATAGCCTCATGCCTATCCCATGCATGTTTAAAATCCTTCACTGTACTTGCTGCTACCACTTCTGCAGGAAGGCTATTCCATGCATCCACTACTCTCTCAGTAAAGTAATATTTCCTGATATTACTGCACAAACCTTTCCCCTCTAATATAACAATATGTCCTCTTATTGTAGTTTTTATTCTATTAAATATGTTCTCCTCCTTTACCGTGTTGATTCCCGGTGTTTTGTCTTTCTTCTATACATGTTAAGGTCCTTTTCTGGAATTTGTTTGTCCTGCAATCCATGTACTAGTTTAGTATCTTCTGAGAATTCTCTCCAATGTGCCTACATCCTTCTGGAGATATGGTAGCAAGTACTGCGGTCTCATTAGTGCTCTGTACAGCGGCATGAGCAATTCCCTCTCTACTGCTAATACTTTTCCCTATACACTCATGAGCACTTCTTCCCTCTTTCTACTGCTAATACCTCTCCCTATACATCCATGAGCACTTGCCAGTCTACTACTGCTAATACCTCTCCCTATGCACCCATACACACTTCCCTTTCTACTGCTAACACCTCTCTCTATGCAACCATGGACACTTCCCACTCTACTGCTAATACCTCTCCCTATACAACCATGAACAGTTCCCTCTCTACTGATAATACCTCTCCCTATAGACCTATGAGCACTTTCCTCTACTGATAATACCTCTTCCCATACATCCATGAGCACTTCACTCTCTACTGCTAATACCTCTCTATACACAACATTTACCACTGCTCTCTGACATTGTCTGCCTACCTTTAATGGGGTACTACCATGGAAAACTTTTTTTTTTTATCAACTGGTGCCAGAAAGTTAAACAGATTTGTAAATTACTTCTATTAAAAAATCTTAATCCAGTACTTTTTGGGGGCTGTATACTACAAGGAAATATTTATCTTTTTGGATTTCTCTTATGTCACGACCACGGTGCTCTCTGCTGACTTCTGCTGGTCATTTTAGGAACTTCCAGAGCAGGAGAAAATTCCCATAGCAAACTTATGCTGCTCTGGACAGTTCCTAAAATGGACAGCAGAGGTCAGCAGAGAGCACTGTGGTCGTGACATAAGAGAAATCCACAAATAAACATTTCCTCTGTAGTATACAGCAGCTAATAAGTACTGGAAGAATTGTAATTAATTTACAAATCTGTTTAACTTTCTGGCATAAGTTGATAAAAAAAAAAGTTTTCCACAGTAGTACCCCTTTAAGTCTTCTGAAATAATGGACCCTAAATCCCTTTCCTCAGATACTAAGGTTAGGACTGTATCACATATTCTATATTCTACCCTTGGATGTTTACACCCCAGGTGCATTATCTTGGACTTATCTAGTTTACCTAAATCCTTTTCCATTTGGCGTATCCCAATTCATGTATACATATCACAATATGAAATGCTTAGGTGTTTACTTATACAAACATTTATTTTTGTTATTTTCCATAACATTGTATTGGCAGTTAAATCATTTTTTTAAACATCCTGATAGTAATAAAAGATAATGATGTTCACAGATTGCTGCAAATTGAAGCCGTACACCAAATTATCATGGGATCAATTACAATTACTGAAAATATTTAGAAAACTCGGCCTGGGGAATGGTGCGGGATAATCATGTGATCTGCCTGTAAAATGCAATCGTTTGAAAATCAAGCAGAAAATCAATGTCAGATGCAAAAGAAACTCTAGTTTCCAATGGTTCACTACTTCGAAAAATGAACGTTTTGTTTATTTGCTATAATATATAGTCTTGATGGAGGTGTAGCTTAAGTTTAGGATTTTTTTAACTAATATGTATATATATATATTTTTATTTTTTTATTTTTTTTACAGCAGTGTTTTCCAGACAGTGTTGCAAAACTACAACTACCAACGCAATATTAGTATAAAGTCTTCCTTGTGTTTTTTTTTTTTTTGTGACTAGCAGACTGCTAAGGATTATGTACTGTTTATCTAGTTAATAAGGCAGAACATTGGGGGAGGGCTTCTGCAGCAAGTCTACTATGCAGAACAATGAGGGAGGGCTTCTGATGCACATCTACTAAGGCAAAACAGTGGGGTAGGGCTCCTGTTGCACGTCTACTAAGGCAAAATAGTGGGGGAGGGCTCCTTATACAAGTCTACTGAGGCAGAACAGTGGGGGAGTGCTCTTACTGCAAGTCTACTAGAGCAGAACAGTGAGGGAGGGCTCCTACTGCAAGTCTACTAGGGCAGAACAGTGGGGGAGGGCTCCTACCGCAAGTCTACTAAGGCAGAACAGGAGAGGAGGGCTCCTACTGCAAGCCTATTAGGGCAGAACAGTGGGGGAGGGCTTCTGCCGCAAGTCTACTAAGGCAGAACAGGAGAGGACGGCTCCTACTGCAAGTCTACTAGGGCAGAACAGTGGGGGAGGGCTCCTGTTGCAAGTCTACTAAGGCAGAACAGGAGGGGAGGGCTCCTGCCGCAAGTCTACTAAGGCAGAACAGGAGGGGAGGGCTCCTGCCGCAAGTCTACTAAGGCAGAACAGGAGGGGAGGGCTCCTGCCCCAAGTCTACTAAGGCAGAACAGGAGTGGAGGGCTCCTACTGCAAGTCTAGTAAGGCAGAACAGTGGGGGAGAGCTCCTGTTGCACATCTACTAGGGCAGAACAGTGGGGGAGGGCTCCTGCCGCAAGTCTACTAGGGTAGAACAGTGGGGGAGGGCTTATGTTTTACTGCAGTCAGTTGCCATACAGCAAGAGACAGGTCTTATCTGAGGTTTGTTTTGTGTAGCAAAAAAGATGATGGAAGATCTCTTGGGGAACAAATAGAAAGTTCTTGTTTGGGCAGGAAAGGAAAATGACTATTTAATATAGATTTTACACTGTATGTTGCGTTTATACCGTACTTGTTTTTTTCTTTTTACACAAAAGAATCCACCATTCATAGATGATGTATTTGATAACTGATGGATCACTCATGCAACCTGTTCTGCTCGAGAAAAAAAAAATCATCCGACAAAATAAACAGCTTGGTGTGAACAGAGCTTTTAGTATGACAGTAGGATGATTTGCAGATGATTGCTTATGTCAATTTTCACTATTGCCTTATGGTTTGAATAAAGCACATATTGAGGATGTTTAACAAATTCATTGCTTTAGAGGGATTGTATTAGATTAAAAAAGAAGGACTGCTTTTCTTTAGGTTTATGTACACACACAGTATTTAGGCTCTCATTTGGATTTGGATTTACTTAATATTTTAACCAGAATCAGGAGTAGAAGTAAATAAGAGGCAGGCAATAATAGAAAAATTAACCCCTGTTTTTTTCTAAAAATACTGTCCAATATGAGGGCCAACATACTGTATCTTTAAGAAATAAACCCACCACATTTATGGATTGAGTGTCATTGTAGTTCATGCCCAGTAAAATCAATAGAATTTGGCTGCAATATCTAAAAAAAAAAGTGCTTGACAATAGTGGTGCTGCTTCTGAAAGCTCTTTAGGGTATGTTCACAAGATCAAGGGTGTACTAACCATATTGACAAACCATGCGGCTATTATGGGGCCCTTGGAGAGAATGTACAAGAGTGGTCCGGCACTACGAGGGTATTAGGAGATACTTGGTGGGGGTGGATATTGACTGCTGAGTGCGGTCATGTGGTGGTGCTCTGGTTAATGTGACAGTATAGTCTTCATGTGCAAACGAGAGGGTAAAGAAATACCGGCAACTCACCGACTTCACGTCATCCGACTTCTTTATTAGAATGAATACTCATATAGAATCTTGGGGAGGGGACAATAACAGGGGGGATACCACAGGTGACAAGCTCCGTTTCGTACTCAGTTAGTACTTCATCCGGCCGTACGGCCGGATGAAGTACTAACTGAGTACGAAACGGAGCTTGTCGCCTGTGGTATCCCCCCTGTTATTGTCCCTTCCCCAAGATTCTATATGAGTATTCATTCTAATAAAGAAGTCGGATGACGTGAAGTCGGTGAGTTGCCGGTATTTCTTTACCCTCTCGTTTGCCCTTGGAGAGAGTCGGCCCCATCCGGGTTGGTCCCGCAAACTGTACAGTACTCTCTCCAGAAAACTGCATTGTCAGCAAATTAATAAAGAGGGGTATTAACCAATCAACTTCTTGAATGTTTTATATATTTTATAAATTAACATTAGAAGGTTTTTTCAATAAGATGCTTACAATTAGCATGGGCAATTTAAAATTGAAACTTTTACAGTTTTTTACTTTATTTTTCCAATTTTGAATGAAAATATTTCCTTTTTTATTTTTATTTTTTCTATCTCTTAGCCTCCTAGGTTATCATCACAATTTTGTCCATGTTGTACTGTACTATGGCCCATGAATATTTCCCAAAATTAGGACTGTTGCAGTTACATTTGTGAGAACACAACTTAATATCTTAAGTATTTGATATTTGACATGTGTTTTCTCTAATTCCAGGAATGACCTGTCAGGCGCGGACATCGTATACGGAGGATGAAGTTTTGTGGGGCCATCGTTTTTTTCCTGTAATATCACTAGAAGAAGGGTTCTTCAAAGTAGACTACTCGCAGTTCCATGCAACATTTGAAGTTCCCACCGCACCTTATAGTGTGAAAGAACAGGAGGAGATGCTTCTTATATCCTCACCCATTATAGCACCAGCAGTAAGCAACAGCAAAGAAAAAAATAATTCTATAGATACTCTGGATAGTCTGGACGACATTAGCACAAAAATACCTTCAAAACTCCAGAAAATGACTGGCAGAGAGGACCTACCCAGAAAATTGCTCAGAATGAGCTCTACCACTTCTGAAAAAGCTTACAGCATGGGGGACTTGCCGATGAAACTTCAAAGAATAAGTTCGGTTCCGGGAAATTCGGAAGAGAAACTGGGCATTAAGACAACAAAGATGATTTCTGATCCGATGAGCCAATCAGTAGCAGATTTACCACCAAAGCTTCAAAGATTGTCCGGCGGTAGGATGGATGGAAACCTGCCGCCAAAATTACGGAAAATGAATTCCGATCGATTTACATAACACAGACTTTTTAGGCATT
Source organism: Hyla sarda (assembly GCF_029499605.1). Lineage (NCBI taxonomy): Eukaryota > Metazoa > Chordata > Amphibia > Anura > Hylidae > Hyla > Hyla sarda. Next base: position 35,882,257 of record NC_079196.1, read on the forward strand.
AATTATAAAATGGGTTGGTAGATGCATCCACAAAATATGGAACCATACCGATGCAGCTGGTCTGGAGATACAACATGGCTGTCTTTCCTATGTAGGAAACCCTAGTTGGCGGCAGTTTTAACAGTAGTCAGGACTGTACTGTATATATAGTGCTTTGATAAGAGACCCAATATGTTTTTACGGTCTTTCTAGAAGTAAAGTAATACTAATTGGCATGTAGTATCACATCAAGCATGCAATAATAGTGTGCATATTTTGCATATAGTTTTATGGCATGAATCTTACTTTATATTGTATAATCTAAAAAGAAAAAAAGAAAAAAAAAAGAAAAAAAGGAAAAGGGGTATTATTCTCCCCTGATATTTTTTAAGACTAGTAAATCTATTATAAGAAAGGATAACTATAAGGGCAAAGTTTTATTTCAGATTATCTACTATTTGGATATAGATTGTAAATATGTGTCCATCTCAGTATATATCATCTCTGTACGTTACATCTCAAAGCAGAAATTATGTTCATACTGTTGCTGGTTAACTGTTTTTAAATTCTTTGGCTATCCCTATATAAAACAGAATTTTTTTTGTTAAAATGGTTTTCCAGTCCTTCTAGCCAGAAGTACTCAGCTCTATTTCTCATGTAATGGCTGCATTGGGTTAATGCAGCTCAGCTTTTATTAAAGTGAATGGGAGCTGAGCTGCAGTAACCCATCATGACCACTACACAATGTACGGAGCTGTCATCTTCCAGCTTAGTTTCTCTGTGTATGTCTGATTGGAGGCTTCTACGGGGGTGCCAGGCGTTGGCATCCCACCAATCTGACATTATTGACCTACCCAAATGATAGGTCATCAATATGTTGTAATCAGAAAAGCAGGCATACAGTACATCTCATGGCTGCACAAGGTACAAACTCCTATTGCCTCCATGCCATGAAGCTGTAGGCACGCCATGGCCAACAGTATGGTGCCTCTGTATCATACTCTATTATGAAGAACTTCTCTTATAAGTCATGTCTCTATGTAAAACTAACTCCAAAATATTAGATCCGATAGAGCATGCCTAAGGTTTAGTTCAAATCTGCCTTCTTTTCAGATTCCTATTAAATAATAAGACAAAAAACACTGTATGCAGTATATTTTTGTCCTCTTAGAATCCTGCAAAATGGTGGACATTAGAAACCCAACAGAACCCATTAAAAGAGGCCTCTAGAGAGCCATTAGTGTCCATCATGCAGTGGACATCTGGCTTGGGTTTCTCCACCTGAACTGAGCCTCCAAGGCAAATTTGAACCTTACCTTAAAGTGTACCTGTCATTTGCAAAAACTTTTTACATAATGTAGATAATAACATAAAAAGTATATTTGTAAAAAAATGTGTATATTTTGGGTGAAATAATGCTGTCTATGCAGCTATTGCCTGTGTGTCTCTGTACAGAGACAAAATAAAATAAGTGTGGGCGTTCAAGCAGGGCTCTGTACACTGAGGACAAGCAGGGCTCTGTACACTGAGGACAAGCAGGGCTCTGTACACTGAGGACAAGCAGGGCTTTGTGCACTGAGGACAAGCAGGGCTCTGTACACTGAGGACAAGCAGGGCTCTGTACACTGCGGACAAGCAGGGCTCTGTACACTGAGGACAAGCAGGGCTCTGTACACTGCGGACAAGCAGGGCTCTGTACACTGAGGACAAGCAGGGCTCTGTATAATGAGGACAAGCAGGGCTCTGTGCACTGAGGACAAGCAGGGCTCTGTACACTGAGGATAAGCAGGGCTCTGTGCACTGAGGACAAGCAGGGCTCTGTGCACTGAGGACAAGCAGGGCTCTGTACACTGAGGACAATCAGGACTCTGTACACTAAGGACAAGCAGGGCTCTGTGCAGTGAGGACAAGCAGGGCTCTGTGCAGTGAGGATAAGCAGGGCTCTGCACACTGAGGATAAGCAGGACTCTGTAGACTGAGAACAAGCAGGGCTCTGTAATCTGAGGACAAGCAGGGCTCTGTGCACTGAGGACAAGCAGGGCCCTATTCATTGAGGACAAGCAGGGCTCTGTACACTGATGACAAGCAGGGCTCTGAACACAAGCGGGGCTCTGTAGACTGAGGATAAGCAGGGCTCTGTATACTAAGGACAAGCAGGGCTCTGTGCAGTGAGGACAAGCAGGGCTTTGCGCATTGAGGATAAGCTGGAATCTGTACACTGAGGACAAACAGGGCACTATTCACTGAGGACAAGCAGGGCTCTGTACACTGAACAAGCAGGGCTCTATTCGCTGATGACAAGCAGGGTTCTGTACACTGAGGACAAGCAGGGCTCTGTACACTGAGGACAAGCAGGGCTCTGTACACTTAGGACAAGCAGGGCTCTGTGCAGTGAGGACAAGTAGGACTCTGTACACTGAGGACAAGCAGGGCTCTGTACACTGAGTACAAACAGGGCTCTTAACACTGAGGACAAGCAGGGCTCTGTATACTAAGGATAAGCTGGGCTCTGCATACTGAGGATAAGCAGGGCTCTTTACACTGAGGACAAGCAGGGCTCTGTACACTAAGGACAAGCAGGGCTCTGTGCAGTGAGGACAAGCAGGGCTCTGTGCTGTGAGGACAAGCTGTGCTCTGTGCACTGAGGACAAGCAGGGCTCTGTACACAAAGGACAAGCAGGGCTCTGTGCAGTGAGGACAAGCAGGGCTCTGTGCTGTGAGGACAAGCTGTGCTCTGTGCACTGAGTACAAACAGGGCTCTGTACACTGAGGACAAGCAGCACTCTGTACACTGAGGAAAGCAGCAGGAAAAAAAGAAAACCTTATCTGTAGGCGCTGTTAAAGTTCCAAAGATATCAGGCCAGAGTAAGTGGAAAAGTGCCCAAAAGCAATATATTTATTAGTATGAAATCCAATGATGCGTTTCAGAGACTTAATCCTCCTTCCTCAGATTGGCATATAAGACTAGATACAAACAGTGCTTTATATATACTCAAAATAGGTGCCAACTTTAGGTGGGCGGAGCCATACAAAAATATACAGATCAGAAATTTTCCATGAAAACAAGTTGTAATAGACTGGTACATTCACAGTTGATCAGAACGGAATAAACAGAAATGGATTAAACTATTAAAACCCTGAAATTGATAAAAAAAACATTTTACATAACCAGAGGTCACAGCAAGCCCTCTGTTCACATGCACCGGTAGTGGTTCAATGAACACTAAATAAATAAACAGAGCGTGGCCATGTTCTGATAGACTGCAGCATGGTATATATAGCTCCGTCATACCACACTGCAGTCTATCAGAACCAGTCTATTACAACTTGTTTTTATGGACAATTTCTGATCTGTATGTTTTTGTATGGCTCCACCCACCTTAAGTTGGCACCAATTTTGAGTGTATATAAAGCACTGTTTGTATCTAGTCTTGTATGCCAATCTGAGGGAGGAGGATTAAGCCTCCGAAACGCGTCATTGCATTTTATACAAAAAAAATATAGAGCTTTTGAGCACTTTCCACTTACTCTGGCCAGATATCTTTGGAACTTGAACAGTGCCTACAGATAAGGTTTTCTTTTTTTCCTGCTGCTTTCTTCATCACTACATGGGATAAGATTCCATCTTCTCCAATTGGACCTTGGGCTTGGCAGTTTGTTCCCTCTGATGTTTTAGTACCCCAGTGGGGTGATATGCATGTCTTATCCTCTATCAGGTGAGCAGCCATCTTGAAGAGTCGGCTTTCTTCCAGTCCCTACTGGGGCTCTGATGTCTTGGGAAATACCCGAGGCGCTGTCCTCTTTTTTTCAGTTTTTTCCACAGGTTCTGTACACTGAGGACAAGCAGGGCTCTGTACACTGAGGACAAGCAGGGCTCTGTACACTGAGGACAAGCAGGGCTCTGTGCACTGAGGACAAGCAGGACTCTGTACACTGAGGACAAGCAGGGCTCTGTACACTGAGGACAAGCAGGGCTCTGTGCACTGAGGACAAGCAGGACTCTGTATACTGAAGACAAGTAGGGCTCTGTGCACTGAGGACAAGCAGGGCTCTGTACACTGAGGACAAGCAGGTCTCTGTACACTGAGGACAAGAAGGGCTCTGTACACTGAGGACAAGCAGGGCTCTGTACACTGAGGACAAGCAAGGCTCTGTACACTGAGGACAAGCAGGGATCTGTACACTGAGGACAAGCAGGGCTCTGTACACTGAGGACAAGCAGGGCTCTGTACACTGAGGACAAGCAGGGCTCTGTACACTGAGGACAAGCAGGGCTCTGTACACTGAGGACAAGCAGGGCTCTGTACACTGAGGACAAGCAGAGCTCTGTACACTGAGGACAAGCAGGGCTCTGTACACTGAGGACAAGCAGGGCTCTGTACACTGAGGACAAGCAGGGCTCTGTACACTGAGGACAAGCAGGGCTCTGTACACTGAGGACAAGCAGGGCTCTGTACAGTGAGGACAAGCTGGGCTCTGTACACTGAGAACAAGCAGGGCTCTGTGTAGTGAGGACAAGCAGGGCTCTGTACACTGAGGATAAGCAGGGCTCTGTGCACTGAGGACAAGCAGGGCTCTGTGTAGTGAGGACAAGCAGGGATCTGTGTAGTGAGGACAAGCAGGGCTCTGTGTAGTGAGGACAAGCAGGGCTCTATACACTGAGGACAAGCAAGACAGCAATATATACATTTTTTAATCAATATATTTTACAAACATACATACAATATTATTTTCTACATTATCTCAAATGTTTTTGCAAATGACAGTGCCCATTTAATTTGTTATGTCTTACACATCATGCAAAAGCTTTTGATGTTAAAAACGTTCTTGCAAAAATTTATCTTGAATAAATAGATTTAAAATCCTATGGAACCTAAAATTTGTGCTTGTCCAGCTCAACTAATGCAAATAATTTTGGCTAGAATTTTTTTGAGATTTTTAGTAATTCCTACTAACATACAAAAAATAAATCTGATTAATTTGAATTTCTGTTTTAATGATGTCCTCTGGTCTTTTCCTTTCTCACGGACAGATCACTAATTTTGGATGTTTACATTCCATTCACCCTAAAATAATATTTCATACTATTAAAAAAGTGATCTTTTACTATAATAAAATAAATTATTGCTTCATCTGATGGGATAAGTCATAGCTATGGTGTTTAGGTCAATTTTTAGTAATTTTGTTTTTACATTTTTATTCAAATATTATATATCTATACACTATTATAACAATATAATACTATATAAATATTTTAACTCTGCCCTTAATATTCATTGAGCTATGAAAGCCATAATGTTGTTTACAAATGATTACATTTTATTGATATCTTGTATTTATTTATTTATTTTAACCTTTCCTTAAAATTCTCATATACAGTATCAATATTTTCTCCGGGGATTTTTTTTTAAATTTTCTTTTTACACGTTTTAAATTAGGTTTCCCACTTTATTAATATAAGACTTTGTTATGATTCTCTAAAAGAAGAAGCTTGTATTAAAGTAAACTTTGGATGCTCTGAATATTGCTAATCTTAGGTATAAATTATTATATCTATCTGGACATTACTATATTATGCAGTTTTATATACTTAGATTTATTGATACTATTGTGCTATGAGCTTTTGTATTGTAAAATGATAACTGAAACATTGTGTCATTGCAAAATGATGATGATACATTTTAAAAATAAATATATAGAGAGATTTTTAGTCAATAGATTGCAAAAACTTGAAAAATGAAAAAAAATTATAATAATTTAAAAATAATTCCACCGAAACTAAAATACACCAAAACTTTATTTATAAAGTGCATCATATAACCTTTTTTTTTTTTAAACACCTTGAATAGAATCACTTTTTTTGTCTTTTAATAGTATGTCAAGGATACACAATATTTTTTGATTTTATAACAAATAAGACAACAAGGTACAGAAGTTTGTTGCCTACGTTCATGGGTAGAATGGACTTTCCTACTTCACATGACTTAAAGCAGTGTTTGCCAACCTATTAATCACTAGCTCGGTGTTTTCCAATCAGTGAGCCTCCAGCTGTTGCAAAACTACAACACCCAGCATGCCGGGACAACCAAAGGCTGTCTTGGCATGCTAAGAGTTGTAGCTTTGAAACAGCTGGAGGCACACTGATTGGAAAACAATGCTCCAGTTGTAGCAAATCTCCCAGCTCATAGCTGTCAGGGCATGCTGAGAGTTGTGGTTCTGCAATAAGTGAAGAGCTAGAGGTTGAAGCACATTGGTTCAGGGCATTTTTGCTAAATTTAGGTATTGTTTGAACAGTTCTGTAGTATACATATAAGTATAAAATACACATAATATTGAGTCACTTTACAAATTGCTTTGCATAAAGATTTACATTATGCTCGAATATCTCCTATTCAGAGCTATGTTCAGTTCTGGAAGAACCAAAATGAACAACTTACTGGTATGGTGTCTGTTTAGACCATGCTATATACAATATTTACAAATACTGTCCAGAAAATGATTTTTTTTTAAAGAAAAAAAGTGAAATTCCTCAGAATGCAATGCATCAAAGTAAAATATATTGAAGTTTAGAGGTTTAGTAAGACCATTGAGTTTATGTTTATTCATTAGTTGTATGAGCCAGTCTGCATGCTGGATATGATTGATACTGTTGCTAAAAGTTAAATCAATGCTTCTGTCTCATATTTGACCACACATAAAGCTCCGGTCCCTTCTATGAGTACCAGTGTACTTATTGTTGCATGTCCACCATACTGCAGTGTATTCTACCGCCATCCTTCATCCCTTTTAGCTTTTCAGCAGCAACAACTCTTTGTGCTTAGCATTTCTACTTAGTGCTTAGCATTTCTGCTCACACAGAACCTTGCATAGCCAGAATATTAATAACCCATTCTTCCTCCACACACAATCTATCGTAGTGTACTGTGTAAATTATCCCTTAACATTGCCAGCCTGTTCACTGCACTTTTACTAGCACATAGCAGAGAGGAATGTGTGCTGTGACTGGCCAGAGAAGTAAGGGAGTGGAAGTCCTGTGTGTGTACTTTTGGTAAACAGACAATCTTTTATCCTGCCCCTTAAAATGGAGAAAATTAGAAATTGCACTGTGGGAGGGCTATCAAGAACTCAATAGCACAGAGAGCACAAAAATACAATTTCCTTCAATCTATAGGGTTAATTTAACAAATCCAGAAATCTTTTTAAAATGATCTTTGAAGGACATGTATACTTTCATTACAATTCAATTCAATTCCTTACATCATTGACTTATTGTACATAATATATGCCCGTATTCTGTACTGTAGGTAACAACCTAACATAGCACCATAAGGATGTATTGCACCGTATGTTTGGTTCAGCAGAATCACAAGAGCTACTGATTTAACATATGGTATATGGGCAGATAAATACTGTACAGGTACATTGTGGGCATCTGAATGAGTCCCAGCTGCAATAGTAAAGTATTTGCAAAGTAACTCAATATTTTACATCTAGAAGTAAATTAAGCTGTAAGATGGTGATCAAATACACCTTAAAAAGCCTACAAATAGTTAAAGCAATGAAAGGCCAGTACAAAAGGTGGGAGCACAAGTCACACAGGTCAAATAAAAATAACCTGTGGTAATATATTATACTAAGACTAGGACTGCTCTAAAGTTAGAGTATACTTCCTATAAAACATCGTTCAGGAATAGGGTTTTAATTGTTTATTGTATCTTTTGTAGCGCAGAACAGAGGAGATTTAGTGATTTTACCATAAGAGAATGAGATCAGAGGTCTCGGGAACTCAGGAACACAGAGATATAAATATATCTGAAAGTTTATGTATTCATGCTGTGTATGGATATACTCACATATACGCATCAAATTATTTTACTACATAGTTTTATCACATAGGCACAAACAATTATGGGTGTTATCTATTTTATGTTTGCTTTTTAACTTTTTTTAATAATGTTTTTTATTTGTTTTTCCAATTCCATCAAAATGTTTTTAAATACTAAGTTTATGGGCAAATCTATGTATACATCACGTGTTCCCCTTACACTTGCAGCATACATAAACAAGCTGTCAAAAAACTCTGCCGATGTATACTGTGCTACACTCCAGACAGGCCCATATTGTATAATTGACCATCATAGTCAATAAGAGACTAAAATTGTACCTGTTTTTAAATGTACACTTTGCTTTTGTGGAGATAAAAATTGCAGCAGACTACGCGTTTCAGTCCCACAAAAATTAATGTATACAGTTGGAAAATGGTCTTTTGTTGACCACATTGGTCCATCAAAAGTGTGCCACGTTATACACTGGCAAATTTTTGTGACAGGTTCCCTATGTATGCCCCAAGCATGCAGTATAAGGAACATATGATGCACCTAAAAATAGCAAAAAAAAGTTTGTACTTACCTCTCAAATCCTCATAGGTCTCATGTTGATGTTTCCATGGATCCCTGCTGGTCTTTGTTTACTTTGTTAGATTGATAAAATGTTATTTTGATATGTCTATGGGTTCATTTATTGGCCACAATGTGTTGACCTCACTGAAACCACCCCGATGTGAAGTGGTTGACTGCCATGATTACACATTGAGAACACAATACTCATTGTAGTGAACCATTCACATGGGAGTTGCATCAAATCTGAAAGGCAAGTGCAACTTTTTTTGTTATTATGTGACCCATATTCAATTTATTTAAAAAATACATGGGGTAGCACTACCTTTTTATTATGAGTTAATTTATGGCAATTGACGACAATGTAAAATTAAATTCTAAGAGCAGGGCCTGAGGGTGAAGGGGCAGGAAACAGAGATGTTCTCTTTAGTGTTCTTTGAACGCCTGCTCCATCATGTCCTATGCGTTGTTACATTTTACCCTCTTTTTGAACACTGTAACATTAGTAAACTGGACTTTTTTTCGAGGAAAAACCCTTACATATAAGGGGTTATGGTTATTTTAGTGATATTTTAAGACATTATTAATCCATGTAAGATTATCTCTCGGAGAGAGTCCACCAAACTCCTTGTTACGGATATGCCTATTTATGCTTTAGTGCTTCAATGATATTTCCTGCATTTAGAACCAAACGCTGGTCCTATAAGGTTATAAAAAAACTTGATTGAAAACTTTTACTTGAAACATGTTGTGTAACACCCAATAAATGATCTGTATTCAGAATCCGGTGCGTGTTTTTCTGCTTTGTAAATGATTGACAATTTTGTTGACTTTTTATTCAAAGGGAATGTCCATCTACAGGGAAGAATTTCTTCTACTGGCCCACGTGCCCTATGATGCATCTAAGATGCTTGTCATTCTAAAGCAATGATCTCCAGAAGGAAGCTAAATGGCTACAGTGAAAACTTCAACTCTTGGCTCTGACTCTGACTTCCTTTAGATGCCTTGGTTTACTAGAAGTTTAAATTTTCCCATAGGTTGTTTTTGGGGGCCATATGTCAGGACTAAAAATTTAAAAATGTAGCTAAGTCTTTCACCAAGGCTCATATAGGGTTGCAAAAGATTCGTAAAAAAAATTATTTTTTAAAAACATACAATTGTTTCCTAAACAGAGACATGGGACATTTCAAAAGTTTTTATCTGTTGGGGTCTGAGTGTTCAGATGAGAACGAGCAGGAAGAGATTGGCGCAGCCGTGCGCTTCTCTATTTTCTCTAAGTCTGACACATGACATAGAGTGTTGGGAGAGAACAAGCTAAGGGCGCACTTCTCTCGCCTCAATTTTATCCAAAAAATTCTCCCCCCTCCCACTCATAGGCATCCTAGGTGGCCACAAACTCTATGTCCCATCCATGAGTATCTATTAGCTGGTCTCACTTTTTGCTATTTGCAATGCTTTTGATATAAAGTCTGACCTGTTGCTAAAAGATTTTTTGACCCAAATGAGCATTTAGAAGAATTATTTGTTTTTACTCATCTTTGACCACCTTGTTGAGCAAATGGTATATTAAGAATCAAAACTTTTAAGAAAACAGTTCCTGTAGGTTGACATTCCCTTTATCAATTTTTCAAAGATATGACTTAAATTGGTTTATTGAAATACTTATAAGCACAAAAAAAATAAAAGAAAATGGCATCGATTTTGCTTTATAGCAAGCGTATATATATATATATATATATATATATATATATATATATATATATATATGTATATGTGGCTATTGCACTGTAAAATCAATTATAATATTAACATTTCATAGTAGCTTTCAGTTGTCTGTATAGAATTGTTTCTATTTGTTAAGACCTATATAACTTTTTTATTTGCTTGTTTTCTTTTCACCTGTTTGATTACTTTTATTTCGCCTAGGACTTTACATTTTTGCCTATATCCAAATCTTTTTATACTGTATTTTTTTTTAAACACGACATAATAATAGGTTGTAAATGGAGACTACCATCAATTTGGATGGCACAAATAGCCATAATTATTGTGGAATGTAATTTGAGATATTAAACAATGACACCTGATGTACAGTGTGCAGTGCATAATAATTTAACTCAATAAAGTTTGTTTTTTTAAACTTTCCATCTTTTCAGTTGATTGTTTAGAACGGAGATTTCTTCCTTGTTATTATTGTTTATTTATCACTTGGACAAAGTAGACAACACCTAGAGCCTCTTTTTATAATGAGAAAATTATTTGAAATTTATAAAAAAAAAATAATGCCTTTTACTATTTGACTTAAGTACATGATGGAATAAAGGGGTACTCTGGTGAAAAAAAATATGTTTATAAATCAAATGATGCCAGAAAGTTAAACAGATTTTTAAATTGTTTCTATTTAAAAATCTTAGTCCTTCCATTACTTATCAGCTGCTGTATGCTCCAGAGGAAGTTGTGTAGTCCAGTTTGACTACAGTGCTCTCTGCTGACTAGTGCCACCTCTGTCTGTGTCAGGAACTGTCCAGAGTAGGACAGGTTTGCTAAGGGTATTTGCTCCTTCTCTGGACAGTTTCTGACACAGAAAGAGGTGGCACTAGTTGTTTGGAAAATGTTTTTCTCTACCCAAGTTCCCTTTTAAGGCTGCTATACCGATGCCATCACCCTAATAGAACAGAACATAGAATCTTTAGATTATCCAATATTTAATTCAGTTTAACTGCAGGGGTTCCAAGTATTGCAGGTGCATTAAGGCTATTTGAATAAGGCTCTGTATACTTGTATATGGCTGAAAACAGACACAGCGTTTTTGTAAACAAAAACAAAAAACCTCCGAAAAATGCCATATTTACCATATGGAATTTTTTGGGCCAAAAAATGCTGCAGCTAGATGTTGGTTGGGAGACAATAGGGAAATGAGAAAAACCTGACCCACAAGGTGATTTTTTTTATTTTTTGCATTTTTCCTCCCATTAACTTCTATAGGTGGAAAAATGCCAGAAACATAATGGCCCTGATTTACTATTGTAAACCCAGCACAATTTGTCGGGCTGTGCGCCAGAAATGCTGTCTGTGCCAGAATGTGCACCAGAATTGAAAAAAAAAAAAAAAAAACTAACTCCCTATTTTACTGAGAAAACCCAAAAAAGGGGGCATGGCCATCGGCAAAAGCAGGCGTGATCACTGAAAAGGGGGCGTGTTCCCGACATTTTCACACAAACCCTACATATTTACTAAGGTTTCCATAGAAAATGTAGTGGATTTGGGCTGAGAAAAACCCTACAGATCAGAGCAGGTGTAAAAGAAAAAAAAATGTAGGAAATGTAGGGAAACCTTAGTAATTACTGCGGAAAAAAAATTGTAGGGAATTACCACAAAGAAGACTACACAATACTCTTAGTCAATCAGGGCCAATGTGTGCATGTATGTTAGTATTTTTGTTCTTGCATCTTCCAATAGAAATCCTTGAGTCACATGATGAAAGAATCACTTGACATGTAATGAGAAAAACACGGGATAAAATGGAAAAAAAAAGAAAAACTATACACACTATTTTCACAAAAAAAATGTAACAGAAATTAGGAGAATTTTTTTTTCAGGCCAAAAATGGCCAAACAAAAATTGTCTGTTTTCAGCTCTAGCTGCAGAGCTCTATTCACCTTACAGATGCACATATTTGGGCATCTATTATACTTATGTTAGATTGAACTAACCTAAATCTAATAAATCAACCATTGATTCATTTAGTCTTGTAAAAGTCATTCCAGTTTCCAAGTGTTCAAAATTCATTGAGAAGTCTGGAATAAAACAGTCCATACCAGACTTTGGAACACTTGAAAAGCAGAAGAACTTTTCCAAGACTAAATTAATTGATTGCCTATTCATTAGATTTGGGATCAGTTTATCCCTATGTATTCAGAATGCCTATTTTTGGGGCTGTACAGCATACTCAAGTATATTTTTAGTCACCTCGCCTTTTCAAATACAGTGACCCCCCCGACCTACAATGGCCCCGACATACGATCATTTTAACATACGATCACTCTCAGAGGCCATCGCATGTTGAAGGCAGCATCAACATCCGATGCTTTTGTATGTCGGGGCCATCGCATAAACTGCTATCCGGCAGCGCTGACTGCTTCAGCTGCCGCCAGATAGCCGTTTACGGTGCCCCGTGTGGTCCGCTGACAATCACTCACCTGTCCTCGGGGCTCCGGCACGTCCTCTTCAGGATCCCCTGTATCGTCGGTGCTCTCCATCGCCGTCATCACGTCGCTGTGCACGCCGTCCCGTCATCCAATAGGAGCAGCATGCATAGCGACATGATGGCAGCGACGGAGAGCGAGGATGCTGGGGAAGCAGAGGCCTTGCCGGAGCGGCGGGAACACCCCAGGGACGTGGTGACAGCGATGGAAGGCGACATCCATGGCAGCGGTGACGAGCGGTGATGGTCCGGAGCGGCGGGGACACATGAGTATAACCTCCAATACCAGTGGTCTTCAACCTGCGGACCTCCAGATGTTGCAAAACTACAACTCCCAGCATGCCCGGACAGCCGTTCTTCAATTTTGTTGCACAATAAAACATTTTTCCGTTTTGTCGTGGATTTTTTTGTAAAATGACTAATGTCACTGCAAAGTAGAATTGGTGGAGCAAAAAATAAGCCATAATATGGAATTTTATGTGCAAAATTGAAAGCGTTATGATTTTTAGAAGGGGATGAGGAAAAAATTCAAATGCAAAAATGGAAAAACCCTGCATCCTTAAGGGGTTAAAGTACTCTCTTAATCAACCCCCCAATGGTGCCCCAAATTATAATAGAATCTCCAAACAGTAACAGTATCAACTTTAGGGACCACAAAACTACTAATGCCCCCTTTGTATTCCTTTACAACAATAAAGTCCCTTTATTGCCTTCATACAGAGGTTTAGTCCCCCTTTGTTCACAGAGACGTGTGGAGCACTTTATGTTCTCCTCATAGGCGTGCGCACGGGGTGTGCCGGGTGTGCCCCGCTCAGGGCACATCCTCCGGTCCCAAGTTCATTAGGCCGGGGACACTGCTACTTTAGGAGTAGAACACTTCCGTGCACAGGGACGCCCCCCCTGCCCCGGCTGCTCCGAGCAGGATGGAAGCTCGGAGCTTAAACCACTGCAGAAGGCAGCAGCCAGGCGTGACCAGGAGCTGCCCAACGTGATCTACAGCCCGCCCGATGTCATCTGCAGCCCGGAAAGGTAAAAAGGGATGGTGGGGTCAGGGATCAAAAGATTGTGAAGGAAGGGGTCTGTGGAGGGACAGTCACAGAACAGTGCGAAGAAGTGGTGGCAGAGGGGCTGGGAAGGAGCAAATGTATAGGAGGAGGGGACAGAGGGGCAAGGGGCAAAGGAGTCTAAAGTAGGGTGCCACCTGGCCGGTATTTATATAACCAACCCACCAACTACCAGAATGTTGCACCATATACTATACCAGTGTTTCCCAATCAGAGTGCCTCCAGCTGTTGCAAAACTACAACTCCCAGCATGCTCGGACAGCTGTTGGCTGGCAGGGCATGCTGGGAGTTACAGTTTTGCAACAGCTGGAGGCACCTCTGGTTGGGAAACACTGATCCATACTATATTCTACTATATAGTCCAACATGCTGCTGAGCCACAGGCTGTATCAAGGCATGCTGGGAGTTGTAGTTAGTAACTAACTGCAACTCCAGAATTTAATCAAAAAGACAAAAGAAAGCAATCAAAAGGTCCCATCGAAACAAAAATGGAACCATTAAAAATCACAGATCGGGGCCCAAAAAAATGCCCCTCATACAGGAGGTATAAGGAGAAATAAAAAAAGTTATAGGGGTCAGAATAGGAGAAAATATCCCCCGCATATGTGTATCCTGTGATGTCACGCACATATAATTAATTGTGTGTATATTTTGTGTGTTTTTATACACTGTTTTTGCACTTTATATGGAGTTTATCCTGAGAGACTACTTATACTCAAGTGCAATAAGATAAATGTGTCCTAATCCATAGGTGATCGGTGGCAGCCGGTATATTTTGTAGTGTAAGTCGATATTTTATTGGAACATAATAAAAGGTATATTTTATTGTATGGAAGGTCCCTATTCAAATCAGTGTCTATATTATTAATGTACTGGGAGACCCATCATTTTTATCTGAAAAGTGTTAATTCCTACCTGCCAATCTAGCTAACAACCTACCTACCTGGTTTCCTACTTCCCTGGCTATCTAACTACCTGGCTACCTACATAGCAAGCTGGCTACCTGACTATCTACCTGGCTATCTAGCAACCTGAATATCTACCTACCTAACTATCCATCTACCTAACTACCTGGCTACCTACCTAGCTATCTATCTACCTAGCAACCTAGACAAACAAAAAGTCAGCCAGCACTTTAGTTGATACCAAATTATTATATGGACCTGGCCTACAGGTGCACGCTACTAGGCTAGATATACAGCAACAGAAGAATGCAGCAGCACACTGCCAGCACAAGGATATAGATGAAACATGAATATGCAGTTAAAACATGGAGAGCTATACAGCTATGGTGTAATAGATGCAAATGTGAAACTATGAAATAGTGAGGCACTTAGCTCGCAAATTTGTCTCCGCCGGCGGTCAAATAGCTTGGACCGTCCCACCGCGATAAGGTGGCCTCATGGGACGGACCCTACACTGTGAATATGCCTCTGTGTGAACAGTTCAGTAAGCATGGCAGGGTCTGGAACATCCAAGACACCTTATATACACACCTAACTACATGGCTACCTAGCTAGCTAACAACCTACCTAGCTAATTGCCTATCTGGCTACTTAGCTAGCTACCCACCTATGCTGCTAATAACCAACCTTGCTACCTACCTAGCTATCTATCTAGCAACCTAACTACCTACCTGTATGGCTATCTACTTAGCTAGCTAACAATCTACCTAGACACTTAACAAGCTATCTAGCTAACAACCAACCTAGCTATGAACATACCTAGCTACTGACATAGTTGCAACCTACCCATGTAGCTAGCTACCTACTTACCTGCCTACCTACCTATCTAGCTAGCTAACAACCTACCTACTTTCAGACATATTTATCTAATGAGGGGGTCTATGGTGGGGGATAGGCCTACTTAATGGGGTACCTACTATTCCTTATTATGAGAGGGCATTGCACTGGAAAAATGCAGAGTCTAACATGTTTTTCCTGCAGATGCTAAAGAGACGGTTTTTACCTGGAAGAAGTTGACATGTCAGTCTGATCTAATGCACAAGAAAAGGAAAGAGGATATCGCTGATCAGAAATGATGTTACCTGTGAGTCCCTAGATGTAAGTATAATCCCCTATATGATCCTGGATACAATTACTTATATAGTATACAGGTTTGCAACAAAGTCCAAGACCACAGCACCAAAAATTATAAACTGATACGTGCAAAAGAACTGTAGTTTATTGGTTCCCCAAAAGTTTTTTTGAGGAACCAATAAATAATAGCTCTTTTTTTCCAATTTTGGTGCTGTGGTCTTGGACTTTCTTGCATGTTTGGTATCCGTATTGGCTATCTGGATGACTACGGGGACAATGGATTTATCTAGTGCTGTCTTATCTGTTTATGTATGTGTGCATGCAAGCAAGAGTGTATTTGTGTGTTTGTATATGTGTGTGGTGTATGTATGTATGTATATATATTTATATATATATATATAAACGCATGCGTGTGGCGTGAGTTTGTACTTTAGGGTGCACACCCTAATGCAATAGGCTGCGCACACCTATGGTTCTCCTACACAGCAGTGCCCCCCCCCCCCCACACACACACACACCGCTTGTGCTCCCACAGAGTCACTAGTTCTGAAGTGCACCAGTGCCGGCAGGTGCTTATCCCCTCCAGGCTCAGAGACAGCCACCTCCTCTGTGACCATGATTATTACACAGAACTCCATCAATGTGACATGTGTGAGAGTGCCCTAACAGCAAGGTCCCTAGCTACAATAAAGAACATGTTCTAGCAGATATATTGCCTGTACAGTGGTAAATCAACCCGACGGAGGAACCAGAAGTTTTACACTTTATAGGAGACTTAATAAGAACAGTAAAATGTATCTGGAGCTGAGAAGTCTCTTAATCAAACTCACCCTTTGACATTCTGAACATTTAACGTCGACAACCTGCAGAAGCTGCCAAAACTATCGTGTATAAGAGCTGGGCTGTAAAACAACCAGTGACAGCCAATTTATAGGAGCAAAGAATAACAAAAAAACAAAACAACAACAAATTTATACAGCTCTGTTTGAAAAAGAACAATATAGCAAAGGGGTTGGTAAATGTGGAACCTAGGGGGGATTTATCAAGGAAATACTGGCAAAAATGTTCATAAAGTTGCATAGCTTTTGTGGAAGAAAGGTCCTTGCACAAAAATTATCCAACTTTTTGATTATATTTGCTGCGCCTGCTGAATGAGCATACCTTAAAGGGGAACTCCATTGCTAGACATCTGATCCCCTATTGAAAGGATAGGGGATAAGATGTCTGTCGTGTGGGGCCGGCTGCTGGGACCCACCGTGATCTCTGTGCAAACACCCGATGTTCTGAACATTATGTTCAGAACACTGGGTTTGGGCGGCCATGGTCGTGACGTCACCCCACGCCCCCTCGTGGCGTCACACCACATTCTATTCATTCATGTCCTCAACAGGTTAAAGAATTGCAAAAATAAATAAAATAAAAAAATCATGAATATGCAAATGTGTAGTTCCAAACACGGAAGAGATAATCAGTAACTGATTAACATGTAAATGACTCTTCAGTGTTGTTGTAAACATTGCAGGTCTAAGGACCATTATCTTTAAAAAACACATAAATAACATTGATTTGGGAAAATCGCTACTGAATGTTTTACAAAAATCAATAATATTTGCAAAGTAAGTGTCAACATTATTCCTGGTACTAGAAAAACCAATCGAGGAAAAGAAAATAAACAGCAAATTTATTTTTAGTTCCATTTTTCTGGCTTAGGTTCTTAGACACTCAAGGGCAATATGTATGGTGGAGGGAGGTCAGGCAGCTGATACATAAGAGAGAGAAAGAGATGCCATTCAATGATGGACTCATTGCTTTGGTTACTGTAGATAGAAGCAGGATGGGAAACGCACTCACCACTCTCTTAGTCGGACGAATCTTTATTGCAGCGTGTAGTTCATAAAATCTTCAGGTACAAGCGTGCACAGGGAGCAGAAGATGGACACAGGCAAGGGGCGTGCAGGGGGCGGCAACTAGTTTCGCGCACGTGGGCGCTTCCTCTGGCTCGCACTGGAAGCGCCCACGTGCACAAAACTAGTTTCCGCCCCCTGCACGCCGCCTGCCTGTGTCCATCTTCTGCTCCCTGTGCACGCTTGTACCTGCCGATTTTATGATCTACACGCTGCAATAAAGATTGATTTGTCTAAGAGAGTGGTGAGTGCGTTTTCCATCCTGCTTCTATTTACAGTATCCATTTGCTATTACCTTGGGAATACTGCACCACCACTTGGAGAATCACAGCACGCAATTCTATTGCTACATTTTACTGCCGTATTGACGCCATCTACTGCGGTCTCTCCAACTAGCGGCGCCGAGCATATATACTCTTCTGCACTTGGACCATTGATTTGGTTGTTGGGCAGTGAGAACCTAGGGAGGGCTTCCTCCAAATAATGTAAAATTTGTAGCCACCTCTAGAGAGAATTTAGGACAGTGTTTCCCAACCAGGGTTCCTCCAGCTGTTGCAAAACTACAACTCCCAGCATGCTTGCACAGCCCACAGGAATAGTAGGAGAGTTAACTAGCGCTGCTGAGCATATACCGATGGCTGTATAATGTATACAGTGGTTGTATAATATATACAGTCAACAGAAGATAACATACCTTCATGGTTCCTGCTGTGGCCTCTTCTTGTGCAACTAAGCCTCTAGTGATGGCAAGAAGAAGATCACAGACAGGAGCGAGGAGGTAAGTTTGGGTCTGTTCACATAATGCGGTCTTAGCATGCCTTTTAAAAAAGGAGATTTTTATGCTTACCGTAAAATCTTTTTCTCGGAGGATCCATTGGGGGACACAGACACCATGACACCATGGTAACAAAAAGAGTCAGCCCCTCCCAGCAGGATATACCCACCTACAGGCCCTGAGCAAATCAGTTTTAGTCCCAGAGCATTAGTAGAGGACTGAGAGGTCAGAAAAAAACAAGAACTGTCCAAGAAAACCACACCACAGAATAAAAGTAACTGAACACACCCTCGGACAGGCAACTGAACCAGGATCACCAGAAAAGAAAAGGGCGTGTGCTGTGTCCCCCAATGGATCCTCCGAGAAAAATATTTTACGGTAAGCATAATAATCTCCTTTTCTCTATCGGCTCCATTGGGGGACACAGACCGTGGGACATACTAAAGCCGTCCCTAGGGTGGGCAAAAGAACCCAGTTATGTGGAAGGCTAGACCACCGCTGCCTGCAACTACTTATGGCCCAGACTAGCATCAGCAGAAGCAAAGGTATGAACCTGGTAGAATTTTGTAAAAGTGTGTAAAGACGACCAGGTAGCTGCCTTACAGACCTGTGAGGCCAAAGCCCTGTTGCGGAGAACTCAGGAAGCTCCGACAGAACGTGTGGAATGAGCTGAGACCCTGAAGGGTGGGGCATTCCCCTTGCAGTGGTAAGCTTCCGAAATGGCAGACTTGATGAAACGCGAAATGGTGTCCTTTGAAGCAGGGTGCCCCTTTCGGCGACCCTCCGAGAGAACAAAAAAGGAGTCACACTGACGAAAGGAAGAAGTGATAGAGAGGTAGGTCCAGACAGCCCGCACCACATCCAATTTATAGAGCAAACGTTCCCTGGGATGAGACATAGTCGGACAAAAGGATGGGAGGACGATGTCCTCATTGAGTTGAAAAGCGGAAACAACCTTAGGTAAGAAGGATGGAACCAGACGAAAAACAACTTTGTTCTGGTGGATGACCAGGAAGGGAGAGCGGCAGGAGAGGGCAGCCAGCTCTGAAACCCTCATAACAGAGGTAATTGCAACAAGGAATGCCACCTTCCAGGAAAGGAGACAAAGAGAACAGGGCACTTAGGACCAAGTTCAAGTCCCAGGGGTGAGTAGGGGACCGATAAGGAGGGGCAGCGTGGGCCACTCCCTGAAGGAATGTCCGAATATGAGAATTGGACGCTAGAGGATATTGAAAGAGAATGGAAAGGGCCGAAACCTGACCCTTAAGGGAGCTGAGAGATAACCATTGGTCCAGTCCCGACTGCAAAAAGGAAAGGAGTCGGGGGAGGGAGAATGCAACTGGAGAAAAAGACTGAGATTCACACCAGTGAAAATACAACCGCCAGGTACGGTGGTAAATGTTACACCGAGCGCTCCGGGTCCCCGCTCCTCCCCGGAGCGCTCGCAGCGTCCTCTCATTCGCAGCGCCCCGGTCGGACCTACTGACCGGGCGCGCTGCGATATTACTCCCAGCCGGGATGCGATTTGCGACGCGGGACGCGCCCCCTCGCGATGCGCATCCCGGCTCCCGTACCTCACCCGTTCCCCGTCTGTGTTGTCCCGGCGCGCGCGGCCCCGCTCCTTAGGGCGCGCGCGCGCGCGCGCCGGGTCTCTACGATTTAAAGGACCACTGCACCACTGATTGGCGCAGCAGGCCTAATCAGTATCCTCACCTGTGCACTCCCTACTTATACCTCACTTCCCCTGCACTCCCTCGCCGGATCTTGTTGCCATTGTGCCAGTGAAAGCGTTTCCTTGTGTGTTCCTAGCCTGTGTTCCAGACCTCCTGCCGTTGCCCCTGACTACAATCCTTGCTGCCTGCCCTGACCTTCTGCTACGTCCGACCTTGCTCTTGTCTACTCCCTTGTACCACGCTTATCTCAGCAGTCAGAGAGGTTGAGCCGTTGCCGGTGGATACGACCTGGTTGCTACCGCCGCTGCAAGACCATCCCGCTTTGCGGCGGGCTCTGGTGAATACCAGTAGCAACTTAGAACCGGTCCACCGACACGGTCCACGCCAATCCCTCTCTGGCACAGAGGATCCACCTCCTGCCAGCCGAATCGTGACAGTAGATCCGGCCATGGATCCCGCTGAGGTCCCGCTGCCAGTTGTCGCCGACCTCACCACGGTGGTCGTCCAGCAGTCGCAACAGATAGCGCAACAAGACCACCAGCTGTCTCAACTGACCGTGATGCTACAGCAGCTACTACCACAGCTTCAGCAATCATCTCCTCCGCCAGCTCCTGCACCTCCTCCGCTGCGAGTGGCCGCTTCCAGCCTCCGATTATCCTTGCCGGATAAATTTGATGGGGACTCTAAGTTTTGCCGTGGTTTTCTTTCGCAATGTTCCCTGCATTTGGAGATGATGTCGGACCAGTTTCCAACTGAAAGGTCTAAGGTGGCTTTCATAGTCAGCCTTCTGTCTGGGAAAGCCCTGTCATGGGCCACACCGCTCTGGGACCGCAATTATCCTGTCACTGCCTCTGTACACTCCTTCTTCATGGAGATTCAAAGTGTCTTTGAGGAACCTGCCCGAGCCTCTTCTGCCGAGACTGCCCTGTTGAACCTGGTCCAGGGTAATTCTTCTGTTGGCGAGTACGCCATCCAATTCCGTACTCTGGCCTCAGAATTATCCCGGAATAACGAGGCCCTCTGCGCGACCTTTAAAAAAGGCCTATCCAGTAACATTAAAGATGTGCTGTCCGCACGAGAAATTCCTGCTAACCTGCATGAACTTATTCATCTTGCCACCCGCATTGACATGCGTTTTTCCGAAAGGCGTCAGGAGCTCCGCCAGGATATGGACTTTGTTCGCACGAGGCGGTTTCTCTCCCCGGCTCCTCTCTCCTCTGGTCCTCTGCAATCCGTTCCTGTGCCTCCCGCCGTGGAGGCTATGCAAGTTGACCGGTCTCGCTTGACACCTCAAGAGAGGACACGACGCCGCATGGAGAACCTTTGCCTGTACTGTGCCGGTACCGAACATTTCTTGAAGGATTGTCCTATCCGTCCTCCTCGCCAGGAAAGACGCACGCTGACTGCGCACAAAGGTGAGACAGCTCTTGATGTGAACTCTGCCTCTCCACGTCTTACTGTGCCTGTGCGGATATCTTCTTCTACCTTCTCCTTCTCTGCTATGGCCTTCTTGGATTCCGGATCTGCAGGAAATTTTATTTCGGCCTCTCTCATCAACAGGTTCAACATCCCGGTGACCAGTCTCGCCAGACCCCTCTACATCAACTTTGTTAACAATGAAAGATTGGACTGTACCGTGCATTACCGCACAGAACCTCTCTTAATGTGCATCGGACCCCATCACGAATTTTTTTTATTTTCGGTCCTCTCTAACTGCACTTCAGAGATTCTTCTTGGATTACTGTGGCTTCAACGCCATTCCCCAACCCTTGATTGGACCACAGGGGAGATCAAGAACTGGGGTACTTCTTGCCACAAGGACTGTCTTAAACCGGCTCCCAGTACTCACAGTCGAGACCCTGTTGTTCCCCCGGTATCTGGTCTTCCTAAGGCCTATATGGACTATGCTGATGTTTTTTTGCAAGAAACAAGCAGAGACTTTGCCTCCTCACAGGCCTTATGACTGTCCTATTGACCTCCTCCCGGGTACTACTCCACCCCGGGGCAGAATCTATCCTCTGTCTGCTCCAGAAACCCAAGCCATGTCGGAATACATCCAGGAGAACTTAAAAAAGGGGTTTATCCGCAAGTCCTCCTCTCCTGCCGGAGCTGGATTTTTTTTTGTCTCCAAAAAAGATGGCTCCCTAAGCCCTTGCATTGATTACCGCGGACTTAATAAAATCACGGTAAAAAAACGCTACCCCCTACCTCTTATCTCGGAACTCTTTGACCGCCTACAAGGCGCCCACATCTTTACCAAGCTGGACTTAAGAGGTGCTTATAATCTCATCCGCATCAGGGAGGGGGACAAATGGAAGACTGCATTTAACACCAGAGATGGACACTTTGAGTATCTGGTCATGCCCTTTGGCCTTTGCAACGCCCCTTCCGTCTTCCAAGACTTTGTAAATGAAATTTTTCGTGATCTTCTATATACCTGTGTTGTGGTTTACCTGGACGATATTCTGATTTTTTCTGCCAACTTGGAAGAACACCGCCAACATGTCCGCATGGTTCTTCAGAGACTTCGGGACAATCAACTTTATGCCAAATTGGAAAAATGTCTCTTTGAATGTCAGTCTCTTCCTTTCCTAGGATACTTAGTCTCTGGCCAGGGACTACAAATGGACCCAGATAAACTATCTGCCGTATTAGATTGGCCACGCCCCTCCGGTCTCCGTGCTATCCAACGTTTTTTGGGGTTCGCCAATTATTACAGACAATTTATTCCACACTTTTCCATTATTGTGGCTCCTATCGTGGCTCTAACAAAAAAAAAATGCCAATCCTAAGTCCTGGTCTCCTCAAGCGGAAGACGCATTTAAACATCTCAAGTCTGCCTTTTCTTCTGCTCCCGTACTCTACAGACCTGACCCATCTAAACCCTTCTTATTGGAGGTAGACGCCTCCTCAGTGGGAGCTGGAGCAGTTCTTCTACAAAGAAATTCTTCCGGGCATGCTGTTACTTGTGGTTTTTTTTCTAGGACCTTCTCTCCGGCGGAGAAAAACTACTCCATTGGTGATCGAGAATTACTGGCCATAAAATTGGCGCTTGAGGAATGGAGACACCTACTGGAGGGATCCAAATATCCAGTTATTATATACACTGATCACAAGAATCTCTCTTATCTCCAGTCTGCCCAACGACTGAACCCCCGCCAGGCTAGGTGGTCGTTGTTCTTTGCCCGTTTTAACTTTGAAATCCATTTTCGCCCTGCTGACAAGAACATTAGAATTGACGCCCTCTCTCGTTCATCGGATGCCTCTGAAGTGGAAACCTCTCCGCAACACATCATTCCTCCGGACTGTCTGATCTCCACTTCTCCAGCTTCCATCAGACAAACTCCTCCAGGGAAGACCTTCCTTTCTTTACGCCAGCGCCTCGGGATTCTCAAGTGGGGACACTCCTCCCACCTCGCAGGCCATGCGGGCATCAAAAAATCCTTTCAACTCATCTCTCGATTTTATTGGTGGCCTACTCTGGAGACTGATGTTGTTGATTTCGTGCGGGCCTGTACTGTCTGTGCCCGGGATAAGACTCCTCGCCAGAAGCCTGCTGGTCTCCTTCATCCTCTGCCTGTTCCTGAACAACCTTGGTCACAGATTGGTATGGACTTTATTACTGACCTGCCCTTATCCCGTGGCAACACAGTTGTTTGGGTGGTCGTTGATCGATTTTCCAAGATGGCACATTTTATCCCTCTTCCAGGCCTGCCTTCTGCGCCTCAGTTGGCAAAACAATTTTTTACACACATTTTTCGCCTTCACGGGTTGCCCACGCATATCGTCTCGGATAGAGGCATCCAATTTGTGTCTAAATTCTGGAGGGCCCTCTGTAAGCAGCTCAAGATCAAATTAAACTTCTCTTCTTCTTATCATCCCCAATCCAATGGGCAAGTAGACAGAATTAATCAGGTCCTGGGTGACTATTTACGACATTTTGTTTCCTCCCGCCAGGATGACTGGTCAGATCTTCTACCATGGGCCGAATTCTCATACAACTTCAGAGTCTCCGAATCTTCTGCTAAATCCCAATTCTTCGTGGTGTACGGCCGTCACCCTCTTCCTCCCCTCCCCACTCCCATGCCCTCTGGTTTGCCCGCTGTTGATGAAGTGACTCGAGATCTTTCCACCATATGGAAAGAAACCCAAAATTCTCTTTTACAGGCTTCATCCCGGATGAAAAAATTTCTGATAAAAAAAGAAGAACTCCCCCCATTTTTGCTCCTGGAGACAAGGTATGGCTCTCCGCTAAGTATGTCCGCTTTCGTGTCCCCAGTTATAAACTGGGACCACGCTATCTTGGTCCTTTCAAAATCTTGTGCCATATCAACCCTGTCTCTTACAAACTCCTTCTTCCTCCTTCTCTCCGTATTCCCAATGCCTTCCATGTCTCTCTCCTTAAACCACTCATCCTTAACCGCTTCTCTCCCAAAGTTTTTTCCCCCACTCCTGTTTCCGGTTCGTCTGACGTCTTCTCGGTGAAGGAGATTCTAGCGTCCAAGACAGTCAGAGGTAAAAAATTCTTCTTGGTTGATTGGGAGAATTGTGGCCCAGAGGAGAGATCTTGGGAACCTGAGGACAACATCCTAGACAAAAGTCTTATCCTCAGGTTCTCAGGCTCCAAGAAGAGGGGGAGACCCAAGGGGGGGGGTACTGTTACACCGAGCGCTCCAGGTCCCCGCTCCTCCCCGGAGCGCTCGCAGCGTCCTCTCATTCGCAGCGCCCCGGTTGGACCTGCTGACCGGGCGCGCTGCGATATTACTCCCAGCCGGGATGCGATGCGCATCCCGGCTCCCATACCTGACCCGTTCCCCGTCTGTGTTGTCCCGGCGCGCGGCCCCGCTCCTTAGGGCGCGCGCGCTGGGTCTCTATGATTTAAAGGACCACTGCGCCACTGATTGGCGCAGCAGGCCTAATCAGTATCCTCACCTGTGCACTTCCTACTTATACCTCACTTCCCCTGTACTCCCTCGCCGGATCTTGTTGCCATTGTGCCAGTGAAAGCGTTTCCTTGTGTGCTCCTAGCCTGTGTTCCAGACCTCCTGCCGTTGCCCCTGACTACGATCCTTGCTGCCTGCCCTGACCTTCTGCTACGTCCGACCTTGCTCTTGTCTACTCCCTTGTACCGCGCTTATCTCAGCAGTCAGAGAGGTTGAGCCGTTGCCGGTGGATACGACCTGGTTGCTACCGCCGCTGCATGACCATCCCGCTTTGCGGCGGGCTCTGGTGAATAACAGTAGCAACTTAGAACAGGTCCACCGACACGGTCCACGCCAATCCCTCTCTGGCACAGAGGATCCACCTCCTGCCAGCTGAATCGTGACAGTAAATCTTCGCAGAGGAGGGCTTGCGCACCCTGAACACGGTGTGAATCACCTGGGGAGAGAAGCCTCAGGCCCTTAGAACCGCAGTCTCAACCGACACACCATCAAATGCAGCGATGGTAAATTGGGGTGGCAAAGGGGACCTTGAGAGAGGAGGTCTGGACGAAGCAGGGGGGCACAGCGGTACGTCGTCCAGAAGTTGTACCACGTTGGCGTACCAAGCCCTCCAGGGTCAGTCCAGAGCCACGAGAATGGAGGGAACTCCCTCTGCTTTGAGCTTCCTCTGGACCCTGGGAAGGAGAGGAAGAGGAAGGAAAAGATAGGGTAGGGCGAAGCCCAACCAAGGAATCACCGGGGTATCCATGGCTAGAGCCAAGGGGTACCGGAACTTCGATACAAAGTGAGGAACATTCTGATTGTGGCGGGACATGAAGAGGTGCACGCAGATCTCTGCAAACACTTTTGGATGAAGGGACCACTTGCAGGGGTCGGCGGAGCTTCCCAGTTGTTTACTCCCGGAATGTGAATTGCTGAGATGGCCGGAACTCTGAGTTCCGTCCAGAGGAGAATTTTGGGAGAAGGGCTTCTCGGGGGGGACCAAAGGCCCTGGACTGTCCTGTCCCTGGAAACCCCTCCCCAGCCCAAAAGACTGGCATCCGTCATGATGACTTGCCAGCAAAGGGGAAGGAAGGAGCATCTCTGAAGGAGTAGGGGGAATGAAGCCACCACAGAAGTGACTGGCGAGACCTCCAAGGAAGAACGATCCTGCGATCAAGAGACAACGGAAATCTGTCCCACTGGGATAGAATCATCAGTTGAAGAGGTCGGTAATGAAACTGGACTAATGGAAGGCCTCCATGGCCGCCACCATTCGACCCAGGACTTCCATGCAAAAGCGCAGGGAAACTGGGGCGGATTTCCGAAGTATCCGAACCCCTGACAAAAGAGTCAGCCGCTTGTCCGGTGGAAGCCGACTCCGGGCAGACACTGTATCGAACTGGAGTACCAAGAATATTAGGGACTGGGTGGGTGAGAGGTTGGACTTGTCCTGATTAACAATCCAGCTGAAATGAGACCAGGCCTGAAGGGTGAGACTGAGACTCTCCAGATTCTGGGCCCTGGTTGGAGTCTTGATCAGGAGGTCAAGTAAGGACACACGGAGACACCTCTGCAAGGACTTTGGGGAGAGCCACAAACTGAAAATGGCCTTCCGGATCAGCAAAGTGGAGGTACCGCTGGAGTCCTGGGAATATCTGAATGTGGAGGTAGGCATCCTTGATGTCCATGGAAGAAAGAAACTCCCCTTGATCCATGGACGCCACAACCGAAAGCAGGGGCTCCATGCGGAAATGGCATAGAAGATGGCGGTTGAGACGTTTCAGATCCAAGATTGGGAGTACGGAACCCCCTTTCTTTGGAACAACAAAGAGGTTGGATTAAAAACCTCGAAAACGCTCCCTGGGAGGAACCGGGACAATTACTCCCTGGATGAGAAGGGACTGGAGCGCTCCCTGAAAGGCCCTTGCCAGAGAGAGGGACCGGGGGGTCCGCGAAAGAAAAAAACGGTCCCTTGGAAGGGAGGCAAACTCCTTCCGGTAACCATTGGATACTACATCCCTGACCCAGGAGTCCTGCACATGTGCGGCCCAGATGTCTGGAAGAGTAACAAACGACCTCCCACCAGAGAAAAATCTGTGGGTGGGGGCGTTCCTTCATGCAGAGATAGGTTTTACGGGTGCCCGCTTTTGCCGCAAAATGGCCAGAATGGTTGTCCGATTTCCAGGAGGGATGAGTCTGGAAGGAGGGAGCCTTCTTGTCCCTTGTAGGCACCAGCCTGGACCCTTTATTGGAACCAAAAGTCCGAAAGGACCGGAAGGATATTGACTTCCGACGGGAAGCAGCACTGCGAGCCTTGTTTTGAGGCAACAAGGAACTTTTTCCGCCCGTCGCATCTGAGATAATCTTGTCTAGGCGCTTGCCAAAGAGCCGAGAACCAGTAAAAGGAAGTTCGCTCAGAGACTTCTTGGAGGCTGCATTCGCATCCCAGCCTTTGAGCCACATGGATCGACGGAGGGACACTAGGTTGCCTGTGGCAAAGGCAGCACAGCGGGTAGACTGCATGGAAGCAGAACACTGAAAATCTCCAGCCTTAGAGAGCAGGAGGGCTAAGTCAGCCAATTCCTCCGAGGGGGAACCAGAAAGAATACCCTGACGGAGTTGGGAAGCCCAGACTGAAAGGGCTTTCGATACCCAGGCAGAAGCAAATGCAGGAAGAAGGGAAGAACCTGCTGCTTCAAAGGCAAATTTTGCCAAAGTCTCCACCTTCTTGTCCGCTCGGTCTTTGAAGGGAGCTGCATCCGCCAATGACAGGGTAGTCGCCTTAGAAAGGCGGGAGACCGGTGGATCCACAGTTGGGGGAAATGTCCACCGAACAATGGGGTCCTTGGCGAAAGGATATTGCGATTGAATCTTCTTTGTCTCTTGAAACTTCTTATCAGGATGCCTCCAGGCGGACTCTAGTAAGGCTTCAAATTCAGCATGAGAGCTGAAAACCTTGGGTACCAGTCGGGCTTGGTGAAAGGAAACTTCTGGAGCCACGTCCGAAGTTCCTGGGTCCTCTAGGTGGAAGGTGTTCCTTATGGCCGAAACCAATGTGTCCACCGTGTCAGCCGTATCTGTTCGGTCCTCTGAATCAGAGGCAGAATCAGAGACCTCATCTACAAGTTCTCCTGGAGAGTGGGAACGAGTGGAGGCAGCCCTGGAAGAGGGAGACCCTGACCTGGTACGCAGTTCAGGAGATCCAGAGTGGCAACCAGGGGGGCGTCCTCTAGAAGAGGGACACTTGCGGAAGGAAGGAGCAGAGGGGTGATACCAGTGAGGGGAGCGCCTATGTCTGCTAGAAGACTCTGGAGATGAGTCAGAGGAATTGCCCCTATTACGCCTCTGAGAGCGTTTAGCATAGGGAGAGGGAGAGCGGGTCTCCCTGGAGGGACGGCGTAAGGAGGACCTCTCCAAGGCAGTTGGAGATAGACTGGGAGAGGGAGGAAACCCAAACTAGAGGGATAGCAGAGTCCACAGGGTTTGGGGGAGCATACTGAGTAGAAATACCAGGGGGGTCTGGGGGTGCAGTGGTGCAGGCGGAACAAGTCGGTCCAGCAGAACCAGACATTTTTGCGTTACAACCATTGCAAGTGTAATATAGTGACCAGGGCTCCAGGTACCTGTCTAGAGAGAGGGACAGTACTGGGTACAGACATAGCAATGAAAAGAGATGAAACAATCTCACCTGGCGTCTGTGTCCCCGGCAAAAAGCAGCAGCTGAGAAAACTTCTGTAGCCGAGGAGACAGGATGGGAGGAGTACAGGACCAATGAAAAGCAAGGGGCCGGATGAAAGGCTAGAACACCTCTCATTGGTCCTAAGGCAGACTGCCAAACTCACAAAGCGCTGTTAGGCAGAGGGGAAACTGCATTTTTGCCGGCCTGGTTGTAATAGGAGAGGAAATCCCACCGGCTGCAGGTGGGCGGGGCTTAGCTGGGGAAGAAGCCCGCAGCCATTAACATACCCAGAGTGACAGAACGGCACCGCCGGCAGTGCGAAAACCTTGTGCTCCGGTCGCCTTATGCATGATGCGACCGAAGCACAAGGGCCGGCGGCCAGCGAACGGAGACTGTGGAGCGCGGAGCGGGAGTAATTAAGCCCGCGCTCCGGCAAGCGCCAGCATCTGCCGAGGCAGTGCTGACCGGAGAGAGGTACATCCGCGCTTCCTGAATGTGCCTGCATCTGCACCCCGGAAGCGCCGGAAGGTGGGGGCGGGGGGAGACCGCATCGCCATACAAGTTCCGGCGTCTGCACACAGGCAACACCGGAAGAGGGGGGAGACCGCACTGTGAAACACGTATCGGCGTCTGCACACAGGCAGCGCCGTGAAGTCCTGCACCACTGAAACATCTAACCACTGAATAAAAAGGAAAAACCCTCCCCACCTAGATGTACATAGGGCAGGAAGTCCCTTAGAAAAAATAAAGAGGAGTGCGCTCCAAAGGAGGGGTCTCCAGAGGTTGAGATGTCTTGAAGTAGGCACCAACCTGAAAGAAAGGGGGTAGAAATACTCACATTGGTCTGAAGAACTTACCTAATGAAGTCTTCAGTCAGCTTTTAGTCACCTGCATCATGCCGGGCTGTAACAGCGAGATGAGCAGGGAAAGGTGGGGGACCCATGAGGTACAACCCCAGGCACTAACCATTGGCGAGAGGGGGTTGGCAGTACATTCACGATGTCTGTGCCCCCTCAATCGCAAATGGGGAAACAGTGAACGCTATGTTCCTGAGTCCCCACCTGGAAACAAGGAAAAGAAAAGGGAGAAAAAAATCTAACTATACATCCCTAACCTTAAAAACAAAAAATAATTGACCAGGTCTGGAGAACACCAGACCAGCGTCTGCCTCCTACAGACACTAAGCTAAAACTGATTAGCTCAGGGCCTGTAGGCACTTACATCCTACTGGGAGGGGGTGAATTTTTTTGTTTCCATAGTGTCAAGACTCCTAGCGACAGCAGCATATACTCAAGGTCTGTGTCCCCCAATGGAGCCGATAGAGAAAAAAAGGAATGTTAAAAATATATAATGTGAACAGACCCTTTCTGACAGTGTCTTCCCAAACAGGGAGCTTCCAGCTGTTGCGAAAGTACAACTCCCATCAATCTTAGACAGCCAAAGGGAGAGCTTCCTAAATGTACTTACCATATTTTTGTGTTTTCCTTTTTTTTCTCTCATTTAACATACATGTATGCTGAGGATTATATCGGATTCATTGGACCATGTTGATGACCTGCATTTTTTAAATAAAATGGCTAGACAGGGCTTGTGGGGGAGAATTATTTAAAAAATTCTACTTAGTCTTCCACATAAATGAGGAAAAACAACAAAAATGGGTTAGTACATTTTGGGCACTCTCTCCTGGGGTGAGCGGCCATAAAGCAGTGTCTTTCCAAACAGGGAGAAAGGGTTTGTTAGGGGAAAAAAAAAAAAGGCATGCAAAAAATGCATATTGTGAAGAGGCCCATACTTACCACCCTTGTTCCAGGTTGTGATCTTCTAGTGTAGCTCCACCTCTAGTGATGTCATCACTAGAGGCAGGGCTATACCAGAGAAGGAATGAGGTGAGTAAGTGGATGTTCACAGAATACAGTATACAGCCAAGATGGTTGTATATTCTATACCTCCCCCCCCCAAAGAGTTAAGTAGCGCTGCTCAGTTAACTCCTTGGGGTTAACACTTTTATGCTTAACTCCTTGGGGACGGAGCCCATTATAACCCTAGGGACAGGAGCATTTTTTGCAATTCTGACCACTGTCACTTTAAGCATTAATAACTCTGGGATGCTTTTACTTTTCATTCTGATTCCGAGATAGTTTTTTCGTGACATATTCTACTTCATGTTAGTGGTAAATTTTTGTAGGTATTTCCATCATTTCTTCGTGAAAAATTCCAAAATTTCATGAAAAAATTGAAAATTTTGCATTTTTCTAACTTTGAAGCTCTCGGAAAACAGACATTCCAAATAAATGATATATTGATTCACAAATACAATATGTCTACTTTATGTTTGCATCATAAAGTTGACATGTTTTTACTTTTGGAAGACATCAGAGGGCTTCAAAGTTCAGCAGCAATTTTCAAATTTTTCACAAAATTTTCAAAATCAGAATTTTTAAGGAACCAGTTTAGTTTTGAAGTGGATTTGAGGGGCTTTCATGTTAGAAATACCCCATAAATGACCCCATTATAAAAACAGCACCCCTCAAAGTATTCAAAATGACATTCAGAAAGTTTGTTACAATATACAATATGTCTACTTTATGTTTGCATTATAAAATTTACAAGTTTTTACTTTTGGAAGACACCAGAGGGCTTCAAAATTCAGCAGCAATTTTCCAATTTTTCGCAACATTTTCAAACTCACAATTTTTCAGGGACCAGTTCAGGTTTAAAGTGGATTTGAAGGGTCTTCATATTAGAAATACCGCACAAATGACCCCATTATAAAAACTGCACCCCCCCCCAAAGTATTCAAAATGACATTCAGACAGCGTTTTAACCCTTTAGGTGTTTCACAGGAATAGCAGCAAAGTAAAGGAGAAAATTCTAAATCTTCATTTTTTACACTTGCATGTTCTTGTAGACCCAGTTTTTAAATTTTTACAAGGGGTAATAGGAGTAAAAGCCCCCAAAATGTGTAACCCAATTTCTCTCGAGTAAGGAAATACCTCATATTTGTATGTAAAGTGTTCGGTGGGCGCAGTAGAGGGCACAGAAGGGAAGGAGCGACAGTGGGATTTTGGAGAGTGAATTTTTCTGAAATGGTTTTTGGGGGGCATGTCACATTTAGGAAGCCCCTATGGTGCCAGAAGAGCAAAAAAAAAACACATGGAAACTACACCCCTCAAGGCACGTAACAAGGGGTCCAGTGAGCCTTAATACCCCACACGTGTTTGACGACTTTTCGTTAAAGTCGGATGTGTAAATGAAAAACAAATTTTTTCACCAAAGTGCAGTTTTTCCCCCCCAAATTTACCATTTTTACCAAGGGTAATGGGAGAAAATGCCCACCAAAATTTGTAGTGCAATTTCTCCCGAGTACGGAAATACCCCATATGTGGCCCTAAACTGTTGCCTTGAAATACGACAGGGCTCTGAAGTGAGAGAGCGCCATGTGCGTTTGCGGCCTGAATAAGGAATTTGCAATAGGTCCAGGATGCCTCCACCGGTCCGGGTAAGCCGGACCATGCTCCCCCATCGCCGCACGTGTTCCCCCCGCTCTGCCCCGACTTCGATCGGTGGGCAGAGCAGGGCGAAATGAACTCTAACCCCCCCCCCCCGCCCCCCTCCTGCCATTGGTGGTCAGCCTGACCGACCAATTGCAGGGGTTAGGAGGGGATGGCAACACTTCCACCTCACTCCTATCCTTTAGAATGGTCGGAGCTGTCTCTGACAGCCTACTGCAGTGTTTCCCAAACAGGGTGCCTCCAGCTGTTGCAAGACTCCCAGCCTGCCAGGACAGTCTATGGCTGTCCGGCAATACTGGGAGTTGCGGTTTTTCAACAGCTGGAGGCTCTGTTTAGGAAACACTGCCGTATGAGACGTTTTTCATTTTTATTGGGGGGTGGGATGTGTAAGGGGGTGTATATGTAGTGTTTTACTTTTTATTATTTGTTAGTGTAGTGTTTTTAGGGTACATTCACACAGGCGGGTGTTCACAGTAAGTTTTCCGCTGGGAGTTTGAGCTGCGGCAGAAAATTTGCCGCAGCTCAAACTTGTAGAAGGAAACCCACTGTAAACCCACCCGTGTGAATGTATCCTGTACAATAACATGGGGGGGGGGGCGCCCCAAACTTTCAGCTGTGGCAAAATGACAACTCCCAGAATGCACTGACAGATTGTACATGCTGGGAGTTGTAGTTTTACAACAGCCGTAGGCACATTGGTGGGGAACCACTGAGTTAGAAAACAGACTCTAGCTCAGTGATTCCAACCAATGTGCCTCCAGCTGTTGCTAAACTACAACTCCCAGCATGTACGGTCTGTCAGTGCATTCTGGGAGTTGTAGTTTTGCAACAGCTGGAGGCACACGGCTTGGTATCACTGAGTTAGGAAACAGACTCTAGCTCAGTGTTTCCCAATCAGTGTGCCTACAGCTGTTGCAAAACTTAAATTCCCAGCATGGCCAGACAGTAAGGGATGCTGGGCGTGTAGTTCTGCAATATCTGGTCCTTCATATGTTGCAGAATTACAACTCCCAGCATGCCTGAACAGTCTGGGCATGTTTGGAGTTGTAGATATGCAACAACTGGGGAAGAACAGTTTAGAGACTGATAAGTAGTGGTCTCCAAACTGTGGCCCTCCAGATATTGCAAAACTACAACTCCAAGCATGCCCAGACTGTCCAGGCATGCTGGGAGTTGTAGTTCTGCAACATATGAAGGGCCAGATATTGCAGAACTACACGCCCAGCATCCCGGACTGTCTGGCCATGCTGGGAGTTGCAGTTTTGCAACATCTGGAGGGCTACAGTTTGGAGACCACCTTATAGTGGTCTCCAAACTGTGCCACTTCAGATGTTGCAAAACTACAACTCCCAGCATGCCCAGACAGTCAGTGCATGCTGAAAGTTGTAGTTTTGCAACATCTGGAGGACCATAGTTTAGAGTCCACTATACAGTGGTCTCCAAACTGTGACCCTGCAGATTTTGCAAAACTACAACTCCCAGCATGCCCAGGCAGCTTAAGGCTGTGTGGGCATGCTGGGAGTTGTAGTTCTGCAGCTTTCAGAAGGCCACAGAGAAGATCACTTATCGCGATCTTCACTGCAACCTTCTGCACGCTGCATTTTCCGGCCACTCCAACTGCTGTCGATGCCGTTGCCGCCGCCGATGCCGCTGGTCCAGGATGCCTCCACCGGTCCGGGTAAGCCGGACCATGCTCCCCCATCGCCGCACGTGATCCCCCCCGCTCTGCCCCGACTTTGATCGGTGGGCAGAGCGGGGCGAAATGAACTCTAAACCCCCCCCCCGCCCCCCTCCTGCCATTGGTGGTCAGCCTGACCGACCAATGGCAGGGGTTAGGAGGGGATGGCAACACTTCCACCTCACTCCTATCCTTTAGGATGGTCGGAGCTGTCTCTGACAGCTCCGATCATGCTTATTTTCCGGGAGATCGGGTCCCCAGTGACCCAATTAGCCCGGATCGCGGGCAAATCGCTGGTCTGAATTGACCAACGATTTTCCGCGATCGCTGACATGGGGGCATTGCCACGGGATGCCTGCTGATAGATATAAGCAGTCACCCTGGTCCGATCACAGCCCGGCGAGCGGCGGTGATCGGAAATGTGGAGGACGTATGGTTACGCCCTCTGTCCTTAAGTGACGGGACGCGAGGGCGTATGCATACGCTCTCTGTCCCCAAGGAGTTAACTTGACAAGGAGGCATAGATTTATGAGTAACAAGCAGGGTTTAGTGGGGATGAGTACGTCAATATTTTGGGACAAAATATTGGGATAAAGTAATCCGACCAAAAAGGTGGGCTGAAACAATGCTTAAATATACACGATATTTGACTACTTGGTCTACAGTTACGCAGTATTTCCCAACCAGGGAGCCTCTAGCTGTTGCAAATCTACAACTCCTAGCATTCCTGGACAGCCGCATGCTGGGAATTGTAATTTTGCAACAGCTTGAGGTGCGAAAACATTGGTGTTACCCGTACCATAAGGGCCAACTCTTATCTATATATGCCCCTGTTCCTGCTCATCTATGCAACAAAACAGATGATTTCCAAGGACTTTATATCTCTTTGGGAAATATAAAAAAGAAGATTTAATTTATGTGCTGTTTTTCTTTGACGTTCATATCATTCAGATGAAATAACCTCATTCACTGTAATAGCAAAACTAGGACTCTGGTCATTTGGAAATGTCTCTCAACCTTAATGCTTTGAGCTTGAGTTGCTTCGTAGCCGTGGGGGGAAAGCAGTCATCATTACTGTTCTAAGACATATCTGCAGACAGGTTATCAGGGAAACAAATGGACTCCGCATCTCAGCAAGGGGCAGGTAGGATCTTTTAGGAGTCAGTTCAGATGACACAACCTTTAAAGGGTCTTCATTAGAGGAAATCTAATTGTCACGGAGCTGGTATATATATATATATATATATATATATATATATATATATATCTCCGCACTTGGGATGACGAGACGCCTGATGGACTGCAGCATGGCGGACACATTGGCTTTGTCATCTTGACACCCCACATATACAGTCGATGATGATTGATGTTAATGAGTTACATTTTTGAAGGAAATGTCTCATCCAATTTAATAGGCGGAAAAGGAAATCCGGGAAAATGATGACATTGTTAGCAAAATTTACATGTAAGATGTCTGCGAAAGACATTTGTGTTTCGTCAAGTCCAAATGAATTTTTCAAGCGCATACATTCATTTTTAATGTTACAAATAACCGTATAGAAAAGCTACAGGGAGCCAAGACACATGTAAGCTGTGATCAATGATTATATAAGGTATCAAGGGGAGGGACAGTCATTATAGGAGCGCTGGATGTAATAATAATACGTTCTGGATTAAAGGCGTTATATCTAATATTTTTATTAAAAATGAAGAGATCATCTCTGATTTCAACATAGATGACCAGTAAATATTATAAAACCAATGCTCAAGGTCCAAATGGATATAAGACATATACATCTGATAGACTACAATTAAAATATTGAATTAATAAATTTTTACTGTAAATATCTATATTAAAAATCATGAGATCCTCTCTGATTTCAACATTGTTGATCATTGAATAATATATAACCAATGCTTATGTCACGATTCGGCTGGCTGGAGGTGGTTCCTCTGTGCCAGAAAGGGATTGGCGTGGACCGTGTCGGTGGACCGGTTCTAAGTTGCTACTGGTATTCACCAGAGCCCGCCGCAAAGCGGGATGGTCTTGCAGCGGCGGTAGCAACCAGGTCGTATCCACCGGCAACGGCTCAACCTCTCTGACTGCTGAGATAAGCGCGGTACAAGGGAGTAGACAAGAGCAAGGTCGGACGTAGCAGAAGGTCAGGGCAGGCAGCAAGGATTGTAGTCAGGGGCAACGGCAGGAGGTCTGGAACACAGGCTAGGAACACACAAGGAAACGCTTTCACTGGCACAATGGCAACAAGATCCGGCAAGGGAGTGCAGGGGAAGTGAGGTATAAGTAGGAAAGTGCACAGGTGAAGGTACTGATTAAAACCTCATGCGCCAATCAGTGGCGCACCGGCCCTTTAAATCGCAAAGACCCGGTGCGCGCACGCCCTAAGGAGCGGGGCCGTGCGCGCCGGAACAGCACAGACGGGGAATGGGTCTGGTAAGCAAGTCGGGATGCGCATCGTGAGCGGGAGCGTCCCGCATCGCGAATCGCATCCCTGCTGGGAACATTATCGCAGCACACCCGGTCGGCAGGTCTGACCGGGGCGCTGCGAATAGGAGAACGCTGTGAGCGCTCCGGGGAGGAGCGGGGACCCGGAGCGCTCGGCGTAACAGCTTAAAGTTCAAAAATATTTAATTTTTTTATTATATTGTTTTATTATATTTTTATTGTAAATATTTTTACTTCAATCTATCAGATGTACATGTCTTTATTTATTGCTTGCCTTTTGTTTATTACCTTGGTTATAGGCAGTTCACCGATTGTCTCAGTCTGGTTGGTGGCTTTGCTTTAAGATGACAAGATAAGTATTGCATTTTTTGTTGTTTATTATTTTTTGTTTGTTTTCTTTAGTTGTTGTTTTTTTTTGTTTTGTTTTTTTACTCTAGGATATTTGTTAGATTTTGCTTCTTACACTGGGCAGCCACCTTCAAGGTAGTACTGAGTCTGTAGATCAATGGAAAAGTTTCAGGGATGTGTCTTTAGGAGGAAGAATGGGCCTGGTCAACCATATAAATATATATTTAATTTATATTTAGTTCTAATGTAGCTTATGTCTGAACAGTGTCTGTGTTAACTTCATTCTGGTAATGTGAGAATAAATGGTTCCAGCTAGAGATGGGCGAATTTTTCAAAAGTTCAATTAGGTGATTCGTTGAATTTCCCCCCCAAAATTTGGTTTGATCCGAATATATTATCGGCTAATCTCTATTAAAAACAGCTATTTCCGGGTTACAGAGAGCCTTAATAGAGGTGTATAACACTTTGCCCTGCCGTAACACGCATAGGAAGTATGCTGGTGTAGTGAAATAATACTGTTATTGAGTATGACATGCAGATTACAGGCGTCGTTATTAGAATCACTATCAGTATGGTTACAACAGAAAAAAGCATACTCTTTCTCTCTCTCTGAACTGTTGCTTGCAGTCTTTGAATGGGGAGTGCTTCCTGTGATGATCTCAATTGGCAGACTATGAAACAACTTCTAAACTCTCCCTGCCTGCCTGCAGTGATGCAGGCTTGAGGTCAATGGATTTCCCCATTGCTGATCTGTAGTGTCAGTAACGCTGATTAGTGACCACACAGTCTCTGCTCTCTCAGCAAAACGGAAATGCCCCTCTTCAGCAATGGCTGCCAAATATATAGTGCTGTGACATCACAGGGCTAGCTGGCTTCTGATAGGCTGCATGCCGCCATGTGATTCAGGATGATCCCTCATACCTGCCTTCCCAGACTTCCTTGCCCTATGTCCTCACACGTGTAGCCACCATTTTTGCCCCCCGGCCCACACAAAAGGTAGCGAATGAAGCGATTAGTGAAAGGAAATTCAGATTCGTTCAGAATCAAATTTTTCATGAAATTCGGAACAAATTCTACTTCATCAGCTTTGATTTGCCCATCTCTACTTCCAGACTTTCAGCACTGGGAGGGTATATAGGTCTCTTCAGGTGCTACTCTGGGCTGGTAATTTCCCTTGTTCCTCTGACCATGTTTCTTTATTCACCTTTGTCTGTCTGAGCACATTTCCTGAGTTTGACAATGGTTATCTGTCCTGTCTATGTTATTGATATCTGGATTTTATCCTGCTTTGTTTAGTACCTTGTCAGGTTTTAGTATAATTGCATTGCATATATTTAGGGTTCCTTCTTTAGACCTTGTTCAGATTGTATTTTGTTTTGCCTGAATTTTGTGAATCTTAGTCCCTGTTTACATTATGCTTTTGTATCAGTCCTGTTTGACATTGTTGAAACCTGGGTCTCCTAGAATTAGAATTCTAGAATTCTGTTCCAACTTTGTGCTATTCCATCTATCTAAGAATATGTTGGAGTCTGTGCCTGTGTTTCATGGATTTTTATTTGTTTACTTGGCTGGTATCTGTTCCACACTGTTGAGTGGACCGCTAACAAGGAGTCCATTTGGAGTTATTATTGCTGTCCACTCCTTTTATGGAGTGGGCTGTCGATTTGTCTAGTGTGCATTGTGCTCGTGTTATCCTGTCTTGTTTAGTATATTATATCCTGCCTTATAATATCTGATTTTTGCTTTGTAGCATTCCTGTTATGTTTCCCGACATGTACTGTTTTTGTTTACTTTGTTTGACTTGACGCCCATTCATTTTAGTGCAGTATGGGGACCATCCTCATGGTTATCGATCCGTCGTTTAGGGTGGATGGACGATAGAAAGGGACAGTTTGGGCTCACTAACTCCCTGCCCCCCTATATGACATCTACTATAAAAGTTGCACTTTACTTCTGTAAGATTACATCCAATAGGTTTTATTATTCAGTCATGTCTGTTACCGTGTAGTTTCTGCAATTATAGATGTTTGTTTATCTTCTCTTATAGAACAACACAAATGGCATTTAAGAACAGAATTATTTTGTTAGTTTTAATAATATGTGGACGGTTTATAAAAAATAACTGAAAACTGTTATTAAATCTGATAACAAAATGCAGCAGAAACTTATAATGGATATGAAGAAATTGTACTTGGTTCTATGATTAACACTCTTATAACCTCCTTGATCTAAATTAGGTGTTAACAGATTTTCTCAAATGAACAATCCCTCCCCTGAGTATCATATATTATTACTCCCAAAGTGTTGCCACTGCAGGAGAAATGTAGTATTACATGGTGCCTGTCCAAATAAATGGATGACATGTAATAAATGGTTTTCCTGAGTCTCCCAGATGTGTGAATTTTAATAGAATTATTTAGTTATTAAAGATTTGATTGCTGAAGATGCCATAATTTGTATCAAGCAGAACATTTCAATCTACTTTACTTTTCTAGTTTCCTAATGTGTATAAACAGTACTTAGGTTTCATACAGAAAATAACATTTGATTAACTTGATCGTAAAACTAAAATAGTCGGGCTTACGAATGCAATGCTACTGGTATGCCAGTGGTGGTATATGTGATACGTTAGTGTCTTGCAACTTTTCACTGAAAGTAACCTTGTACAACAGATCGTGGAAGTCCCACAGTACCTACAGTGACCCACTTTAAAACCCTCTTAGGACATACACAGCTCAGTGTTTGAATTCTAATCTAGCTACAAAAAATGGATGCTCTGTGCTGTTTATTACCTTAGTTCATTTGTAGGCTGTGTGCTCTGTTAATTTCACAATGGGGCAGAGTAGGAGCAGAGCTGAATGACTGTAGCCCTTTATAAATAGGGAGCAATATAGCATAATTAACTGGAATTTACACAAATATGGAGTTGCAAGTCTGTTGAAGGAACGTGTTTCTTAACAAGGTCCTGTGATTACAGCAGCCTCTGCATTCTTCAAGTGTCTATTCTCTGGCAAGTGAGAAGGGTTAGGGAAAAGACGAAAGGAAGAAAGAAAGAAATAAAGAAAACACAACATTAGAAAGAAGGGATGAAAGAAGGAGGGAAAGGAGGAACGAGGAAGGGAGGAAAAAATTAAGAAAAAGATGAAGGGAGGATAGCATATGTTCACATGGGAAGGAAGGAATAACAGGAAGAATGGAGAGAAGAAAGAAGGAAGAAAGGAAGTAAAGAAAGAAGCTCAAGCTCAGCGCAAATCTTAATTACTTAATATATTTTACAGAAATTGAGAAGCTGCCCCTTTTCTGGCCTTTGTTTAGTTGTTATTTGGGCCCCTTAAGTTTATTTTGTTTATTCTATAGTACTCATTGTAATAAATAAGGACACATCTGCTCTCTTGGGATCAATTAAAAACACCCTTGTCTTCACAGGTCAGAACAAATTTTGCATATTTTAATAAATCATATACAGTAAACATTCACAATTCACCCCCCCAAAAATAACATTTGTACGTTTTATCCTATCAAATTGCTTTGGGCCATGAATCAGCTGCCACATGTAGCAGTAAATGAAGCTGTGTATATGATGTGCAACAGGACCAGCTGGATCCACGGAGGTGCAATCCTTATCCAGCAAAGATTAATCTGCCTGAACTCATGACAAGACTGCATTGGAAATCACTTGTTTTGCATTCATATCCAGGCAAAAGAAATTTGCCTCCACTTAAAAAGCTTTTTGCAGCTGGCCAATTGAATTACCACTGGGTTTTATTTCCAAGTATTGTGTGCCTAAGGGAGGTAACTCCTGGTAGAATAAGGAATACCATCTTATCTGACGCCTAAATATTTTCCATTTCAGTGGGCGCTGGTAGGGAGGGAATCGAATCAGACGAATCCGAATTTGTTACGAATTTCAGGAAAAATTTGCTGCGCAATGAATGCGAATAGCGCTGGGATTCAATCACACAAATTGCTTCATTAAACTCCATTTAGTGCGGTCCAAGCTCCAGGGCATCTAAGATGGTGGCTCCACATGTCAGGACATGGGGCAAGGAATGCTGGGAAGGCAGGAACAAGGGTAGGCGGAATAACCCTGAATCACATGCAGCATGCAGCCTATAAGCAGCCAGCCATCTCTGTGATGTCCCAGCCCTATATAATCGGCAGCCATCTTGTGGCCACTCACATCAGCATTCTATTGTAGAGAGAGAGAGGGACAGAGAGCAGTGTTTGTTTCACAGAAATGCATTTTACTGCAGCGATTCACCTCAAGCACAAATCCAGCCTAGAAGCACTGATAGGGAAGGGAGAGAGATTGAGAAAGTGCAATTTAGAGTCTAGTACACAGCGACAGTGTGCCGCAGGAATAGTATGTACAACAACTGAAAAGCTAATAGTAGCCAGCCAGTTAGGGTGAGCAGAGCACTGAAAGCCATAATTACCTGCATTAGTGTCTAATACTGGTTGAGTAGTATTGTCCTCTATTAAGTGTAACCTGTGAGTACATAGGTGGTGTACCATTTTGTTCCTGTTAAAGTCTTAAGGGCCTAGTTACTGTGAAAGGCCAGCCAAAAATGCACACCTGCTGCTGTTGTAGACAAATACTGTTTTAAGCATAGTCGAGCGTATTGTACTCCCCTCATATACACACTAAGTATGTCAGTGCCAGGATGAGCACAGAGGAATGGCAGAGGCCTAAATTCATCAGGTGCAGGTAGAGGTCGCAGCAGACTAAGGGCGAGTGGCAGCAGAAGTCGCAGCGAGAGGCCTGAGCTTCTGGTATAAGCTAGCGGTTGTGTCTCGACCAGCAACCCATCTGCTGTCATTGACTGGTTAACTCGGTCATCCACTTCATCACAAGTGACATCTGACACCCCCAGTGGGTTCCTAAGAAGCAACCCTCAGTTGGCATGGCCCAGCAGTCCCTGTCCTCCAATTGCCTCTGTCCTATGCTGTTCTCTCCCCCATAGAAGTATCCTATGCTGTGGGTTAAGCTCCACTTTTTAGTCAGGAAGATCTACTAGAGGACAGTCAGCAGCTACTTCCCAGCCAAGAAGTGGAAGAGACTTCCCTCGCTTCCTTTGCTAGGCAGGCAAGTAGTGATGAGGAGAGTGGCGTGATAGGTGGTGTTGGGAGCAAACAGGGTCCTGGAGCACACACTGTTTAGGAACCTGAGGAGGACATCAGTGACGTGGAGACACAACTCGATGATGATGAAGCTGATCACAATAAATTGATGTAAACTTTTACGACAGAGGCCCTATGGTCGTTGATGTCATATATTACCTGTGGAAATACCACAAGAATCCAATGAAACAGCTTGGAGCGATAACAATGAACCATAACTGATTAAATGAAACATTCACACTTTCACAGCCGGGGAGGGGGAGGGGAGGAAGGGTGCTGAGAGGCGGGGCTAGACAGGTGGTAGGTTGCCTGGCGGGGGACCGTCAGCTCGATTTTAATATTCAAGTATGAGCTTTTTCACTGTAGCCACTTCTAGCTTTATGCGCCCACTTATCCATCAGCACAGAAGCTGAATTTGCTCCTGTCCAAGTTGCTGTCACTGCAGTCCCTCCCTTTTCAAGTGGACACTCAGAGCATGGGGGTGTGCTGAGAGGCAGGGGCTGGAACAGGTGGTAGCTCGCCTGGCGGAGGACCAGCAGCTCAATTTTAAGATACAAGTACGAGCTTTTCCACTGCAGCCACTTCTAGCTTTATGCGGCCATTTATCCAATGGCACAGAAGCTGAATGTACTCCTGTCCAAGTTGCTGGTACTGCAGTCCCTCCCTTTTTAAGTGGGCACCCAGAGCATGGGGGTGCACTGAGAGGCAGGGGCTGGAACAGGCGGTAGCTGGCCTCGCTGCGGACCCCCAGCCCTATTTTAAGTTACAACCAGGAGCTTTTCCATAGTTTACACTGCAGCAATTATACACTATTGGAGCTGGAATTACCGCGGCTGCTGGCACCAGATTTGCCCTCCAATGGGTCCTCAATAGAGATGAGCGAATCAAATTGCTCGACTAAAATTTTTTAAACTTTCACTCCTCTATAGTCGTCATCATATGTTTCTTCTGGAATTACCACAATAAACCAATGAAACAGGTTGGAGCGATAACAATAAACCATAACTGATTAAATGAAACATTTGCAGTCCCAAATAGAGTGAGACGGTCGGGGGGGGGGGGGCAGGTGCGCAGAGAGGCAGGGGTTGGAACAGGTGGTAGCTCGCCTCGATGCTCACCAGAAAGGGTCCTCAAAAAAGGATTTTAAATAATTTTAATAAATTCAAATTAAATTAAATAAAAATTACATAAAAATATCTCTTTAATCTCTTCAATTGTGACGCCATATGGTCTCCCGACCCTGCTGCCACATCCAGACGCTCTGCTTCAGTGATTCTAATAGCGATGCCTGTAATCCACACTCCCTCTGCGTGTTACGATAAGGCAAAGTGTTGTACACCCCTATTGAGGCTCT
This sequence comes from Hyla sarda, assembly GCF_029499605.1. NCBI lineage: Eukaryota > Metazoa > Chordata > Amphibia > Anura > Hylidae > Hyla > Hyla sarda. Next base: position 35,925,372 of record NC_079196.1, read on the forward strand.
CTGTAAGCCAGAAATTTCAGTTTTTAATAGAAATTTGCCACGAATAAATTCAGACCGAAACAAATTTTTTGAGAAAATTTGGCGAATCTCTAGGCGCTGGTTCAAAATTAAAATTTCTATGATATTTGAAATGCTAATAGTCTCATTAATAAAACAGAAAATATATCAATTTCATCTGGAGTTATATTTATGATATTTATTTACCACGTGGTTAAGCCAAAAAACAACCCATTGAAGAGTGTTGAGGGCATGCTCAGTGACTTGTACGGGCAAGACGTACTCTTTCCATCATATATTGTGTGATCCTTTGTTGCCTGTCTTCAAATCATAGTAGTAGAGATTATGTTATGCAGATGTAGTTGCTTTCAAGTTAGCATACTACAACTGTCCCAAAGCGCACTATGCTATGGGAGCAGGGACTATTGTTTTTGACAAAAGTCCCTGCACTTCTACATAATTTCCGTGTGGCCCTATGCTATAAGCAGTCTCTACTCATGTAATGTACATGAGCAGTAATCATATAATGTAAGCCTTGCTCCCCAGGTAGAGTGTAAACAGGCAATGCATATAGCATTGACGTTTACACTCAGTTTTGAGACCACACAAACCATTGTCACCAGTGATCTGAATAGACAGAGTTATAGTTAGGATGTAGATCAAGTCTTCTATGGGCTGGACTGCCCATCTGGTAATTCTGGCAAATGCAAGATGGGCCGGTGTCCTCTGTGGGCCACTCTCCTTCTGCAACTGAAGTCAGGACTTTATTTGCATTTGCCCTTATCTGCACAAAATTGCAGTGTATTTGCCACGATTTTGCACAAATTTCAGAAAAATAGGGCACACCAGAGGCTAGAAGCTTAGGGTGCTGTGATGATGTCATCAAAGGTCCTTGACCTAGCTAGAACCAGCATAGTGAGTCTATGAGAAAGGGGTGGGGGCATGGGGACAAATTTGGGGGGCAAGCAGGAGCCTGAGAAGGGTCCAGAAGCAATAGCCTATAATAGAGAAGGGGTCATTAGTGGGAGTCTGCATGAGAGGGGGCCTATGGGGGTCTTTTAGTCTGATTTGGGTGTCTGAAATCGGAATCAATTTTGCGCTTTGGTCAGGGCCCATCATTTTTTTTATTTTTTCCCAATGTGATTTCTGTCCCCATTCTTAGGTTCTATTATGCCCAGAGCATAGTACATGGGAGTACTGGGCAGTACTGTAAGTATAGTAATGGGGGCACACAGGGTGGCAGCAGACATAGTGTTGGCAGTAGCAGCAGGGCAACAGTATTATAAGTATTATCGAATGGGGATTGTACAGTATTATACATATTACAGGATTAGGGTTGTACAGTATTATAAGTTTTATAGGATGGGGATTGTATAGTATTATGCATATTATAGGATTAGGGTTGTACAGTATCATCAGTTTTATAGGATGGGGGTTGTCGAATATTATAAATATTGTAGGATGGGGATGTGCAGTATTATAGGATGGGGGTCGTGTAGTATTATAAGTATTATAGGATGGGTTTGTGCAGTATTATAAGTGTGATAGGATGGGAATTGGGCAATATTAAAAGGGTATTCCAGGGATCAAAAAACAGGCATTTTTTCTTTCAAAGACAGCGCCCTCCTTGCCTTCACTTTGAGTGTGGTATTACAACTTGGCTCCATTTACTTTAATGGAACTGAGCTGCAGAACCACACCCAACCTGTAGACAAACAGTAAAAGGTCTTTGAAAGAAAAAAGGCCTCTTTTTTAATTCCTGGAATACCCCTTTATTATTATTGTAAAATGGGGGTTGTGCAGTATTTTTTTTTTTTTATATAATAATTTTAATTTTTTTAAGTTTTTCAACATATTTTCCAATATTCTTAGTATTATAAGATAGGAGTTGTGCTGCTCCGGTCTGCAGGAGAAGTCATCATGGTATTCTGGCCTAGATATAAAAGAAAGGGATAGAGAATCAGAATCTACAATCAGAGAAGACGTCACGTGTGAGTCACTGCATATAATAGTTGTTTAATTAAGCATTACTGTCATAAAAAAATAAAATAAAAAAAAAAGCTCAATCGGAGCTCAATCTGTCTTATCTTGGGCAATAATATAGTGGTAGTGTGGTGTCCCAGTACCAGAAGCTGTCCCATGCCTTTGGACTTGGGCAGCTCATCAGTATAAGGTGTTCATATTGCAAATCTAATGTCAAATAATGTATTTTTGTACATTAATTCTGTCATTTATATGAACATATGTTATAATAAATGCCTTTAAAATTGTGAGTAGCAAACCCCATGTGACCATGTGAGCCAAGGAGACCCCAAAAGTCTCCCTTGCATTGTGAGGTACAGGGGATGAGTTAGTCAGTCTATAGTTTGGTCTAGTTCCAGCAAAATATTTGACATCTAAGATCAGGTGTGTGGTGTGATGTGCCTTGAGTTGAGGCCTACTTTAGCCTTAATCCTACTACTGGTCATCCTGCAAGGTTCACTTGTGGGGCAGAATAGTCTACAGTGCCTAGGAAGGACCCTAGCTACTAGAATCTCAAATTCTGCAATCCTGTCTGGTGAAAAGCACCACAAGTCTAAGAACGTTAGCCAAGCTTGCAAGTGGTACGCTGCATTCACACTAAGGCCAGCTGTTTGTGTTATACCAACTTCACAAGCTCAGTAAAGGTAGTTAACCGTAACATGACGACGGTGTGCTTATTGGCTCATTGTGTCTGGCCCTGGAAGACTGCCTCCCACGTTCAGACTGCGTATCGGATAAACGGTGCCCTGGAATCACGAAGTGAACAAGGTACGTCTACTAACACCCAGTGGCTGCCACAACCATTTTTGGCTTCACAAACAGTATTCAAGTGTGTACCTACAAAGACCCCCCAGTCTGAACTGAACGATTAACTCCTTGGGGACAGAGGGCGTATGCATACGCCCTCGCGTCCCGTCACTTAATGACGGAGGGCGTATCCATACGTATCCGTATTTCCGATCACCGCAGGTCGCCGGGCCGGGATCGGACTGGGATGACTGCTGATATCTATCAGTAGGCATCCCGTGGCAATGCCTAGGGGTCCTGAGACCCCCCCCCCATGTCGGCGAACATCGCAAATCGACAGTCAATTCAGACTGGCGATTTGCCGCGATCCGGGCCAATCGGGTCACTGGTGACCCGATCGCCGGAAAATAAGAATGTCATGTGTTTTTTTTTTTTGCTGTTCTGGCACCATAGGGGCTTCCTCAATGTGACATGCCCCTCAAATGCTATTTCAGAAAAATTCACTCTCCAAAATCCCATTGTTGCTCTTTCCTTCTGAGCCCTCTACTGTGCCCACCGAACACTTGACATACACATATGAGGTATTTCCTTACTTGAGAGAAATTGGGTTACAAATTTTGGGGGGCTTTTTCTCCTATTACCCCTTGTAAAAAATAAAAAACTGGGTCTACAAGAACATGCGAGTGAAAAAATTAAGATTTATAATTTTCTCCTTCACTTTGCTGGTATTCCTGTGAAACACCTAAAGGGTTAACAAACTTTCTGAATGTAATTTTGAATACTTTGAGGGGTGCAGTTTTTATAATGGGGGTCATTTATGGGGTATTTCTAATATGAAGGCCCTTCAAATCCACTTAAAAACTGAACTTGTCCCTGAAAAATTCTGATTTTGAAAATGTTGTGATAAATCTGAAAATTGCTGCTGAACTTTGAAACCCTCTGATGTCTTTCAAAAGTAAAAACATGTCAACTTTATGATGCAAACACAAAGTAGACATATTGTATTTGTGAATCAATATATAATTTATTTCGAATGTGTATTTTCCTTACAAGCAGAGAGCTTCAGAGCTAGAAAATGCAAAAATTCTATATTTTTCATAACATTTTGGAAATTTTAACCAAGAAATGATGCAAGTATCTACAAAAATTTACCACTAGCATAAAGTAGAATATGTCACGAAAAAACAATCTCGAATCAGAATGAAAAGTAAAAGCATGCCAGAGTTATTAAAGGGGTATTCCAGGCAAAACCTTTTTTATATATATATATATATATATATATATATATATATATATATATATCAACTGGCTCCGGAAAGTTAAACAGATTTGCAAATTACTTCTATTAAAAAATCTTAATCCTTCCAATAGTTATTAGCTTCTGAAGTTTTTTGTTTAACTGCTCAATGATGATGTCACGTCCCGGGAGCTGTGCATGATGGGAGAATATCCCCATAGGAACTGCACAGCTCCCGGGACATGAGTCATTAGAGAGCAGTTAGACAGAAAACAACAACTCAACTTCAGAAGCTAATAACTATTGGAAGGACTAAGATTTTTTAATAGAAGTAATTTACAAATCTGTTTATAAATATATTTGATATTTAAAAAAAAGTTTTGGCCTGGAATGCCCCTTTAACCCCTTAAGGAACAGGCCATTTTACACCTTAGGACCAGAGCGTTTTTTGCACATCTGACCACTGTCACTTTAAACATTAATAACTCTGGAATGCTTTTAGTTATCATCCTGATTCCGAGATTGTTTTTTCGTGACATATTCTACTTTAACATAGTGGTAACATTTTGTGGAAACTTGCATCCACTCTTGGTGGAAAATCCCAAAATTTTAAGAAAAATTTGAAAATTTTGCATTTTTCTAACTTTGAAGCTCTCTGCTTGTAAGGAAAATGGATATTCCAAATAAAAAAAATTTTGATTCACATATACAATATGTCTACTTTATGTTTGCATCATAAAATTGATGTGTTTTTACTTTTGGAAGTAGTACTTTTGGACACAAGAGAGCTTCAAAGTTCAGCAGCAGTTTTCCAATTTTTCACAAAATTTTCAAACGCACTATTTTTCAGGGACCAGTTCAGGTTTGAAGTGGATTTGAAGCGTCTTCATATTAGAAATACCCCACAAATGACCCCATTATAAAAACTGCACCCCCCAAAGTATTCAAAATGACATTCAGTCAGCGTTTTAACCCTTTAGGTGTTTCACAGGAATATCAGCAAAGTGAAGGAGAAAATTCACAATCTTCATTTTTTACACTCGCATGTTCTTGTAGACCCAATTTTTGAATTTTTACAAGGGGTGAAAGTAGAAAATGTATACTTATGTTTGTAGCCCAATTTCTCTCGAGTAAACACATACCTCATATGTCTATGTAAATTGTTCGGTGGGCGCAGTAGAGGGCTCAGAAGCGAAGGAGCGACAAGGGGATTTTGGAGAATACATTTTTCTGAAATGGTTTTTGGAGGGCATGTTGCATTTAGGAAGCCCCTATGGTGCCAGAACAGCAAAAAAAAAAAAAAAAAACACATGCCATACCATTTTGGAAACTAGACCCCTTGAGGAACGTAACAAGGAATTAAGTGAGCCTTAATACCCCACAGGTGTTTCACGACTTTTGCATATGTAAAAAAAAAAAATTTTCACTAAAATGTGTGTTTCCCCCCAAATTTCACATTTTTTGCAAGGGTTAATAGCAGAAAATACCCCCCAAAATTTGTAACCCCGTCTCTTCTGAGTATGGAGGTACCCCATAAGTTGACCTGAAGTGCACTACGGGCGAACTACAATGCTCAGAAGAGAAGGAGTCATATTTGGCTTTTTGAGAGCAAAATTTTGCTCGGGGGCATGTCGCATTTAGGAAGCCCCTATGGTGCCAGAACAGCAAAAAAAAAAAAACACATGGCATACCATTTTGGAAACTAGACCCCTTGAGGAACATAACAAGGAATAAAGCGAGCCTTAATACCCCACAGGGTTTTCACGACTTTTGCATATGTAAATTAAAAAAAAAATTTCACTAAAATGTGTGTTTCACCCCAAATTTCATATTTTTGCAAGGGTTAATAGCAGAAAAGACCCCCCAAAATTTGTAACCCCATCTTTTCTGAGTATGGAAATACCCCATGTGTGGACGTCAAGTGCTCTGCTGGCGCACTACAATGCTCAGAACAGAAGGAGTGCCATTGAGCTTTTGGGAAAAAAATTGTTTGGAATGGTAGTCAGGGGCCATGTGCGTTTACAAAGCCCCCCGTTGTGCCAGAACAGTGGACCCCCCACATGTGACCCTATTTTGGATACTACACCCCTCACAGAATTTAATAAGGGGTGCAGTGAGTATTTACACCCCACTGGCGTCTGACAGATCTTTGGAACAGTGGGCTGTGCAAATGAAAAATAACATTTTTCATTTTCACGGACCACTGTTCCAAAAATCTGTCAGACATCTGTGGGGCGTAAATGCTCACTGTACCCCTTATTACATTACGTGAGGGGTGTAGTTTCCAAAATGGGATCTCATGTGGGTATTTATTTTTTTGCGTTTATGTCAGAACCACTGTAAAATCAGCCACCCCTGTGCAAACACCAATTTAGGCCTCAAATGTACATGGTGCGCTCTCACTCCTGAGCCTTGTTGTGCGCCCGCAGAGCATTGTACGCCCACATATGGGGTATTTCTGTATTCAGGAGAAATTGCGTTACAAATTTTGGGGGTCTTTTTTTTCCTTTTAAAGCTTGTGAAAATGAAAAGTAAAGGGCAACAAAAGCATGTTAGTGTAATTTTTTTTATTTTTTTACACTAACAAGCTGGTGTAGCCCCAACTTTTCCTTTTCATAAGGGGTAAAAGGAGAAAAATCCCCCCCAAATTTGTAGTGCAATTGGGGTATGGAGATACCCCATATGTGGCCCTAAACTGTTTCCTTGAAATACGACAGGACTCCGAAGTGATAGAGCTCCATGCGCATTTGAGGACTAAATTAGGGATTGCATAGGTGTGGACATAGGGGTATTCTACGCCAGTGATTCCCAAACAGGGTGCCTCCAGCTGTTGCTAAATTCCCAGCATGCCTGGACAGTCAGTGGCTGTCCGGAAATGCTGGGAGTTGTTGTTTTGCAACAGCTGGAGGCTCCATTTTGGAAACACTGCCATACAATACGTTTTTCATTTTTATTGGGGGGGGGGGCAGTGTAAGGGGTGTATATGTAGTGTTTTACTCTTTATTATGTGTTAGTGTAGTGTTTTTAGGGTGCATTCGCTTAGAGTTTCTCGCTAGGAGTTTGAGCTGCGGCATAAAATTTGCCGCAGCCGGAACTTGAAGCAGGAAACTTACTGTAAACCTGCCTGTGTGAATGTACCCTGTACATTCACATGGGGGGGGGGGGGCAAACCTCCAGCTGTTTCAAAACTACAACTCCCAGCATGTACTGACAGACCGTGCATGCTGGGAGTTGTACTTTTGCAACAGCTGGAGACACACTGGTTGGAAAACCTTCAGTTAGGTTCTGTTACCTAACTCAGTATTTTCTAACCAGTGTGCCTCCAGCTGTTGCAAAACTACAACTCCCAGCATGTACTGATCGCCGAAGGGCATGCTGGGAGATGTAGTTATGCAATACCTGGAGGTACGCAACTACAACTCCCAGCATGCCGAGACAGCGGATTGCTGTTTGGACATGCTGGGATTTGCAGTTTTGCACCATCTGGAGGTTACAGTTTTAGAGAACACTGCAAAGTGATCTCCAAACTGTGGTCCTCCAGCTGTTGCAAAACTACAATTCCCAGCATGCCCTGACAGCAAACAGTTGTTTGAGCATGCCAGGAGTTGTAGTTTTGCAAGATCTGGAGGGCTACAGTTTAGGGACCACTATATAGTGGTCTCGAACTGTAGCCCTCCAGCTGTTGCAAAACTACATATTCCAGCATGCCCAAACAGCTGTCTGGGTATGCTGGGAGTTGTAGTTTTGCAACATCTGGAGGGCTACAGTTAGAGGCCACTGTATAATGGTCTCAAACTGTACCCTCCAGATGTGGCTAGGCAACTCACCGGCTTCCGTCGGATCCAGCCGCACGTCATCGCCGCCCGCCGATCTCTGTCGCCCGCAGCCTCCGTCGCTCGCCCGGATCGGTAAGTGGATCTTCGGCGCCGGTCCCCATCGTTTCCCCGTCCTGCCCCGCCTATTGTGGGAGGGCAGGACGGGGAAAACGAAAGTAAACCCCCACCGCCCCCGATCTGCTATTGGTGGTCGCGTCTAGACCACCAATAGCAGGGATAGGAGGGGTGGCAACCCTGCCACCTCACTCCTATCGCTTCAGGGGTATCCTGGGTGTCTTAGACACCCGCGATCCCCCTTACATTCCGGGTCACCGGGTCACTATAGACCCGTAATGACCCGGAATCGCGCAAATCGCAAGTGTGAATTCACTTGTGATTTGCCGCGATCGACGACATGGGGGGGTCTGATGACCCCCCTGGGCATTTGCACGGGATGCCTGCTGAATGATTTCAGCAGGCATCCCACTCCGATCCCCGCCCGGCGCACGATGGGGACCAGAACTGCCCATGACGTAAATGTACGTTCCTGGTCCTTAAGACCCAGGGTGTCCGGACATAACGTTACGTCATGGGTCCTGTAGGGGTTAATGCTTAAAGTGACAGTGGTCAGAATTGCACCCGTCTTTATGGTTATAATGGGCTCCGTCCCCAAGGGGTTAAAAACCACACAGAGTGTGTGACAGTTTATGCGACAGAATATCGTACGGCCTTTGCTTCATGCTGACAAGCGCTTACGAAATAGAGGTGGAGCACTTTATTCACAGCCATACAGTGTATAAAGATTGTGATTATAGACTGTATTGCTATTGCTGACTGCCAGTGCAAGCTGCACCACAAGGAAGAAAGAAGTTCACGCTTTGCAGGGGTTAATTTGCGCCCGCAAGCTCCACCCGTCACGAGCAATGCCTCCTCACCAGCATGCATTTGACAATGTCCATAAATTATAACGAAGTTTTGATGGACATGGTTAATCTCTGTGATCTGCCCGATGTCCTCGGAAAGTACACAGCTCTATCTCCTCCGGCCCGAGGACATCCTGAGGGAGCTAGCCATCACCCAGCGAGTGACCACAGCTACAGAGGGGCAGAACCCATTAAATCAATAATCCTGGTGGGCGCAGCTGAATGTTGGAGATGATTCCACTCCTCTATGTCAAATGAGTGCTTAACCTCTTCAGGACATAGGGCGTATGGATACGCCCTGAATCCCGAGTCCTTAAGGACCGAGGACGTATCCATAAGCCCGTGGGAATTCCGGCCCCCACCGCTAGCCGGTTGGGGACCGGAGCCGGATGCCTGCTGAAATCGTTCAGCAGGCATCCCGGCATATCGCCCAGGGGGGTCATTATGCCCCCCCATGTCGGCGATCGCCGCAGATCGCTGGACAATTCAGTCCAGCGATCTGCGGCGATTCCGGGTCAATCGGGTCTCCAGTGACCCGGTGACCCGGAATTACTGGCTGTTCGGGGCCGTCTCTGACGGCCCCGAACAGCCAGAGCCTGCAGGGGTGAGGTGGCACTGGTGCCACCTCACGATCGCCCTGATTCGTCGGCCAGATTACCGGCCGACCAATCAGGGCGCCTGCTGCGGGTGTCACTCCCGCACCCGCTCCGCCCCTCTTCTGGAGGACGTGAGCGGGTGCGGGACGTGCACCCTGGGTGCTGGGGACCCCGATCCCCGGCACCCCTGTTGGGATCGGGGCCCCAGGAGCAGCTGCGGCGGCGGGACTGACCTGCAGCGTCTGGATCGTTGGAGGTGAGTGACAGCCTCCTGCTGTTGCTTAGCAACAGCTCCCAGCATGCAAAAAGGGCATGCTGGGAGCTGTAGTTATACAACAGCAGGAGGCAGACCACCACAACTCCCAGCATTCCCTTATGGGCATGCTGGGACTTATGGTTTTGCAACAGCTGGAGGCACATTCTTTCTATGGAAAAGTGTACCTTCAGCTGTTGTCTAACTACAACTCCCAGCTTGCACAAACAGCTAAAGTGCATGCTGGGAGTTGTAGTGGTGCATCTGCTGGTTGCATAACTACAACTCCCAGCATGCCCGTTGGCTGTCGGTGACTGCTGAGAGTTGTAGTTTTGCAACAGCTGAAGGCACACTGGTTGTGAAACTCAGAGTTTTTCTTTACCTAACTCAGTGTTTCACGACCGGTGTGCCTCCAGCTGTTGCAAACTACAACTCTCAGCAGTCACCGTACACCATGCACCGTACATGCTGGGAGTTGTAGTTTTGCAACAGCTGGAGGCACACTGGTTGTGAAACACTGAGTTAGGTCACAAACTCAGTGATACATAACCAGTGTGCCTACAGTTGTTGCAAAACTGCAACTCTCAGCAGTCACCGACAGCCAACGGGCATGCTGGGAGTTGTAGTTTTGCAACAGCTGGATGTCCCCCCCAATGTGAACGTACAGGGTACACTCACATGGGCGGAGGATTACAGTAAGTATCTGGCTGCAAGTTTGAGCTGCCGCAAACTTTCTGCTGCAGCTCAAATTGCCAGCGAGAAAGTACTGTGAACCCCCGCCCGTGCGACTGTACCCTAAAAACACTACACTACACTACCACAAAAAATAAAATAAAAAGTAAAAAACACTACATATACACATACCCCTACACAGCCCCCCTCCCCTCCCCAATAAAAATGAAAAACGTCTGGTACGCCACTGCTTCCAGAACGGAGCCTCCAGCTGTTGCAAAACAACTCCCAGTATTGTCGGACAGCCGTTGAGGCACCCTGTTTGGGAATCACTGGCGTAGAATACCCCTATGTCCACCCCTATGCAATCCCTAATTTAGGCCTCAAATGCGCATGGCGCTCTCACTTTGGAGCCCTGTCGTATTTCAAGGCAACAGTTTAGGGTCACATATGGGGTATCGCCGTACTCGGGAGAAATTGTGTTACAAATTTTGGGGGGTATTTTCTGCTTTTACCCTTTTTAAAAATGTAAAATTTTGGGGAAAACAAGCATTTTAGGTAAAAAAAAAAGATTTTTTTTTACATATGCAAAAGTCGTGAAACACCTGTGGGGTATAAAGGTTCACTTAACCCCTTGTTACGTTCCCCGAGGGGTCTAGTTTCCAAAATGGTATGCCATGTGTTTTTTTTTTTTTGCTATCCTGGCACCATAGGGGCTTCCTAAATGCGGCATGCCCCCAGAGCAAAATTTGCGTTCAAAAAGCCAAATGTGACTCCTTCTCTTCTGAGACCTGTAGTGCGCCAGCAGAGCACTTTTCACCCCCATATGGGGTGTTTTCTGAATCGGGAGAAATTGGGCTTCAAATTTTTAGGGGTATTTTCTGCTATTACCCTTTTTAAAAATAATTTTTTTTTGGGAAAACAAGCATTTTAGGTAAAATTTTTTATTTTTTTTTTACATTTGCAAAAGTCGTGAAACACCTGTGGGGTATTAAGGTTCACTTTATCCCATGTTACATTCCCCGAGGGGTCTAGTTTCCAAAATGGTATGCCATGTGGTTTTTTTTTCTGTTCTGGCACCATAAGGGCTTCCTAAAGGTAACATGCCCCCCAAAAACCATTTCAGAAAAACGTACTCTCCAAAATCCCCTTGTCGCTCCTTCCCTTCTGAGCCCTCTACTGCGCCCGCCGAACACTTTACATAGACATATGAAGTATGTGCTTACTCGAGAGAAATTGGGCTACAAATACAAGTAAAAATTTTGTCCTTTTACCCCTTGTAAAAATTCAAAAATTGGGTCTACAAGAACATGTGAGTGTAAAAAATGAAGATTGTGAATTTTCTCCTTCACTTTGCTGCTATTCGTGTGAAACACCTAAAGGGTTAAAACGCTGACTGAATGTCATTTTGAATACTTTGGGGGGTGTAGTTTTTATAATGGGGTCATTTATGGGGTATTTCTAATATGAAGACCCTTCAAATCCACTTCAAACCTGAACTGGTCCCTGAAAAATACTGAGTTTGAAAATGTTGTGAAAAATCGGAAAATTGCTGCTGACCGTTGAAGCCCTCTGGTGTCTTCCAAAAGTAAAAACACGTCAATTTTATGATGCAAACATAAAGTAGACATATTGTATATGTCAACAAAAAAAAATGTATTCGTAATATCCATTTTCCTTACAAGCAGAAAGCTTCAAAGTTAGAAAAATGCTAAATTTTCAAATTTTTCATCAAATTTACGGATTTTTCACCAAGAAAGGATGCAAGTATCGACAAAAATTTACCACTTTGTTAAAGTAGAATATGTCACGAAAAAACAATCTCGGAATCAGAATGATAACTAAAAGCATTCCAGAGTTATTAATGTTTAAAGTGACAGTGGTCAGATGTGCAAAAAACGCTCCGGTCCTTAAGGCCAAAATGGGCTCCGTCCTGAAGGGGTTAAAGGGGTATTCCAGGCCAAAACTTTTTTTTATATATCAACTGGCTCCGGAAAGTTAAACAGATTTGTAAATTACTTCTATTAAAAAATCTTAATCCTTCCAATAGTTATTAGCTTCTGAAGTTGAGTTGCTGTTTTCTGTCTAGCTACTTTCTGTTGACTCACGTCCCAGGAGCTGTACAGCTCCTATGGGGATATTTTCCCATTATGCACAGCTCCCCGGACGTGACATCATCATTGAGCAGTTAGACAGAAAACTTCAAAAGCTAATAACTTTTGGAAGGATTAAGATTTTTTTATAGAAGTAATTTACAAATCTGTTTAACTTTCCGGAGCCAGTTGATATATAAAAAAACGTTTTTGCCTGGAATACCCCTTTAAAGTGGCAAAGAGACATCATCAGGCACTTAGCAAGCATCCTACTGATTTTGGGAGAACCTCCCTGATCCAGCACCAAATCCATACTTGCGATAATCCGCCCATTAAGGAGAGACACTGACCGGTAGCGCCAGCCATGTATCAGAACGTAAAAAAAATGATGGCAGAGATAAAAGAGGCCAATGTGATACAGGTGAGCCAAAGTCCGCGGGCCGCTCCGCTCGTGCTGGTTAAAAAGAAGGACGGGACCATCTGGTTCTGCGTTGACTACCGCAAGCTTAGCCACATCACTCATAAGGATGTGTACCCTCTACCAAGGATTGAAAAGTCGCTTACAGCGTTGGGCTCTGCTGCCCATTTCTTCACTCTGGACCTCACCAGCAGATACTGGCAGGTACCCATGGAGCCGAGGGATCAGGAAAAGATGGCCTTCACCACCCCTATGAGCCTGTTCGAATTCAAGAGTATGCCGTTCGGGCTCTGCAATGCTTCAGCAAGCTTTCGGCGATTGATTGAGCATTGCCCCGGCCATCTGAATTTCCAGAGTGTCATCTTACATCTGGACAATGTGATTGTCTATTCCAAGACTTACGAAGAGCACTTGCAACATCTGTCTGACGTATTTGACGTACTGATGTGGCACGGCCTGAAGATTAAGCCAACCAAGTGCCATCTGCTGAAGCCTAAGGTTCCGTATCTTGGCCATGTCGTGAGTGCAGAAGATGGTGGCTTCAGTCAAGGACTGGCCTGCTCCTACCCCGATCCGAGAGGTCCGAAGCTTACTAGGATTCACTGGCTATTACCGCCGTTTCATCCCACACTTTGCCCAAGTGGCAGAGCTGTTGAATGCCCTATTCCGGGAAGTACCAGAGAAAACTATAATGGGTGACTCCCCATCAACTGGGCTGAAGAACAAGAAACTGCTTTCCATGCTCTAAAGCATTCACTCACCCAACTTCCAATCTTCATGTATCTGGACTATACACAGTCTTTCCAGATTTAAACTGATGCAAGTTTTCAAAGTCTGGGAGCCGACCTATGGCAAGTACAGGACAACTGTGAACGTGTGATTGCCTATACCAGCCGGAGTCTGCAAGGAGCAGAAAAGAACCATAACAATTATAGTTCCTTCAAGCTGGAGCTCCTAGCTCTCATGTGGGAGGTGACAGAAAAATTCAAGGACTATCTTGTGGGCCTCCAGACTGGCGAATTACAGTTTCACGATAACGTATCGGAGTGGCAAGTCCAATGTCAACGCTGATACGCTCTCAAGGATGACTGGAGGCGAAGAACCCCCAGAGGATGACCAGTGGGGGGATGTAGAAATTCCACTGTTCTACAACTGGTTCGTAAACCAGAATGTTATCAATGCTGTGGTGGAAGGTGAGCTCAGGCCAGAGATGCCCTGTGAAGATCTGTCCACTTGGAGAACTGTCCAGAGCGAAAATAGAGTCTTGAGTGAGCTGAGTGATTACCTCACCAAAGGTCGAGTACCCGCACGGCTTCCTTGTTTGGTGCGAAAATGTTAAAAGTGCCTAGTAATAATAATGTGCCTAGTTAGTTAGGATTGTCTAGTGCAGCTACAATGTGCAACCTAGACAGCCTAAAAATGTCTACTATATCCTATATCCTGCTTAAAGCCAGACAGTTAGTAAAAATGTTTTTAAGGCTGTTTTTTTCATGTTATATGGTGTATGTTCTAAGTGTCTCCGGAAGTACGTGAGGGCCCCAAAATTCAAAGTGGCACCTTGGTAGTAAAGTTGTGGAAGGAGGTGTCTTTCGTGTCTTTGTTTATCCAAGGGTGTTGCCATGGAGGAGGACTCCCACTCATCGCAGGGAGAAATGCTAGAAGCCAATGGGCTCCTTGGCACCTGGTTGGGAAAAGAAAAAGACCGGACCACCTTCGGGAGTTTCCTCAGAATTGTTTCACTGCAACCCGTGGTGTACAGCAGAGAAATATTTTGTGTATGTTGTGTCTTCCATGTTTTGTCTGTCATTAGTCAGTCACAAGCGCAATCAATTCACACATCATTCATCAGGTTGGCACTAAATCTCTAAACCAGCATTTGGTTAACAACAGGCACTAACTCAACATCAACAGGAAGGGACATTGAAATTCATTGCACTAGCTCCTATCTCGGTGCTGCCCTTTGTCAATCTTCAATCACCGGGACTGGGCGCTCAGGACAGCTGTGTTTTAGAGACATTGGACAAAATGGCACATGGAGGTAATAGAAAAAATGTACACAGGAGTAAAACTTGGGCTCAAAGGCTGAAATAAAAACAAATTATCCTGGAATACCCATTTAAATAATTATGTTTCATATTTTTTCCCTATATTTTTGATGAATGGCTTACATATTTAAGGGCAGTATGTTCTAATCAGTGCGCCTCCGGCTGTTGACAAACTACAACTCTCAACATGCCCGGACAGCCGAAGGCTGAGAGTTGTAGTTTTGTTTAATAGGCTGTGAAGACGCCTGAAACTAAAAAATGTCATCTTATATCTGATCTTCTTTTTCTGGCTCACATTATATATGATAAGTGGGCTCTGTCTCCCCGCATCCTTTTCTTCTCGCCCAGCAGATTATCCATGATTATGACGATTCCTTTTAAGTCATTACCTGTTATTTATACTAAATAAAATAAATAAATACAAAAACTATTAATAATCAGAAAATGCATCACGTCCTGTCAGGGTGGCCTACTTCTGCTTGTGTAACATTTGCGCACTCAGCTTTCTACACACTAGAGTGTCACCATTATTTATTGAATGGTGCTGAATCAGTTGTCGTTCTTCCGCATCAGAGCGTTGTTGTACGTTAACTTAACGCTAGTCTACCGAGGTCACTAATAATTAGCGTCCCCCCCCATTCATGTCATTTATAATAAATGACCCATATAGATGTAGCAGAGCCGGTATGCCATTCATAATATATGGCACGTGTAGATATAGTAGAGCTGGAGTGCTATTCATAATAGATGACGCACACAGATGTAGCGGAGATTAAATTAAGATTTAACTGTTGGAGAAGGCCACCCTTCTTACATAGGTAGGTCCACCCTTAACCTGGGTGTAAATGGAATCTATCATGAAAAAATTGCATAATATTTCATATTATTAAAGGGGTAGTCCAGTGGTGAAAAACTTATCCCCTATCCTAAGGATAGGGGATAAGTTTGAGATCGCGGAGGGTCCGACCGCTGGGGCCCCCTGCGATCTCTCTGTACGGGCCCCCGGCTCTCCGGCCAGATAGCGGGTGTCGACCTCCGCACGAAGCGGCGGCCGACACGCCCCCTCAATACATCTCTATGGCAGAGCCGGAGATTGCCGAAGGCAGCGCTTCGGCTCTGCCAAAGAGTTGTATTGAGGGGGCGTGTCGGCCGCCGCTTCGTGCGGAGGTCGACACGCCCCCTTCCCGCGGGCTGTCGGGGCTCCGTACAGGAGATCGCAGGGGGCCCCAGCGATCGGACCCCCCGCGATCTCAAACTTATCCCCTATCCTTAGGATAGGGGATAAGTTGTTCACCACTGGGTTCACCACTGGACTACTCCTTTAAGGGACCATTGATAAATAGACATCTTTAGGCATTATTTTCAATGCAATTACACCAGGCATCATGGGGGAGATTTATCAAAACCTGTGTAGAGGAAAAGTTGTCCAGTTGCCCATAGCAACCAATCAGATCCCTTCTTTCATTTTTGAAAAGGCCTCTGAAAAATGAAAGTAGCAATCTGATTTTAATAACTCTCCCCCATCATATGCTATAAAATGTATGGATTCATAGAAAGTATCGATGAATAAAGAAAAGGCCTATCTGCCATCGCTTCATGAAGCTGTAAGGGTATGACACAAAGCGTAAAACGTGGGAAATGTCCACCTGGAAAACACAGGCAGACATTCCGCACATTTGAATAAACCGTCTGGTGCTCGGACCGCTCGGAAATGCGGCGTCTCATAGACGGCAATGCATGTCGATTCTAAATCCGCTGAAATCGTGATTTCCACAGCGTGTGTGCTGTTGAAATTCCGTCTTGTGTACAGCGCAGCAGAATCCCATTGAAATCAAAGGGACTCTGCTGCTGCGGAATCTCTGTATGGAATATTCCGGCAGAATTTCAAACGGACATTCCCCTGTGTGAACAAAGCCTAAGAAGGACAAGGATGTCCTATCAGCTTTCTATGACCTGTGCAAGATGTAGGATTAATATGTGCTTTCCCTAAAAGAAATTAAAGTTATAGATCAGTGGTCTCCAACCTGCGGACCTCCAGAGGTTGCAAAACTACAACTCCCAGCATGCCCGGACAGCCAACGGGGAGTTGTAGTTTTGCAACCTCTGGAGGTCCGCAGGTTGGAGACCACTGTTATAGATAACTACAACTCCCAGCATGCCCGGACAGCCAACGGGGAGTTGTAGTTTTGCAACCTCTGGAGGTCCGCAGGTTGGAGACCACTGTTATAGATGATATTCTGTTTCCCCAAAACATCTTCATAAACTGGTTGTCATAGCTACTAAACATTTGCTTCTTGACTGGAGGGGATTTTAGATACATTCCTTCCTTCCTCCCCCAAGCATGTGTTACCCCCCTTTCCCCCAAAAAAGGACACTTACACATATTGCAGAAAAATGGGCCATGTGGCCTGTTTACTTAACAACCAATAAATAACAATTAAATATCTAATAACCTATAAACATTAGTGATGAGCGGCTGGGGCCATATTTCAATTTGCAATATTTTGTGAATATATTGACGATTATTTGTCCTATGTTTGTGAAATTCGCATATTCGCTATGTTCGTTCACCTTTTTTCCATGCAAAAATTTGCTTAATAATTTCCATGTGAAAAAAACTAAAACAAAAGGAATATTCGTCATTACAAATATATAGCACTATATTCTAAATATTCGCGAAATCGTGAAGTGCCGATATTTGCGATAAAAATTTGAATTACGAATATTCGTGCTCAACATTAGCAAACATTACCAAAGTTCACTGAACTTAACTCCACTCCCCCGAAAGGGCCCTGGAGGGCACTCCCCTCCCACAACCAGACCTGTGCACCATGCTCTTACCCTGGCTGTGACCAACCGGCCAAGGGGCACCCAGGTAACCTTCTGCACATTCCCATCAACTCCTGAGGCCCAGAACCACCAACAGGAGGCCCAATTGAACAATCTCAAACATCTAACTCTCAAACTATTACCTCTCCTAGGACCCTTTCACATGCCTCTCAACCTGGAACAACCCAACCTGCGAGAAAAAAGGGGCGGGCGGGACATTCCTCTTGCTTCCACATGCTGACTGGTGCGTACAACCCCCAAGAGCACCACCCTATATACACTCCTCCCCTTGACCTCCCTTTCACCCAATTTACAGGTCACCTGCTGCTGTCCCTTAAAGGGGCAGCAGCAAATTAACCCCTTATACCCACATGAGCCTCCCTTGCCCCCTCAAGCACCTCCATCCTTGAAGGGCCACTAAAACCAAAGTCAAGGGGCCACTACGCCAGGGGTTCCTCCTTCTCCGTTTGCTCCCATTCTCCACTGCATTTACTTGCAGCCCTCGACCACTCTGCTTAGTTCTGCCGTCACCCTCTTCCTCCTTTTGGGACCTCATGTATTGTATAGGGCAGTGGTCTCCAAACTGTGGACCTCCAGCTGCTGCAAAACTAGAACTCCCAGCATACTGGAGGTCCACAATTTGGGGACCACTGGTATTGTGGTGTCCCAGCCCCAAAGGCTGTCCTGTGAGCTAGAGATTGCCTCGGGCATCTCTTACTGTTTAGTGGGTTCACTGTTTCATTATTTAAAGGGGTATTCCAGGCAAAACCTTTTTTTAATTATATCAACTGGCTCCGGAAAGTTAAACAGATTTGTAAATGACAAAGACGAAGAGAAAAGAAGTCGCACTCACCACTGGAAGCAGTATAAAAAGTCTTGTCCTTTATTCACACCGGCAGAGTGGAAAGGTAAAATGCGGTCACACACGCGGGGAGTGAGAGCAGCCGCTCTCAAGATGCGGGGGCACACCACCAACGGCAACTAGTTTCGCGTCACAGACCTGACGCTTCTTCCGGCCAAACAAGGTGTACATTTGTAAATGACTTCTATTAAAAAATCTTAATCCTTCCAATAGTTATTAGCTTCTGAAGTTTTCTGTCTAACTGCTCAATGATGATGTCACGTCCTGGGAGCTGTGCATGATGGGAGAATATCCCCATAGGAACTGCACAGCTCCCGGGACGTGAGTCATCAGAGAGCAGTAAGACAGAAAACAACAACTCAACTTCAGAAGCTAATAACTATTGGAAAGATTAAGATTTTTTAATAGAAGTAATTTACAAATCTGTTTAACTTTCCGGAGCCAGTTGATATATAAAAAAAATGTTTTGGCCTGGAATACCCCTTTAACGTTGTGATAGTGTGTGATATTGTCATGTCATGTTATGTATCTAATTATGTTCTGTACCCCTAAGCAGTTGAGGCAGAGTGACCAGGTGACACCCCAATGGGAGACCCCCAAACATAGCCCTTAAAGGGGTAGTCCAGTGGTGAAAAACTTATCCCTATCCTAAGGATAGGGGATAAGTTTGAGATCGCGGGGGGTCCGACCACTGGGGCCCCCCGCGATCTCTCTGTACGGGGCCCCGGCTCTACGCCGAGATAGCGGGTGACAACCCCCGCACGAGGCGGCGGCCGACAAGCCCCCTCAATACATCTCAATGGCAGAGCCAGAGATTGCCGAAGGCAGCGCTTTGGCTCTGCCATAGAGTTGTATTGAGAGGGCGTGTCGGCCGCCGCTTCGTGCGGAGGTCGACACGCCCCCTTCCCGCGGACTGTCGGGGCTCCGTACAGGAGATCGCGGGGGGCCCCAGGGGTCGGACCCCAGCGATCTGCAACTTATCCCCTATCCTTAAGATAGGGGATAAGTTGTAAACCACTGAGTCACCACTGGACTACTCCTTTAATGTAGTGTAGGGGGGAAGGAGAGTTGAGTCTGGTCTGAGTCTGGACCTGTTGAGTTGAGTTCTAGTCAGTGTTGGAGTGAGAGGAGAGTGTGTTCCAGGTAGCTAGTGGAGGAGTAGACTAAGGAAGAAGAGGTCTACTACATTCCACAGCCACGCAAAGTCTCAGGAAAAGACCCCGATGCGCAGGTGAACTGTCAAAGCCTGACGGTAAGCAAAAGCTCTGTGGGAAAAGTCTCTACTTCAGTCAGTCAAACTAAAGCTTTCAGTCAGCGTGCACTGCCACTAATCATCAGGCTGCATTCAATGGCCACTACAACTCCCACCAAGGCAACACACTCCTTGGGTTCCACTCTGCCCATCTCACTGCACAAATGTCTGTGTTGTAAAAGACCTTCTACCTCTATCATCAGTAAAGAGACAGTTATCTGTAACCCGTCATCAGGGTATTTACTATTCTGCACCTGGCTCAGGAGAAGCGGTCAAATTCTTGGACTGTGCAGGTTAACGGTGCCCTGGCATCACAAACTGACATTTACACCATACACCAAAACTTTGGTGTCACGCACGGGATCTATACACCCTGCACCTAACCAGTAGCAGTAGTCATCACAGTATAGTGTGTGCACCTTCGCTACCAGTTTCCGAAAGTGCTATTGTTTGCTGTAGTTCTTCTTTCCTAATCAATCTATTTCTATCTCATTATCTATCTATCTTTCTATCTATCTCTAATGTATATTTATTAATCTAAGTACACAGAACATCCCTTGAAATAACACAATAGCTCTACTACATCGGTAGGCACATGCTGTACATACAATTCCATCCCAAAGCTCTTTTACTTTTTACATGAGAAAACAAAAGCTAAAAATAAAAAGTATTATGTTCTTATTGCAGCCATCAGCCTGGAAAGAGCTCCAGCACTGGAATGATTTCACCTCTGTATAATATTATCTCCGGCGTGTTTTGCTGAATGCAGATGGCTTAATGAACAAAACTGCTGAAAGAATCAAAACCACACACCCAAACGGCAAGAGCATTGTGCTAAACAACATCATTTGTGTTCTGTGAACTGTGTGATGAAAGAAAAAAACAAAAACAAAAAAAGCTGTGCCAGGAATTTTGTAATACAGGTAGTAGACTAAATACATTTATTACAGATCTCGGGTCCAAGGTAAATGGGGTGTTAGGCAGATATTGTCGAATGTGCTCGCGGAGAGTTTAGATTATATCTAAAATGTTCTTAAAACATAGTTATTATCTACTTACAACATTTAGTAGATTGTCTATTGAAACTGCATTCTCATCTCCTGCTTTGATGGTGTAAGATGTAACTCCTGGGCCTCAGAGTAAAATCTGTATTAAGGTGACCAAACACTTCCAAAAACTGTAAGGAAAAGGTTCATTCAGTCAAGATTTATCTCTCCAGACTTCCCCGTACCACTGAACCTTCATGTGTTGTCTATGGAGAGAAGGAGAGGCAAGCCGCAGATAGATAATTTTGACACCAGCCTAACCCACCTGGAACAAAAGTTTTGGTAAAAATCCAGCACACCCGACAGCACTCTTCACCGACATCATTTGTCAGTAGAGAGTCAGGAGGCCACAACACAACATCAGCTGACTACGGCGAAACTTTAGTATTAGGTGTATGGGCACCTTTAAAGGGGTACTCCTCCTCTAGACATCTTATCCCCTAACCAAAGGCTAGGGGATAGGATGTCAGATTGCGGGAGTCCCGCTGCTGGGGACCCCTTCGATCTCGGCTGTGGCACCCCAGACATCCAGTGCACAGAGCAAATTTCACTCGTGCCAGATGACTGACGATGCGGAACAGAGGCTCGTGACTTCACGGCCCCACTCGTGGCGTCACGGCCACGCCCCCTCAATGCAAGTCTATGGGAGGGGGATAACACATAGAATTCACATTTCTAACACATTCTGTCTGAAGTGCGCAAGTGAACATCTGAATCATTCAGAGGTTCATTGGTAAACTTCAGACAGACCAGTACATGTGCTTTCTTGAGAGGGGGTGGGCTTGGGGACACTGCAGGACTTCAGTCCTTCACAGCATAGTGTGTTACCAATTGTTTTCATGGAGCCTATGGTCCCAGCTGGCCTGAGATCATTGACAAGATCCTGCCATGTAGTTTTGGGTCTATTCCTCACCATTCTCATGATTATTGATCCTCCCCAAGGTGAGATCTTACATGGAGCCCCCGACCGAGGGAGATTGACTGTTATTTTGTGTTTCCTCCATTTGGGAATAATGGCACCAACTGTTGTGAACTTCTCACCAAGCTACTTGGCGATGGTCTTGTAGCCCATTCCAGCCTTGTGTATGTCTACAATCTTGTCCCTAACATCCGTGTACAGCTCTTTGGTCTCGGCCATGGTGGAGAGTTTGGATGATGGCTTCTGTGGACAGATGTCATTTCTACAGGTAACAAGCTGAGATTAGGAACACCATCTGTTACCAATTGTTTTCATGGAGCCTATGGTCCCAGCTGGCCTGAGATCATTGACAACTTCCTGCCGTGTAGTTTTGGGCCTATTCCTCACCATTCTCATGATTATTGATCCTCCCCAAGGTGAGATCTTACATGGAGCCCCCGACCCAGGGAGATTGACTGTTATTTTGCGTTTCCTCCATTTGGGAATAATGGCACCAACTGTTATAAACTTCTCACCAAGCTACTTGGCGATAGTCTTGTAGCCCATTCCAGCCTTGTGTATGTCTACAATCTTGTCCCTGACATCTTTGGACAGCTCTTTGGTCTCGGCCATGGTGGAGAGTTTGGATGATGGCTTCTGTGTACAGATGTTATTTCTACAGGTAACAAGCTGAGATTAGGAACACCATCTTTTAAGAGAGTGCTACTAATCTTAGCTTCCTACCTGTCTAAAGGTTACCTGGGAGCCAGAAATATTGCTGATTGATAGAGGATCAAATACTTATTTCCCTAAGTAAAATGCAAATCAAAAAATAATTTTTAATGTGTTTTTCTGGATTTATTTTATTGTTATTTTGTCCCTCATTGTTTAAATAAAACGACCATTAAAATGATAGACTTATCCTTTCTTGTAAGTTGGAAAACATACCAATAAGCAGGTGATTAAAGGGATTATCTGGCCAAAGACATCTTATCCCCTATCCAAAGGATAGGGGATAAGATGTCTGATCATGGGGGTCCCAACGCGGGACCCCCAGCGATCTCCGTGCAGCTCCTGCATTCTATGCGGGGCTGCATCTCCAGTCTCGGAAAGCTCTTTCTTTCTAGAGATGGGATGTAAAGCTACGCCCCCTCGTGACATCCCACATGCCCCCTCCATTCATGTATATGGGGGAGGGCATGGTGTGACATTACGAGGGGGTGTGGCTTTATGTCATGTCTCCAGTCCTGGAAAGAAAGAGCTTTCCAAGACTGGAGACGCAGCCCTGCATAGAATGTGGGTGCTGCATGGAGATTGCGGCCCCCCCGTGATCAGACATCATATCCCTTATCCTTTGGATAGGGTACAAGATGTCTAGGGGTGGAATGCCCCTTTAATAATAATTTCGGAGAAAAAAAAGCAGGATGGAGAATTGCCTTGTTTCTTCTTCTCCTTTTCATAATAAGAAATAGTTGCAAATTTAGTAAAATTGTATTTTTCAGTCTTTCATGGAGAGATGAGATCCGAGAAACCAAGTGAACCTTTTCTATCTCTCAGTACAAAGCTTGTGAATTTGGCTGATACGTCTTCTTCCTGAAAGCATTTGACAGTAATTTGGCAAATTAGATTTTAAGAAGATTGTCATTTTTGTAGGTTGTCCTTTTTTTTCCTTTCCCTAAGACGACAATGACATATATTACACAATAATAGGAGAAAGCTGCAGCGGGAGAATCCATTAGAGCTTACAAAAAGATGCTATTGTACATAGGGCTGAAAATGTAATTTCTCCCTGACTTTTGTGAGGAGATGTTATCACCTAGAAATTCAGATGAGATCCCAGCTGCTTATTTTTTCTTGCTATGTAGTCTTTTTACTTTGCTTGGTTAAAAAAATCCAAACTGAACAGCGAAATTTAGGGGATACCTTGCATGGAAGAAAAGAAAACCACGGCACTCGATCCGGATGCAATTAAAATTCCTGCTAGTAGGGACCTGTGGAAGCAGCGCGAGCTGCGAAATGGACGTCATCCCGTCTCTTCTCCCCCCTCCTGACATTCCAATGTACCTCAAGCGGGATTAAAGAACTTTAATTGCATCCGGATCGAGTGCCGTGGTTTTCTTTTCTTCCATGCAAGGTATCCCCTAAATTTCGCTGTTCAGTTTGGATTTTTTTAACCAAGCAAAGTAAAAAGACTACATAGCAAGAAAAAATAAGCAGCTGGGATCTCATCTGAATTTCTAGGTGATAACATCTCCTCACAAAAGTCAGGGAGGGCGGATACTTCCCCTGCTCTGCCAGGCCCCTGGATGTCTGGACAGGCCAGGGGAAGATGGCGTCAACGGAGCGGGGACCGGCGGGTACACTTACCTGTCCGGGGACCGCAGGATCGGCGCAGACGACGCGGGACCGCTGGCGGAGGTGAGTAGGTCTTCTGTCTTCTATGGCGTCTTCTTTGCAGCAGGGAGCACCGCCGTAAAGCGGCGCTCCCTGCTGTTATTGGCAGTTATAAAACTGCAAATCCCAGCATGCCCAGCCAGCCAAAGACTGTGTGAGCATGCTGGGAGTTGCAGTTTTGCAACATCTGGAGGACCACAGTTTGGAGACCACTGTGTTCTTCCAGATGTTGCAAAACTACAACTCCCAGCATACCAAGACTGTCCAGGCTTGCTAGGAGTTGTAGTTCTGTAACATCTGGCCCTCCAGATGTTGCAGAACTACAACTCCCAGCAAGCCTGGACAGTCTTGGTATTCTGGAAGTTGTAGTGTTGCAACATCTGGAAGAGCACAGTGGTTCCCAAACTGTAGTCCTCCAGATGTTGCAAAACTACAACTCCAATCATGTTCAGACTGCCCAGGCATGCTGGGAGTTGTAGTTCAGCAACATCTGGCTCTAAAGATTTTGCCGAACTACTACTTCCAGCATGCCTGAGCATGGTTGGGATTGTAGTTTTGCAACATCTGGAGGGCTACAGTTGTCCACAAACTGTTCTCCTCCAGCTGTTGTGTAACTACTACTCCAAATATGCCCTTCGGCTGTTTGGGCATGCTGGGAGTTGTAGTTTTGCAACAGCTGGAGGCTGCCCCCCCCTGTGAATGTACAGGGTACACTCACATGAGCAGGGGGTTACAGTGAGTGTGCAGCAAATTTTGCGCTGGGAAACTCGCTGTGATCCCCCGCCCGTGTGACTGTACCCTAAAAACACTACACTACACTACCACAAAGTAAAATAAAAAGTAAAAAACACTACATATACACATACCCCTACACAGCCCCCCTCCCGTCCCCAATAAAAATGAACAACGTCTGGTACGGCACTGTTTCCAAAATGGAGCCTCCAGCTGTTGCAAAACAACAACTCCCAGCATGCCCAGACAGCCGAAGGGCATATTTGGAGTAGTAGTAGTATTTGGAGTAGAAGTAACAGCTGGAGGAGAACAGGCATGCTGGGAGTTTCGGCACAGCTGGAGGCACCCTGTTTGGGAATCACTGGCGTAGAATACCCCTATGTCCACCCCTATGCAAATCCCTAATTTAGGCCTCAAATGCACATGGCGCTCTCACTTTGGAGCCCTGTCGTATTTCAAGGCAACAGTTTACGTCCACATATGGGGTATCGCCGTACTCGGGAGAAATTGCCGAACAAATTTTGCGGACTTTTTCTTCTTTTACCGCTTAAGAAAAGGTGAAGTTGGGGTCTACACCAGCATGTTAGTGTAAAAAAATATTTTTTTTACACTAACATGCTGGTGTTGCCCTATACTTTTCATTTTAACAAGAGGTAAAAGGGAAAAAAGCCCCCAAAAATTGTAACACAATTTCTCCCAAATACGGAAATACCCCATATGTGGGCGCAAATTGCTCTGCGGGCGCACAACAAGGCCCAGAAGGAAGAGTGCACCATGTACATTTGAGATGATTTGCACAGGGATGGCTGATTGTTACAGCGGTTCTGACAAACGCAAAAAAAAAAACATGTGACCCCATTTTGGAAACTACACCCCTCACAGAATGTAATGAAGGGTGCAGTGAGAATTTACCCCCCACAGGTGTCTGACAGATCTTTGGAACAGTGGTCCGTGAAAATAAAAAAAATTGCACAGCTCATTGTTCCAAAGATCTAACAGACACCAGTGGGGGGTAAATGCTCACTGTACCCCTTGTTACATTCCTTGAGGGGTCTAGTTTCCAAAATGGTATGCCATGTGTTTTTTTTTTTTGCTGTCCTGGCACCATAGGGGCTTTCTAAATGCGACATGCCCCCCCGAGCAAAATTTCCTCTCAAAAAGCCAAATATGACTCCTTCTCTTCTGAGCATTGTAGTGCACTTCAGGTCAACTTATGGGGTACCTCCATACTCAGAAGAGATGGGGTTACAAATTTTGGGGGATATTTTCTGCTATTAACCCTTGCAAAAGTGTGAAATTTGGGGGGAAACACGCATTTTACTGAAAAAAAATGTTCTTTTTACATATGCAAAAGTCGTGAAACCCTTGTGGGGTATTAAGGCTCACTTTACCCCTTGTTACATTACTCAAGGGGTCTAGTTTACAAAATGGTATGTCATGTGTTTTTTTTTTTGCTGTCCTGGCACCATAGGGGCTTCCTAAATGCGACATGCCCCCCGAGAAAATTTGCTCTCAAAAAGCAAAATATGGCTCCTTCTCTTCTGAGCATTGTAGTTCGCCCGTAGTGCACTTCAGGACAACTTATGGGGTACCTCCATACTCAGAAGAGATGGGGTTACAAATTTTGGGGGGTATTTTCTGCTATTAACCCTTGCAAAAATGTGAAATTGGGGGGGAAACACATTTTAGTGAAAAAAATGTTCTTTTTACATATGCAAAAGTCGTGAAACACCTGTGGGGTATTAAGGCTCACTTAATTCCTTTTTACGTTCCTCAAGGGGTCTAGTTTCCAAAATGGTATGCCATGTGTTTTTTTTTGCTGTTCTGGCACTATAGGAGCTTCCTAAATGCAAAATGCCCCCAAAAAACCATTTCAGAAAAACGTACTCTCTAAAATCCCCTTGTTGCTCCTTCGCTTCTGAGCCCTCTACTGCGCCCGCCGAACAATTTACATAGACATCTGAGGTATGTCCTTACTTGAGAGAAATTGGGCTACAAATATAAGTATAAATGATCTCCTTTTACCCCTTGTAAAATTTAAAAAATTGGGTCTACAAGAACATGCGAGTGTAAAAAATTAAGATTGTGAATTTTCTCCTTCACTTTGCTGCTATTCCTGTGAAACACCTAAAGGGTTAAAACGCTGACTGAATGTCATTTTGAATACTTTGGGGGGGGTGCAGTTTTTATAATGGAGTCATTTGTGCGGTATTTCTAATATGAAGACCCTTCAAATCCACTTTAAACCTGAACTGGTCCCTAAAAAATAGTTTGAAAATTTTGTGAAAAATTGGAAAATTGCTACTGAACTTTGAAGCCCTCTGGTGTCTTCCAAAAGTAAAAACTTGTAAATTTTATAATGCAAACATAAAGTAGACATATTGTATATGTGAATAGAAAAAAAATTATTTGGAATATCCATTTTCCTTACAAGCAGAGAGCTTCAAAGTTAGAAAAATGCAAAATTTCGATTTTTCCATCAAGTTTTGGGATTTTTCACCAAGAAAGGATGCAAGTTACCACAAAAATTTACCACCATGTTAAAGTAGAATATGTCACGAAAAAACAATCTCGGAATCAGAATGATAACTAAAAGCATCCCAGAGGTTAAGCTACGTCTATTACCACTGAGCACCGGAAGGATCACATAGTTGCTTTGCATTGGCCGGTCAGAGCCCAGTTATAGGACTGTGTCACTGAGGAATTAAGGCAGTGCCGACTGTATATTCTTGTTCTGATATTTAAGGGACATGTTCACAATGAAG
Organism: Hyla sarda; assembly: GCF_029499605.1. NCBI lineage: Eukaryota > Metazoa > Chordata > Amphibia > Anura > Hylidae > Hyla > Hyla sarda. Next base: position 35,952,968 of record NC_079196.1, read on the forward strand.
TGATATAGGGGGGAATTTATTATTGGTTTTACCCTGGTTTTGTGGGGAACATTTGTATCACAGTTCGTCTCCGATGCTACTTAGAGACTTTTCATTGCGACTTTTGCTTTAGAAGGTTTTTCAAAAAGAACATGCCAAGTGGTGATTTCAGTTGATATCATGCAGTGGTCAGGAATTTATCATTTGCGACTTTTCAGTTTGTTGCATCTTTTGTCGCAACTGCCCTTACTGAGGCTAAAATCTACACCAGCCCTGATTTGGTTTACAAAACTAACTGCAAACAGCATTATTAACCCCTTAAGGACTCAGGGTTTTTCCGTTTTTGCACTTTTGTTTTTTCTTCATCGCCTTTTAAAAATGATAACCCTTTCAATTTTGAACCTACAGACCCATATGATGGCTTCCTTTGTGCCACCAAATGTACTTTGTAATTATATCAGTCATTTAACAAAAAAACTATGACAAAACCAAAAAATAAATATTTGTGGGACAAGATTGAAAAAAAAAATGCCACTTTGTAAATTTTGGGGGCTTCCATTTCTACGCAGTGCATTTTTCAGTAAAAATGACACCTTATCTTTATTTTGTAGGTCCATACGATTAAAATTATACCCTACTTATATAGGTTTGATTTCATTTTACCTCTGGTGAAAATTATAACTGTCTGCACGAAAATTTATAAATGTAAAAATGTCCTATTCTGACCCCTATAACTTTTTTTATTTTTCCACAGACAGGGTGATATGATGGGTCATTTTTTGCGCCTTGATCTGAAGTTTTTATCGGTAGCATTTTTGTTTTGATGAGACTTTTTGATCGCTTTCTATCCTTTTTTTATGGTATACAAAGTGACCAAAAATACACAATTTTGGACTTTTTTACGTGTACGCCATTGACCGCGCGGTTTAACTAACATTAACAGTTCGGACATTTACACATGCGGTGATACCACACATGTTTATGTTTATTTTTGTTTACACATTTTTTTTTTAAAAGGGAAAAGGGGGTGATTCAAACTTCTATTAGGGAAAGGGTTAATCACATTTATTAACTTTATTTTGTTTACACTAGGGGACTATAACATGCAAAAACTTGATTGCAGACACTAATTAATGCTATGCCATAGCATAGCATTGATCAATGTTTTCGGCGCTCTCAGGCATGGAGCAATCAATTGACGATCGGACAACGAGGAGGAAGGTAAGGACTTTCCTCTTGTCCTCTCTGCTGATCGGGACACTGCGGTTTTACCACGGTGATCTCGATCAGCGCGACTGAGCTTCCGGGAAGCATTTTCTTTCATTTTCTTTCACTTTGATCGCCGTGTCTAAGGGGTTAATACCGGGCATCACCGCGATCAGTGATGTCCGGTATTAGCCACGGTTCCCAGCCGTTGCTAGGTGCCGGGACCGACCCGAGATGACGCTGGGTCAGCACGTGACCCTGCATTATAGCACGAGAGCGGGCGCAGGGCATACAAAAGTCACACATTTTGTCACTCAAGATAAAAAGTTGCAGAGGAAGCACCATACCAAGTGGTGGACTGAAGATTTATCACATGCCCTGCAGCATGTAATAAATCTGGTGCAGGTACACAGTTTCCACCTGTAGCAAGAATGACTGATATACGTAACTGCAGTCTGGTGCCTGGTCCCTCTGAAGTTCGGCTTCTTCCAGCACTGAATTGCGCGCTGGAGGTGAGCCCGCCAGCTGGATTTGAATATTCATAGCGCTGGTCACATGAGCGCTCAGTAGGCACAAGCACTCACGTGACCAGCGCCCAGGAACATTCAAATCCAGCCAGCAGTCCCACCTCAGGTGCACAATTCAATGCTGGAAGAAGCCGAACTTCAGTGGGACCGGGCGCCGGACTGCAGGTATGCATATAGGTCAGAAACCCCACATCGGTCTCCTGTTCACCCACACTATACCCGATGTATTGGGTTTAGTTTGGGTGAACGGGCGAACGTTTTCCTTTAGTATTGACTTTACAGACTTAGTAGTGGAAACCATCTTATAGACGGAATCCATGACTAAGCAGGGGCATAGCTGTAGCCCCAAAAACAGGTAACGCTAACTCTCAATTATTTCCCATCACTACAGGGGTATCAGGAAGAGCCTGGGGCATCAAAAGATGAGAAGCAGAAGAAGAGTCCCAGACCCCAGAAAGGAGGATGGTAAGCAGATATGCAGCATTATTTTTTCCCCATGGATCTTTACAGTTAAAACTCTATGGTCTAGCTGGATCTCCACAATGAGAACCAATTCCCTAAAAGTTACTGTCCTGCCACTTATGTAGCCATTTAAAGTTATTGTCCGGTGAAATGACCAAGCAGGCAGCCTGGACATGTTTTTAGAAAAACTATTTTCTCCGGACAGCCCCTTTAAGAAACCCTGCTTTATAACTCTATTAATCTTAGTGTTGCCTTATACATACATTTTAGAATTTTTTTTTTAGCTGACACCTATATTACTAGGATCTAGGTTAAGGTTTTTTTTATCCTGGTTGGGTTTCCTTTATTTTGTCGACCTCTTGTCGTATAATTTAAACTGCCTATTGTAATGGAAATCATTTTCCGATGCTCTGTCTTGCAACCACAGCTGAAAATATTAAACATAATTTCAAACAATAGACTTTGAATGTATCTTCTAATAAAGGTGAAAACGAATTCTGGTTTTCTTTTCCAGATGAATTAATTCACTAGAAAATTATGTATAGCACCTCTTATAGTGTTGGCATATAAATACCACTTAGTCTTTCATTATGGAAATAAATTTTTGAGCTTCTGGGCCTAAGGGCACGGCACTGGTATAATGAGATACTCTAAAAAGAGTTCTACATTTTCAACATGTAAATCAATTATTCCTTTCTGTCCTCTGGTTTTGGGTGCATATTTAACAATTCCTATTTATTATTAGTTTTATGTAAGTATTAAGTAATTTAATATTGGAGAATTAGTCAAATACGTCATCTATTAAAAGAAGGCGATGCACCATAAAGAAATGTGTCTAGCTCAGATTTAGGTAGCCTTGCTCAAGCCAAAATAAGCAGAGCCAATATAAGTAAGCGCAGATTTAGGACAATTTAGCAGTCTGAGTAGGAGTTTTGTAAGGTTTGTTTTCCAGCTTATCATAAGGGACTAGAACAAATGAATATCCAGGGCCAGAAGTGTGATAAAAAAAGGAACTCTTACAGCAACCAGAGAATCAATGCTGACACGTTTTGGATCATGTAAGAGCCTTAGTCATAGCATTACTAAGCTGTATTCTACTGTATTAGCCAAAAAATTGTTCCTATTTAACTGTACTCCTAGAGCTTGAAATTAATTTCTTCAGGTTTATGTACTGGGCCTGTGAATGCTGCTGGACAGTCTGTGCGCAGGTGTGCTAATGCGTGGAGGTGAGAGCTGTCAATTGTCTATTTTTTATTCTAAACCTCTGGTTTACAAAAACAATAAGTGCAGAAATGGATAAAAATCAAGATAGGATCCAAGGATGCTGAGCTAAAACAATGTAAGATTCAGATTTGGAAAGGAGCAGGGGCTCCTTTTAAAAGAAACAAGTCCCTGCTTCTGTATGCTAAACGGGGAGGTAACATTCATAGAGCACCCATACCAGTGAATGTGCTTATAGTAAGATTTTCCTTGCTGCCCATAGCAAACAATCTGAGCTCAGCTTTAATTTATCATATAGCTCTGGCCAATTTAAAGCTAAGCTGTAAATGGTTGCTATGGACCATAAAGTAAATCATACTATAAGACAGCTGGATAGATCTCCCCCAAAAATGTCCGATTAAATGGGTCTTCCAGGAAAAAACTTTTATATATATATATATATATATATATATATATATATATATATATATATATATCAACTGGCTCCAGAAAGCTAAACAGATTTGTAAATTACTTCTATTAAAAAATCTTAATCCTTTCAGTACTTATGAGCTTCTGAAGTTAAGGTTGCTCTTTTCTGTCTAAGTGCTCTCTGATGACACGTGTCTCAGGAACCGCCCAGTTTAGAAGCAAATCCCCATAGTAAACCTCTTCTAAACTGGGCGGTTCCCAAGACAGGTGTCATCAGAGAGCACTTAGACAGAAAATAACAACCTTAACTTCAGAAGCTCATAAGTACTGAAAGGATTAAGATTTTTTAATAGAAGTTATTTACAAACCTGTTTAACTTTCTGGAGCAAGTTGATATAACTTTCTGGAGCCAGTTGGATAACCTTTTTAAGTTAGTGAAGTTTATTTATTTATTTATTTTTATAAACTTTTCTGACTGGCTAACAAAGTGCCAAACCTTTGTCTTTTCATTACCCAGTGATTGTTATGGCAAACCATCAACATGTGTTAAATGGATTTCATGACAAATTTCAATCCATATAGGGGTACTCAGGTGGAAAACATTTTTTTTTTTTCTCAAATCAACTGGTTCCAGAAAGTTAAATAGATTTGTAAATTACTTCTATTTAAAACTCTTAATCCAGTACTTCCTTCCAGCACTTATCAGCTGCTGTATACTACAGAGGAAGTTGTGTAGTTCTTTCCAGTCTGACCACTGTGCTCTCTGCTGACACCTCTGTCTGTGTCAGGAACTGTCCAGAGTAGGAGAAAATCCCTATAGCAAACCTATCCTGATCTGGACAGTTCCTGACATGGACAGAGGTGGCAGCAGAGAGGTCAGACAGAAAAGAACTACACAAAGTCATCTGGAGCATAGAGCAGCTGATAAGTACTTGAAGGATTAAGATTTTTTAATAGAATAATTTTTTAATAGAAGTATGACAACCATATAGCATCACTATTCTTACGATGTCGAGGATCTCACAGGTGCTTTTACACAGTCCACTTTTTCTGCAGTTTTGAAGCCAAAATCAGATATATGAATTAGATAATATGAAGAACAGATGCCACTTCTACGCTAGGGGTGGCTTCAAATGAGAGTAGAAGAAGCATCTGTTCTTTGTGTTATCTAATTAATTTGGCTTCAAAACTGCAACAAATGTGTACTGTGTAAAGGCACCCTATGGCCCAGATTTATTAAACTGTGTGTGAGAAAAAGTGGAGTGATTTTCCCCCAGCAACCAATCACGACTCAGGTTTCACTTTACCAGAGCTCATTAGCTGAGCTGTGATTGGTTGCTGTGGAAAAATCTCTCCACTTTTTCTCTCACATAGTTTGATAAATCTGGGCCTATGTGTGTATTGGCTAAAAATAAAATGTTACAATGTAACAATTCACACCCTTTTTATTAAGTTTATAAACATCATTGAGTAGCAATATGCAGCAGAGATTCCTTATCATAAAGCCGGATAATCTAGCAGATAGGAGGCACAAGACGTAAAATATGTGAAGATGCGCATTACTTGCCTCACTTGAATAAAATAGCGGTTATTAGCTGCTAATGTAAGATCCAACATGAAGATTCAGCTAATGGATGAAATAATTCAGTATCATTAAATGTTGCTTCATTACCCTGTAATCAGCTAATCTCTGTTTTTATAAATGCTACATATGTTACATCATCTTGGCTGATCATTCATTTACATACAAATGAAGCTGCACACAGTACAAATAGTCTTTCGACAGACTTTCTATCAAAATAGCTGATAAAATCCCCAAGAATCATTCAGACAATTATACAATTATTTCATCAAACTTATTATTTTTTATTATTTTTTATTTTTTTTTTTAGCTACACTTTATTATAGAAATATTAAGCTACAATTTTGGGCATATGGCATATAGTCGATTGAGTTAGCAATGTATTATAATATAATTTATGATCTTAGCTTGTCTACCTTGCATGTAAATGATCTTCGTTCAAGCTGTGTTCAAAAATCATAGAATTTGATAAAACAAGAAGAACAATGGTTTAACGCCAGTCATCTGCTACTTCTTGCATACTACTGCTTCCAGTAGACATAGAGGCTTAAAGGGGTATTCCCACCCTAGACATCTTATCCCCTATCCAAAGTATAGGGGATAAGATGTCTGATCTTGGGGGTCCTGCCGCTGGGGACCCCCACAGTATTGCATGCGGCACCCACCTGTTTTTTTGTGCGGAAGCGCTGGAGGGTCTGAGTCGCGACTACAGGAACAGAAGTCCGTAACGTTAGGACTTCGCCCCCATGTGACGTCACGCCCGACCCCTCAATGCAAGTCTATGGGAGGGGGCGTGACGCCCCTCCCATAGACTTGCATTGAGGGGATAAGATGTCTAGGGTGGGAGTACCCCTTTAAAGGGGTTATGCCCCATAAGATGACTTTAGTACTTACCTGCCAGACAGTAATGGACATGCTTAGGAAGGATCCCTACTTGTCTTTGGAATAAATGGCTGTGTTGTGAGTTCACCATAACGCTGCTGCTTTCCTTTTATGGTGAAATGGCTATTTCCTGTTGGAGTTCCCTCCCTCCAACTACAAGTCCCTTGTTTGTAAGTTTAAGATCACTTTTCTCCTTCCCATCAGTCACCCTACCCATTGAAGCACACATGAGCTCCCTTCCATGCTGTGCTGAAACTAAAATTCCTTGCAGCCCTGTGGAGAATAATCTCCCCTCCCAAGCCAGGCGGTCGCTCCACCCATTAAAGCATGGAAAGGCTCCCTTTCAACACCTGACTGGGGATGCAATGTCTCAGGCCACACAGCAACCTTAGAAAATCTGAGACAACACTGATTTTGTATGCTGCTAAAAATGAAAATCGGGGCAAAGATCACATAAGAATTGTCAGACCAGCCACTAAACACAGGTAAAGACACTATATGATGAACTACACTAACTTTACAGCTCCTGTAGCACAGTAAAAAAAATAAAAATAAATCCAGAATACCCCTTAAATTACCTCCAATCCATTTTGTCTTGCTGTTGCTGTTTCCTATAGAACCAGCATGTACTTCTAAATCTGTCCCTGGCCAGTTACCACAGGTCATTCCTTATGTAGGGCAGCCACACCCAGTTAACCCTTGCCTTTGCAATATTGTTGTTCTCTGTGTTCATAGCAATGATGTGATAATCTTTTAATATCCTGATTATTGACCTATGTCTGATTACCTGGCTCCACTTCTGCCTGACCCACATGTACCGTACTGACTCTCCTGTTGCTGGCCAGGATTGCTGACCCTTAACCTGCCTTACCCTAATGATGCCCCTGCAGCTGTGACACACCCTATCAAAGGGTGTGGAGCCTGGTTCAATAGCGTTTGGTCCTGGTGTACATGCCTCTCTAAGGAGGGCTATTTAACCTCCACTCAATCCAGAATTCCTAGCCTGTAATGCTGAATCTTTCCTTATTACTGGCTTTGTAATTGTATCTTCTGGTTTACCTGCATTTATTTGTGGCTTGTTCTCTGACATCTCTTTTGTTTACTGTTTCTGTACTGCGTCACTTTCTCTGTTACTGACCTGGCTAGTTTGACATTGCTTATACGTTTACTTTGGGATTCCCCGTATTCATCTTCTTTTCTGTTAAATATGTGGTAAACCCATTGTGTTCTGACCTACTCCCTGACTTTTCTACTGTGTTGGTTTATTACTTTGACATTGTTATGCCCAGCACTTTAGTAGGGTAGGGTAGGGACTGGTACTGTGGTACTTTCACCTTTGTATTTTTATAAAGGTGAAGGTGACTTTTTGAAGAGTATAAGGAAAACTTTAAACCAAATTTAAAATTCTCTGCTTGTAATAAGAATAATCATGCCTCATAAATAAGATATTAGTTCACATCTGCACTATATCTGCTTTATACAGGCATTATCTGGTAACTGTTCTTTTTCTTTATTTAACCATTAGACGATGTATAAATTTAGAAGCAATTTTCCTGATTTTAAAGCGAATATTCGTATTTGTTAAACTTCGATCTGCTGATTTATTTTACAATCCTTTCAGTTTTCATTATTGCAAAATTTATCTCGGGATCACAAACAGAGCCATCTGCGTGTAATAACATATGCAAATCTATTAGCAATATAATAAATTTCAGCATCTGTCTCTTTCTCTGTGACCTTATAATGTTGGTTTAAGATCTTCCAAATCAACACATTTTTGGAATATGAAAATGGGTGGGAAAGGGAAATTTTTTTCAAAACTTCCATTCGGAAAGATTAACCAAAATACTACACAGGCAATTTCTGCTGCCACAACCTATTAAGCTACAGACATTTCCACCTTACCTTTCTGTTAATTTTATAAATCAGGCTATTTAGGATAAAAAAAAACATTGCTTTCTTTTAAACTAAACTATCCTCATGTTGTATATGGTGTTACAACTCTAATCCATCCACTTTAATGGAACTGAGCTGGGTGACGACCACCACCCAACTACACCAGCTACCATAGGAGGAGTGGCCCAGTGGTCAGGCAGCGTCACAAATACGAGACTTAGCCATAAGCTTTGGGCCATGCCACCCCACAAACACAGCACCAAAGCAACAATGGCCACAAACAGGTGTGAACAGATCTAAGTGCCCTAAGCACCATGTGCTCCCTGCCAGCAGACTTGGAGAAGCCAGGAACATACCTTGAATTTAAAACACCTTTGTCAAATGGGTGGAGCGCTGGATCCAAGGCAAAACTAAAAAGTGAGGGAACACCAGATCGGTATGTGCCAGAAAGGAAAATACTTGATCGTTTTCCAGTTGTAGGGTCAAAAGCATCCTAGCGGCATGACGTGAGTGCCGCTTCTCCTCCTACCTCCATAATAAGAATAAGAATAGTCAGCTTCTCCTCCTACCTCCATAATAAGAATAAGAACAGTCAGCACCGGTCATCTTTAAGGATTGCGTATGAGTGTGTTAATCTTGTTTTTTTTTTTTTTTTTGGGGGGGGGGGATAATTTTTCCAGTGTATAAATGTAGGTTAGAATCTTGACCTGGATTGTGCATGGTACGGGGGGATCGTGTTAAGAGGATTGCTGTCTTCGATCAAGTGAATCGACATCTCCCTGCCATAGTGGGGATATTAGAGACCCATCTGGTCCCAGACTTGGCCGATAGGATTAATTTGAGCCTGTCTCACTTACCACTCATTCGGCATACTCACCGGTGTATCAGTTTATATTCATCACTAAATTCCTTTCAATCTTAAGAAAAAGAGAATTGGTGGGCAAGCCAGATATATATTTTTGCATGGAGTACTTGATAAAGTTGAAATTTTTCTGACTTTCATTTATATCCCCTGCCTTTTTCGCTGAAAATTTTAATTCGCGTTTGTGGATGCAGTAAATGGTAGTAAATGGGGATTTCAACTCTGTTTTAAACCTTAAATTGGATAGAAAGTAATCTGTTAATAACTATCCCCGAGGCAAAACCTTGCTCTACAAACTCATGCATGAGATGGCGTGGATCAACATTTGGAGATCACTGTATGGAGACAGGCAGGTGTTTTTCTGCTATAGTACTTCATATCGGTCTGCTTCATGAATCGATCTGTGCCTTTGTAATTCTATAGCCTTGCCTTTTATTAAGACAATTGTTTATGAGGCTAAATCCATATCAGACCATTCTCCACTTTTGTTAATGGTTCAGCCAGCTATCGGGGGTGGGGCGGTTTCCAAGGTTTTAAAATTGAACCTATTTTGGTTCACACTTACAGACAAAGATGAATTTGTGTTTGCAGAAATTTCTTTTTTTTTGAGAGCAGAATAAAGGTAGTGCAAGTATTCAATTAGTATGGGATTCTCTTAAAGGGGTACTCCACCCCTAGACACCTTATCCCCTATCCAAAGCATAGGAGATAAGATGTCAGATCATGGGGGTCCCGCCGCTGGGGACCCCCACAAAATAGCATGCGGCACCCACCTGTTTCTTGTCCAGAAGGGCTGGAGGGTCTGGGTCGCGACCACGGGAATGGAAGTCCGTGACGTCACAACTCCGCCCCTGTGTGACGTCACGCCCCGTCCCCTCAATGCAAGTCTATGGGACTTGCATTGAGGGGATGGGGCGTGACGTCACACGGGGCAGAGTCGTGACGTCATGGACTTCCGTTCCCGTAGTCATGACCCAGACCATCCAGTGCTTCCGGACAAGAAACAGGTGGGTGCCACATGCTATATTGCGGGGGTCCCCAGCGGTGGGACCCCCACGATCAGACATCTTATCCCCTATCCTTTGGATAGGGGATAAGATGTCTAGGGGTGGAGTACCCCTTTAATGCATACCTTAGAGGCATTTTATTTAAAGAAATATCAATGAAAAAAATACTTTATAGGGCAAAGGAGGAGTATGATGCATTAAAAAGGGAACAAAAGGAGTTGGCTAAGTATCTAATGGAGAAAGCCCAAAAAATTATTTTTTTTAGGGGTCAGAGGAAAAATGTAGAGGGAGGGAAACCTTCTAAACTTTTGACACAAATTTTAAAAGCCAATCAGGATAGGAAGAATATTGAAAAAATCTAAATGGAGGATGGATCATATACAACCAACCAAGAGGTTATGGCTAAACAGTTCACTTTATTTTTCACAACTCTTTACAAGTCCGAAGGTATAATACAAAAATCTGAATTAAATAGTTTTTTTGCTATGGTGAAACTTCTGGTAATTAGTTCTACACCACGTAGTCTGCTGGAGTCTCCGATATCGGTCTCTGATATTACCGAGGCTATTAAATCGGCCCCTAATAATTCCTCTCCGGGACCAGATGGTCTCCCTTTTGAACTGTTTGAGAGGTTTTCAACAATTTTAATCCCGTTGTTATGGAAAGTGATTGATGAATCCTGCCGTGAGGGGGAGTTACTTTTTAGGCTAAAATTTTTAGCCTAAAGTCTGTGTGCGTGTTATACACCGATACACCCCCAGGAAAGGCAGGGGGAGAGAGGCCGTCGCTGCCCGCTTCTCTCCCCCTGCCTTTCCTGGGGTCTAGAGTGCTGCTGTCGGCCCTTTTCACCCCCTGGTTATCGGCGCCGCTACCCGTTCTGTCCCCCTGACTATCGGTGCCGGCACCGATAGCCAGGGAGAGAGAAGCGGCGCCGACAGCCAGGGGGAGAGAAGGGGCAGCGGCACCCATTGCCGGCGCCGCTGCCCCGTTGCCTCCCCCCATCCCCGGTGGCATAATTACCTGAGTCGGGTCCGCGCTGCTCCAGGCCTCCGTCGTGCGTCCCCGGCGTCATTGCTATGCGCTGAACGGCGCGGCGCATGACGTCAGAGCGCCGCGCCGTGCATAGCAACGACGCTGGGGACGCACGACGGAGGCCTGGAGCAGCGCGGACCCGACTCAGGTAATTATGCCACCGGGGATGGGGGGGGGGGGGGGGCAGCGGCGCCGGCAATGGGTGCCGCTGCCCCTTCTCTCCCCCTGGCTGTCGGCGCCGCTTCTCTCCCCCTGGCTATCGGCGCCGGCACCGATAGTCAGGGGGACAGAACGGGCAGCGGCGCCGATAACCAGGGGGTGAGAAGGGCCGACAGCAGCGCTCTAGACCCCAGGAAAGGCAGGGGGAGAGAAGCGGGCAGCGACGGCCTCTCTCCCCCTGCCTTTCCTGGGGGTATATCGGGGTATACACGCGCACACACGCACCCTCATTTTATCATGGATATTTGGGTAAAAAACTTTTTTTACCCAAATATCCTTGGTAAAATGAGGGTGCGTGTTATAGGCCGGTGCGTGGTATACCCCGATAAATACAGTACTTAGGAAAGTTTGTAGAGTTAAGGGCAGTTTATCTTTTTCCCCACTATGGAGTAATGAGAATCTGCTGGTTTTTTTTTTGCTTTGTTTTTAAGCTTGGGTACTAAGGATTTTGAAGAGCATGAGGTGCTATGTTAGTTAAACACTTTTATAAAGATGGGGTATTGAAGGAATTTCCGCAATTACAGCAGAAATTTAATATAGAACAAAAACACTTTTTTTGGTATGTTCAGTTGAAAGAGACAGATACAGTAAGTGTATATTGGATAGGAATTTTTTTAATATTGATGATAATTATTTGATGATTATATAATAAATTGTGATGGCGATAATTGCACTATGGTTCGAATGTATAAACTACTTAGACAAGAAGTTGGGAAAACACTACACATTAAAATTAAGAGTAAGTGGGATAGAGATATCTCAGTGGGGTGATACTTTTCAACACGCTATTTTTTTTTTTTGTCTAATACTAATTTTAAAATGATACACTTTAGAATTTTGCATAATACATACTGTATATTTCTCCAAAATTATTGGGTTTTGGGCAAAAATTTTCCATGAAATGGCAGTTAGCGTTGTGCTGGAGCATCAGTCTTCTCTAACATTCCCTCAGGTTATTCTGGGTGACTGGCACGGGATAAACTCCTTTGGGGGGTTAGTTCCGATACTTATGTGTGCAAAGACCTTGATTTTAAGAGTTTGGCTATCTGAGAGGGTTCCTGTATTTAAAATGTGGGAAGATGTAGTTGGAAGAACTGGACAATATGAATACATTAAAGCATTAGGATAAAAAAAAGGCATGCAGAATTATATGAAATCTTGGGGAAAATATTTGAAAAATAGTAAGTAGTTATAGAAAGCTGTTTATTTCTTTTTCTCCCTCCAAGATTCCAGGGTGGTTGTGGGAGGAGGGAGGGGGGTAAGAGGGTATTTCTGTTCATAATGGTGATTGCACGCTGTAACCCAATTTGTAATATTATGAGAAGCAATATTTATTGTAATTGTGGTTTTTGTTCTAAAAAGCATAAATAAAAAAAAATGAGGGAACAGAATACAAATGTAACACAAATTAAGAAAAAAAAATATTCAGAGTTAAATGGCCCAAAGTCGAGGGGCTAGGTCTAACAGTAATGGGGCAGCTAGACCACTAGATTGTTCCTCTTTTAGGCACTGATGTTGCGGTGGTGGTGATCATCACCCAACACTAAGCAATTTTAAGTTAAGAACTGGCATGAATCAGGTGGCTGTGAAGTTGCCGGTCGGCTTGTACAATTTGATCAATCTGCATAGTAACTACCTGATGTTAGTCTTTGTGATTGAGTTCAGAAGAAATAGATCAATGTAGAACATGTGGATGTGCCGCCATGTCTTTTCACTCAATTTGTGTTGCATACAAAATAAGTTAGTTGTTAGCTGTATGTAATAGTCACATATTTTACCTATTTTACCCATGTCACAAACATTCTTTACACTGCTAAGTATATGTGTGATCTGCCTTTGTCATAGATGGAAAACAAATATCCTTTTCATGTCACCAGCAATAATATCTATCTCATATCTATCTATCTATCATATCTATCTATCTATCTATCTATCTATCTATCTATCATATCTATCTATCTATCTATCTATCTATCTATCATATCTATCTATCTCATATCTATCTATCTCATATCTATCTATTATCTCATATCCATCTATCTATCTATCTATCTATCTATATCTATCTACGGTATACAGTCATGGCTGTAAATGTTGGCACCCCTGAAATGTTTCAAGGAAATGAAGTATTTCTCACAGAAAAGGATTGTAGTAACACCTGTTTTGCTATACACATGTTTATTCCCTTTGTGTGTATTGGAACTAAACCATAAAAGGGTGGGGAAAAAGAAAATTGCACATAATGACACCAAACTCCAAAAATGATCTGGGCAAAATTATTGGCACCCATAACTTAATATTTGGTTGCACACCCTTTGGAAAAAATAACTGAAATCAGTTGCTTCCTATAACCATCAATAAGCTTCTTACACCTCTCAGCCGGAATGTTGGACCACTCTTCCTTTGCAAACTATTCCAGGTCTCTCTTATTGGAAGGCGCCTTTTCCCAACAGAAATTTTAAAAGCTCTCTACAGGTGTTCAATGGGATTTAGATCTGGATACATTGTTGGCCACTTCAGAACTCTCCAGCGCTTTGTTGCCATCCATTTCTGGGTGCTTTTTGACTCATGATTGGGGTCATTGTCCTGCTGGAAGACCCAAGATCTCGGACGCAAATCCAGCTTTCTGACACTGGTCGACCTCCTGACGAAGTGGGGAAACCCACAAAACAACGTTTGTTGAGGTGCACGGGGTCTCCTGATGGTCACTAGAAGTATGCGTGTCACAGATAATGTACTGCATTGATGTATTATTCTGATCTTATAGGGTCTATGGTTGACATTATCTTATAGTGCTATATGGAGGAGGTATTTTTGTTATCTGGCATACTCCACTATTATGGTTGATGGTACCTGGGATCCCATGCATAATTTGGGGTATATGTTTTTTATGGGTTAGGGGTTGTCTGTCCAGTTGTCATTATATTGTTCTATATATTTTTCTATTAATAAAGTTTATCTATTTTTGCAATTTATGGTAGTGATTTTTTGGGGTGACAATTGTAGGTGCATATACTGTGAGTTGTTTTGTCACTTAGTATATTAATTGTTTAAGATTATTTTCCTAGGAGGATTGTAGGTGTTACTTTGTTGCTGTTACGCCGAGCGCTCGGGGTCCCCGCTCCTCCCCGGAGCGCTCGCAACATCCTCGCTACTGCAGCGCCCCGGTCAGATCTACTGACCGGGTGCGCTGCGATACCGCCCCCAGCCGGGATGCGATTCGCGATGCGGGTTGTGCCCGCTCGCGATGCGCACCCCGGCTCCCGTACCTGACTCGGTCTCCGTCGGTCCTGTCCCGGCGCGCGCGGCCCCGCTCCCTAGGGCACGCGCGCGCCGGGTCTCTGCGATTTAAAGGGCCACTGCGCCACTGATTGGCGCAGTTGGTCTAATTAGTGTGTTCACCTGTGCACTCCCTATGTATACCTCACTTCCCCTGCACTCCCTCGCCGGATCTTGTTGCCATTGTGCCAGTGAAAGCGTTTCCTAGTGTGTTCCTAGCCTGTGTTCCAGACCTCCTGCCGTTGCCCCTGACTACGATCCTTGCTGCCTGCCCCGACCTTCTGCTACGTCCGACCTTGCTCTTGTCTACTCCCTTGTACCGCGCCTATCTTCAGCAGTGAGAGAGGTTGAGCCGTTGCTAGTGGATACGACCTGGTTACTACCGCCGCTGCAAGACCATCCCGCTTTGCGGCGGGCTCTGGTGAATACCAGTAGTAACTTAGAACCGGTCCACTAGCACGGTCCACGCCAATCCCTCTCTGGCACAGAGGATCCACCTCCTGCCAGCCGAATCGTGACAGTAGATCCGGCCATGGATCCCGCTGAAGTTCCACTGCCAGTTGTCGCCGACCTCACCACGGTGGTCGCCCAGCAGTCGCAACAGATAGCGCAACAAGGCCACCAGCTGTCTCAACTGACCGTGATGCTACAACAGCTACTACCACAGCTTCAGCAATCATTTCCTCCGCCAGCTCCTGCACCTCCTCCGCAGCGAGTGGCCGCTTCCGGCCTACGACTATCCTTGCCGGATAAATTTGATGGGGACTCTAAGTTTTGCCGTGGCTTTCTTTCACAATGTTCCCTGCACTTGGAGATGATGTCGGACCAGTTTCCTACTGAAAGGTCTAAGGTGGCTTTCGTAGTCAGCCTTCTGTCTGGGAAAGCTCTGTCATGGGCCACACCGCTCTGGGACCGCAATGACCCCGTCACTGCCTCTGTACACTCCTTCTTCTCGGAAATTCGAAGTGTCTTTGAGGAACCTGCCCGAGCCTCTTCTGCTGAGACTGCCCTGCTGAACCTGGTCCAGGGTAATTCTTCCGTTGGCGACTACGCCATCCAATTCCGTACTCTTGCTTCCGAATTATCCTGGAATAATGAGGCCCTCTGCGCGACCTTTAAAAAAGGCCTATCCAGCAACATTAAAGATGTTCTGGCCGCACGAGAAATTCCTGCTAACCTGCATGAACTCATTAATCTAGCCACTCGCATTGACATGCGTTTTTCCGAAAGGCGTCAGGAGCTCCGCCAGGATATGGACTTTGTTCGCACGAGGCGTTTTTTATCCCCGGCTCCTCTCTCCTCTGGTCCTCTGCAATCCGTTTCTGTGCCTCCCGCCGTGGAGGCTATGCAAGTTGACCGGTCTCGCTTGACACCTCAAGAGAGGACACGACGCCGAATGGAGAATCTTTGCCTGTACTGTGCCGGTACCGAACACTTCCTGAAGGATTGTCCTATCCGTCCTCCCCACCTGGAAAGACGTACGCTGACTCCGCACAAGGGTGAGACAGTTCTTGATGTCAACTCTGCTTCTCCACGCCTTACTGTGCCTGTGCGGATATCTGCCTCTACCTTCTCCTTCTCTACTATGGCCTTCTTGGATTCCGGATCTGCAGGAAATTTTATTTTGGCCTCTCTCATCAACAGGTTCAACATCCCGGTGACCAGTCTCGCCAGACCCCTCTACATCAATTGTGTTAACAATGAAAGATTGGACTGTACCGTGCGTTACCGCACGGAGCCCCTCCTAATGTGCATCGGACCTCATCACGAAAAAATTGAGTTTTTGGTCCTCTCCAATTGCACTTCCGAAATTCTCCTTGGACTACCGTGGCTTCAACGCCATTCCCCAACCCTTGATTGGTCCACAGGAGAGATCAAGAGCTGGGGTACTTCTTGTTTCAAGGACTGTCTTAAACCGGTTCCCAGTACTCCCTGCCGTGACCCTGTGAGTCCCCCTGTAACCGGTCTCCCTAAGGCTTATATGGACTATGCTGACGTATTTTGCAAAAAACAAGCTGAGACTTTACCTCCTCACAGGCCTTATGACTGTCCTATTGACCTCCTCCCGGGCACTACTCCACCCCGGGGCAGAATTTATCCTCTGTCCGCCCCAGAGACTCTTGCTATGTCTGAATACATCCAGGAAAATGTAAAAAAGGGGTTTATCCGCAAATCCTCCTCTCCTGCCGGAGCGGGATTTTTCTTTGTGTCCAAAAAAGATGGCTCCCTACGTCCTTGCATTGATTACCGCGGACTTAATAAAATCACGGTAAAGAACCGCTACCCCCTACCTCTTATCTCAGAACTCTTTGATCGCCTTCAAGGTGCCCACATCTTTACCAAACTGGACTTAAGAGGTGCTTATAATCTCATCCGCATCAGGGAGGGGGACGAATGGAAAACTGCATTTAACACCAGAGATGGACACTTTGAGTATCTAGTCATGCCCTTTGGCCTGTGCAACGCCCCTGCCGTCTTCCAAGACTTTGTTAATGAAATTTTTCGTGATCTCTTATATTCCTGTGTTGTTGTGTATCTGGACGATATTCTGATTTTTTCTGCCAACTTAGAAGAACATCGCCAGCATGTCCGCATGGTTCTTCAGAGACTTCGAGGCAATCAACTTTATGCCAAAATGGAGAAATGTCTGTTTGAATGTCAATCTCTTCCTTTCCTAGGATACTTGGTCTCTGGCCAGGGACTTCAAATGGACCCAGATAAACTCTCTGCCGTCTTAGATTGGCCACGCCCCTCCGGACTCCGTGCTATCCAACGTTTTTTGGGGTTCGCCAATTATTACAGACAATTTATTCCACATTTTTCCACTATTGTGGCTCCTATCGTGGCTTTAACCAAGAAGAATGCCAATCCTAAGTCCTGGTCTCCCCAAGTGGAAGACGCATTTAAACGGCTCAAGTCTGCCTTTTCTTCTGCTCCCGTGCTCTCCAGACCTGACCCATCTAAACCCTTCCTATTGGAGGTAGATGCCTCCTCTGTGGGAACTGGAGCGGTCCTTCTACAAAAAAATTCTTCCGGGCATGCTGTTACTTGTGGGTTTTTTTCTAGGACCTTCTCTCCGGCGGAGAGGAACTACTCCATCGGGGATCGAGAACTACTGGCCATTAAATTGGCACTTGAGGAATGGAGGCATCTGCTGGAGGGATCAAAATTTCCAGTTATCATTTACACCGATCACAAGAATCTCTCCTATCTCCAGTCTGCCCAACGGCTGAATCCTCGCCAGGCCAGGTGGTCGTTGTTCTTTGCCCGTTTTAACTTTGAAATTCTTTTTCGCCCTGCCGACAAGAACATTAGGGCCGATGCTCTCTCTCGTTCCTCGGATGCCTCGGAAGTAGAGCTCCCTCCGCAACACATCATTCCTCCTGACTGTCTGATCTCCACTTCTCCAGCCTCCATCAGGCAAACTCCTCCAGGGAAGACCTTCGTTTCTCCACGCCAACGTCTCGGGATTCTCAAATGGGGTCACTCCTCCCACCTCGCAGGCCATGCGGGCATCAAAAAGTCCTTGCAACTCATCTCTCGTTTCTATTGGTGGCCGACTCTGGAGACGGATGTTGTTGATTTTGTGCGGGCCTGTATTGTCTGTGCCCGGGATAAGACTCCTCGCCAGAAGCCTGCTGGTCTCCTTCATCCTCTGCCTGTCCCCGAACAGCCTTGGTCTCTGATTGGTATGGACTTTATTACAGACTTACCCCCATCCCGTGGCAACACTGTTGTTTGGGTGGTCGTTGATCGATTTTCCAAGATGGCACATTTTATTCCTCTTCCTGGTCTTCCTTCAGCGCCTCAGTTGGCAAAACAATTTTTTGTACACATTTTTCGTCTTCACGGTTTGCCCACGCAGATCGTCTCAGATAGAGGCGTCCAATTTGTGTCAAAATTCTGGAGGGCTCTCTGTAAACAACTCAAGATTAAATTAAACTTCTCTTCTGCTTATCATCCTCAATCCAATGGGCAAGTAGAAAGAATTAACCAGGTCCTGGGTGACTATTTACGGCATTTTGTTTCCTCCCGCCAGGATGACTGGGCAGATCTTCTACCATGGGCCGAATTCTCGTACAACTTCAGAGTCTCTGAATCTTCTGCTAAATCCCCATTTTTCGTGGTGTACGGCCGTCACCCTCTTCCCCCCCTCCCTACTCCCTTGCCCTCTGGTTTGCCCGCTGTGGATGAAGTGACTCGTGATCTTTCCACCATATGGAAAGAGACCCAAAATTCTCTTTTACAGGCTTCATCTCGCATGAAAAAGTTTGCCGATAAGAAAAGAAGAGCTTCCCCCATTTTTGCTCCCGGAGACAAGGTATGGCTCTCCGCTAAATATGTCCGCTTCCGTGTCCCCAGTTACAAACTAGGACCACGCTATCTTGGTCCTTTCAAAATCTTGTGCCAAATTAATCCTGTCTCTTACAAACTTCTTCTTCCTCCTTCTCTTCGTATTCCCAATGCCTTTCATGTCTCTCTCCTTAAACCACTCATCATCAGCCGTTTCTCTCCCAAACTTGTTTCTCCCACTCCTGTTTCCGGTTCTTCTGACATCTTCTCCGTGAAGGAGATACTGGCCTCCAAGACGGTCAGAGGGAAAAAAAATTTTTTGGTTGATTGGGAGGGCTGTGGTCCTGAAGAGAGATCCTGGGAACCTGAGGACAACATCCTAGACAAAAGTCTGGTCCTCAGGTTCTCAGGCTCCAAGAAGAGGGGGAGACCCAAGGGGGGGGTACTGTTACGCCGAGCGCTCCGGGTCCCCGCTCCTCCCCGGAGCGCTCGCAACATCCTCGCTACTGCAGCGCCCCGGTCAGATCTACTGACCGGGTGCGCTGCGATACCGCCCCCAGCCGGGATGCGATTCGCGATGCGGGTGGCGCCCGCTCGCGATGCGCACCCCGGCTCCCGTACCTGACTCGCTCTCCGTCGGTCCTGTCCCGGCGCGCGCGGCCCCGCTCCCTAGGGCGCGCGCGCGCCGGGTCTCTGCGATTTAAAGGGCCACTGCGCCACTGATTGGCGCAGTTGGTCTAATTAGTGTGTTCACCTGTGCACTTCCTATGTATACCTCACTGCACTCCCTCGCCGGATCTTGTTGCCATTGTGCCAGTGAAAGCGTTTCCTAGTGTGTTCCTAGCCTGTGTTCCAGACCTCCTGCCGTTGCCCCTGACTACGATCCTTGCTGCCTGCCCCGACCTTCGGCTACGTCCGACCTTGCTCTTGTCTACTCCCTTGTACCGCGCCTATCTTCAGCAGTCAGAGAGGTTGAGCCGTTGCTAGTGGATACGACCTGGTTACTACCGCCGCTGCAAGACCATCCCGCTTTGCGGCGGGCTCTGGTGAATACCAGTAGTAACTTAGAACCGGTCCACTAGCACGGTCCACGCCAATCCCTCTCTGGCACAGAGGATCCACCTCCTGCCAGCCGAATCGTGACAGTTGCCTTGAGCCTGAGAGAAAGCATTCCTGTTATTGCCTTGCCGTGTATCTGATCTCTTGCTTTGTGACTCGACCTTGCTCCTCTGCTGCCTGCCTACTGACCTCCTGCTACGTCTAGGCTATGCTACTGTGCCGCCTGCCCTGACCTTCTGCTATCCAGACTACAAGTTGCCTTATCCCTCCTGTGCCTCGCATCTCCTCAGCCACCTGTGTGGTCAAGCCGTGCCAGGGGTAGCGACCTGGGTGTTGCCTGCAGCAGCAAGTCCATCCCGCTTTGTGGCGGACTCTGGTGAAAACCAGCGGCACCTTAGACTCCACTCCCTGGTACGGTCCGAGTCATCTGCCACACAGGTCCAGCGGATCCACATCCACCGGGGTTCCTGTCTTCAGAAACGTGAGTGTTACAGATTATCTGACTAACCCAGTCACAAAACAACTCCAGCCAAACTAATTCTATGGTGCATGATATGTAAACCGCACAGCAAAGGCAATTTTTTTTTTTTTTTTTTAAGGTGTCATCTTCTCTGGTCTAGTCTGGAAAGAAAAATATGTTGGCACTGCTGGAACCAAACAAAGCCGCACCTGTGTACCTGGAAGTCCGTTGAGCTGATCAGCTTCAGCCACTTATTCCCAGCTGTCCAGTGGAGATAGAGCTGATAAGACAACTGGTGTATTAGCTGGAAGAACGAAAAACCATGGCACTCAGTATGCTGGAACACTCTTGATTCTTTATTATAACATGGGGGTATACAGACACCAGGAGCGGAAACTGGGGAAGTGACGCAAGGTCCAGTTGAAGCCGCAGTTTGCAGCGAAACAGTCACTGGTCCGTTCTCCCTTCCCCACTCCCGGTGTCTGTATACCCCCATGTTACAATAAGGACCAAGAGTGTTCAGCATACTGAGTGCCGTGGTTTTTCGTTCTTCCAGCTAATACACTAATCTTCTCTGGTCTGTTTGTGTCCTGTGTACAGGGGCAGTGACACTTAGCAGGACACTTCCTTCTTCCTTTTATTTTATTTTTTTGATATCTAAGAGCTGAAGAACGTGCTCTCTATCACCCAAAGTGCAAGAAACAGTGCAAACGTGTCACACAAAAAAACGTGCACAGAGGATATGTTTTATTGTTAAGCCCTTCTCCAAAAGGAGAGAGCCCCCCCCCAACAAACCTACCCTTCACCTCCGTGCTAAAAGACACCTGCAAGGATCCAAGTTCGATGACCCTTTTTACTGAGCTACTAAGGGGCCACAAATGCCCCTGGCTTCAACCTAGGCATTAACCAAGGTATCAGCCAAGGAGCCGTATACTGGTTGCATCTCAGCAAAAGCCAAGATGCCCAGGGGTTGCAGGGAGGTGAGGAACCTAATGGCCACACACAACTCCCCTTGACCGCCAGAAGGGACACCCAGAAGTGCTACCACACCCTGGCAAATCCTGTGTACAAAAACTAACACGTAAAAGTGGCACAGTGACAAACAAAAAAAAGGAAATAAAGTGGATGATTGCAGATATACTGCCCGGTCATCCGTCTGGATCTATAAAAATTTCCCTGATCCTAGCCAGGATCTTGGATACCAAGGGTGAGTGCCAAAGGTGAAGAGTGTTTGGTGCATTGCGTTCACTCAGTGAGCTATAACACCCAGTAAGTTTCAGCACCTCAGGGTCACCACTCCCCGAGGCACAAAAGTACCTCAGCTCTAGACCCTCCCAGCCTCATGGAGAGACCCGGAGGAAACAGGTCACAACAGGTCAGCCGTTGAGCTTTTTACATGGCACCAGCCCCGGATCACCCTGGTACACCTGCTCCTCCATGTAGCCATCCATTCCTACAGTGGACTACCTGAGAAGAACAGATACTACACTTGATCTTAGCCAAAAGGCCCAGAAGCAATACACTTCCTTCACTCAATCTTCCAGGAGTAGAAGAATGCAATAACACATGCGCCATGTCTCCTATGACAAGCAGAGAGGAAGCACTGACCACTTAACAAGAGGAGAACAATGCAAAGCCAGAAGAAACTGCACTTGCAAGTCGTTCGAATGTAAGTAATTTTAGGACAGAATATTTTTTATACATTTATTTAGCAAACCTACTTAATACTTGGGATATCTAGCCCCTATTAAAAAGTACAGAACTTGCAGCGTTCACCATACTGCGCCATGGTGGAACAAGTGTACTCTAAATGTAAACTATGGATGGAATTGCCCTTTAATCAGCATTTTAAAGGGGTACTCCGGTGCTCCAGCGTTCTGAACACTTTGTTCAGAACAATTGGAGCCGGAGGCCGTGATTAAGTGTCTGGGCATCCACTTGGCAAATGAGGTTCAATGTGGATAAATGTAAAGTTATGCATCTGGGTACTAATAACCTGCATGCATCGTATGTCTTAGGGGGGATTAAACTGGCAGAGTCACTGGTAGAGAAGGATCTGGGTGTACTTGTAGATCAAAGACTACAGAATAGCATGCAATGTCAGGCTGCTGCTTCCAAAGCCGGCAGGATATTGTCATGTATCAAAAGAGGCATGGACTCAAGGGACAGGGACATAATACTCCCCCTTTATAAAGCATTGGTACGGCCTCACCTGGAATATGCTGTTCAGTTTTGGTCACCTGTCCATAAAAGGGACACTGCGGAGTTGGAAAGGGTGCAGAGACGCGCGACTAAACTAATATGGGGCTTGGAACATCTTAGCTATGAGGAGCGATTAAAGGAGTTACAATTGTTTAGTCTTGAGAAGAGACGTTTAAGGGGGGATATGATAAACGTATATAAGTATATTAATGGCCCATACAAAAAATATGGAGAAAAACTGTTCCAGGTTAAACCCCCCCAAAGGACGAGGGGGCACTCCCTCCGTCTGGAGAAAAAAAAGTTTAGTCTCAAGGGGCGACACGCCTTCTTTACCGTGAGGACTGTGAATTTATGGAACGGTCTACCTCAGGAACTGGTCACAGCAGGAACAATTAACAGCTTTAAAACAGGATTAGATACATTCCTGGAACAAAATAAGATTAATGCTTATGAAGAAATATAAAATCTCATCCCTTCCCCAATATCGCGCCACACCCCTACCCCTTATTTCCCTGGTTGAACTTGATGGACATATGTCTTTTTTCGACCGTACTAACTATGTAACTATGTAACTCCCCTCATGATTTCACATCACGCCCCCTTCATTCATGTCTATGGGAAGGGCCAACACGACCACTGCCACAGGAACCCAGCATTTGTTTAGAACGCTGGGTGCAGCGGGAGATCGTGGGGGGGGTGGGGGGGGTTGCAGTAGCAGGACTTCCACGATCAGATATCCAAAGGATAGGGAAAAAGATGTCTAACAGCAGAGTACCCCTTTAATAAGCATTTTGACATTTTTCTTTAATAAAATCATAGCAGCGGATTATGTTTTAATATGATCTATAGGTGCTGGACATAATAGGACGTGAAAAAAATCTGATATTCCAGCCAAGGACTTTAATTAAAAAGTATATATTGACATTTAGAACATCTGAAGAACTCGAGCTTAATGCTAAAATTAATTCTGGCTATGACTTCAGAATATATGTCTATTACAGATGGCCCACTTATGTTTTTTTCTTCCTTTTTGAAAAATTGGCAGTTTATTCCTTCTTATCATGTTGTCAGGAAATGTGCCTTAACTTTTTATACTAAAGAAACCAAAGAGTCGTCTGTACCTTTTTTTTGCCTTAGGCTTTGATTTGATGCATTGTATTAGGTTTCTAAGCTCTTTTTATATATCAACGTTTTATTCATCTACAATTCGTTCTTAGGTGTTTTTTTGTCGATAGACCTATTTTTAGTAAAAACGATATTATTAAGTACAATTGGTTATTTCTTATTTTTGGAGCTAGATTATTTTAACCAATCACGTTTTCTTTTAAATAAGATGGAACTTGTTAAAAAATTGAGAATTCCTGTGACTCATGAAAAGTATGGAAGACATTTCCATTTATAGATTGCAAGACGAAATCTGGGGCATATTGATTCTACTGTAGCCGAAGCAATTACCATTGAAAGTACCTTAGAACTCGAAAGCGATGGTTTTGAAATGTGTGCATTGGCAGTTGAGTGAAGATGGTAGACTATGGATTGTCATCGGTATTCAGGAGGAATGAGAAGAATGAAAGCATACTTGAAAAGAAGACTGTGATGGTTCCTCTGCTATAATTTTAGCCATGACAATGGAAAGATATTTAAAGGCATAAAAAATAAAGAGGAGCCTTTGAGGGGAGGCAGACCTCTGATTACCGTATACAGGCTTGGAAGCACTAGGTCCTTCTGTATAGATTCTGTATGTGAAGTGTAAAGAATTATTATAAGGCAAAAGTGTCATTATCCTTTTTCCATTTCAATGAATACCAGGTCCAGAGAATTCAGGCAAGTGCTGGAGTTGTCTATGGAAGCTAACCCGAAAGTTAAGACATAAAGATTGTTCTTAGAGCCTGTATGTGATGGAGCTGTGAGATCATAAGCAAGTCATGATAATGGTGTAATGAGATCATGAGCAAGTGATGATTATGGGGCACAGAGATCATGAGCAAGTGTTGATCATGGGGCACAGAGATCATGAGCAATGATTATGAGGCACAGAGATCATGATGAACAATGATTATGGGAAAATAGAGATCATGAGCAAGTGATGATTATGGGGCAAGAGATCAGGAGCAAGTCATGATTATGGGGCACAGAGATCATGAGCAATGATTGTGGGGCACAGAGATCATGAGCAAGTGATGATTATGGGGCACAGAGATCAAGAGCCATGATTATGGGACACAGAGATCATGAGCAATGATTGTGGGGCACAGAGACCATGAGCAATGATTATGGGACACAGAGATCATGAGCAAGGGATGATTATGGTGCACATAGATCATAAGCAAGTGATGATCATGGGGCACACAGATCAGGAGCAATGATTATGGGGCACAGAGATCATGAGCAATGATTATGGGGCACAGAGATCATAAACAAATGATGGTAATGGGGCACAGAGATAATGAGCAGGAGATGATCTTGATATATGGATATCACAAGTAGATCATCATGCATCTTTGATATCTTAAGCAGTTGATGCTCATGGTGTTCTGAGATCAGAGACATGAGTCTGAGATGATTATTCATGGGGCACAGAGATCATGAGCAATGATTGTGGGGCATAGAGATCATGAACAATGATTATGGGACACAGAGATCATGAGCAAGGGATGATTATGGGGCATATAGATCATAAGCAAGTGATGATTATGGGGCACAGAGATAATGAGCAGGAGATGATCTTGGTACATGGAAATCACAAGTAGATCATCATGCATCTTTGATATCTTAAGCAGTTGATGCTCATGGTGTTATGAGATCAGAGACATGAGTCTGAGAGGATTATTCATGGGGCACAGAGATCATGAGCAGGTGGTGATTATGGTGCACAGATATCACAAGGAAGAGATAATCATGGGGCACTGAGACTATGAGCAGGTGATGACCATGGGGCAATGAGATCATTAGCAGAAAATCATCATGGGCAGGATATTATCATGGGACACTGAGATCAGAAGTAAGTCATTGAGGCATTGAGATCCTAAACAGGATATGAATGATTATTGGACATTGACATCTTGAACAGAAAATCATCATGGGGCACTGAGACCATGAGCACGTGATGATCAAAAGGGCATTAAAATCAAGAGCAGGAGATGATCATCGAACAAGGAGATCATGGGTAGGAGATGATCATTGTGCACTGTAATCATAAGCATATGAGGAAGTAATGGTCATGGCATGGTGAGTCAAGGTGTAACCTGAAGTTCTGTCCCCCATTCTATGTGTTGGCTTTAATACTAGTATATTTTGGGTTGTAAGGCCATCAGGGCATAGGTTGAACTACTCAAGCTCAACCATCTACATTTATGACCCTGATTAGGAGATTCTAAGAAAGAGATAATTATCTACCAAGATCCTAAGTGACTGTACAAGAAAATTGACTAAAGTGACTAAAGCTGGGGAAGGAGGAATTTTTGGACCTGTGCTTGTGGTCATTTTGGGTCAGAGTTCAGCAAGAGAGAACAGAGAGAGGACACATAGGAACAGCCTGTCAAAATCTTGGTTCAGACTGCTGAGAGGAGTCAGCTAGCAGGTTGTACAAGATCCAGTGCAGGTAGCAGGAAAGCCTCTGTGAGCAGTGAGGAGGCCTTAAAGCTGGACTGATCTGATTTACAGCCTGTATAGGGTAAGCTTGAAACCCTTCTTCCCTGTCCCACAACAGGGCACTCTAATCTCACATACCAATAAAAAGATCTTGAGATTTGTCTGAGGACATTTTAAGAGTATAAGGCTTCTACAAGTAACACTGTGCATGTAGCAGGACTTTGTATGGGCCCCATCTATTCAATGTGCACCAACTGAGGGTGCCCAACAGCCACTTGGGTGAAGACTGGGATAGGTTGTAGGTGTGCTTGTGGGTGGGTGAGACTTATATACACATTGCATTTCTCTGATTTTCTGCTAAACTATACCCTACTGTTTGTTATGTTATGCATGGTTGTTTATCTTTATACAATACACACTTAGTTCGAAGTTAGCTTTGTGTCAGTCTTTTCATGTTCTCAAAAATGTTCCCAACGGGACACCACATCCATCCCCCAGATTGGGTGAAGGCACTGCTGCAGATATGTACCCAAGCTCTTAGATTACGTAGACTCAGGTTGGGCCTGCTGAGGGCAGAGAGGTAACAAGGGTAAAGGACCACAGGGATAGAGGTGAAGACCCCCAAAACCCAAATGAAGATCATGATGCTCTGAGATCCTAAGCAAGTTATTAAGTGAGATCCACTTTTCTATAAATAGATGACTGTATTAGATGAACAGTGACCTTGTTACATTTAACAATTGTTCATTGGTTCATGCCTGAGTTTCCCATTGTAGATTAAAATACCACACGTGATCTAAGAACACTGTCAGAGGTATCCAATGTTATGACAGTGTTCAGCATTATTCCATAATAAAGACTATATAATCATCATTATTATCATAATTTGACTCAATAAAGTCATCAAATGTATTTCGTTTTTAGTATTTTTTACAATATTTTTTGTCTGCTTATGATTGATGCTTCCTCCTATGACTATGGGTAAATACAGGATTGCATTGTATCTAAGTGTTCAAAATGTATAAAATTCTCCCCCCCACCACCACCAAAAAAAAAAGAACATATTCACATCAGATGTCTGAGTTTTCATTTATCATTATAGTCAAGTGAGAAATGTACATATTGAAGCAATTTGATGTAATATTCAGGCAGAGTGAGATTCCCTAGAGGAGTAAAACACTATTTTTAACTATTCAGAAAGCCATACCATATGGCATTACCCTCTGGATTCTCTGGGCTGATGGTTTTATATAACTGTTTGTGTCATAATGACTTACACCTTACCCAGCCAGTTCATTATTGTTGTTGTTATTATTATTATTATTATTATTATTATTATTATTATTATGTACAATACATAATGAAGCAAATGAGGGATTTATTATAAGACTTCGCAGGCCTGTCACCTGCAATAAGTGTTGAGCCGGGGAGCGAAAGTCACTGCTGTGCACTTCACCTGGCTAAAACTAGAGGTCAGTGCAGTGAGGGTCTCAGCCATTGATCAAAACCAATCAAATCTATTAACATGTCACAAGTTCTTCTAAGTCAATGGTGATGCCGCAGTGCCGTGCGGTCCAACCACTGAAGGATTTCGGTGGTGAACACCGGAAGGAATATCTGCTAACCGTATTTCACGAGCAGAGATTCCAATCAAATTACTCAATGTAAACAAACATACACTAATTATGAATGCACATACAGTGCATAAATGTATTTAGTCAGCCACAAATTGTACAAGTTCTCCCACTTAAAAAGATGAGAGAGGCCTGTAATTGTCATCATAGGTATACCTCAACTATGAGAGACAGAATGAGAAAAAAAAAGAATCCATAAAATCACATTGTCTCATTCTTAAATTATTTATTTGCAAATTATGGGGGAAAATAAGTATTTGGTCAATAACATAAGTTCATCTCAATACTTAGTTATATACCCGTTGTTGGCAATGACAGAGGTCAAACGTTTTCTGTAAGTCTTCAAAAGGTTTTCACACATTGTTGCTGGTAATTTGGCCCATTCCTCCATGCAGATCTCCTCTAGAGCAGTGATGTTTTGGGGCTGTCGCTAGACAACACGGACTTTCAACTCCCTCCAAAGGTTTTCTATGGGGTTGAGATCTGGAGACTGATTAGGCCACTCCAGGACCTTGAAATGCTTCTTACGAAGCCACTCCTTCGTTGTCTGGGTGGTATGTTTGGGATTAGTGATGAGTGGCAGGGGCCATATTTGAATTTTCGATATTTTGCAAATATATGGAAAGATATTCATTCTATGTTTGTAAAATTTGCATATTCGCTCTCTTCTTTTCTTTTCATGCCAAAATTAGTTATAAAATTTGGATAGTGCGCATGCGCAATGATATCTTTCATCTAAAAGAAGGGAGGGATCAGTGTCCTCCGATTGGAAGTGCTGATATTCACATATATTCGCATATTTTCGCATATTTGCAAAAAAAAAAAAAAAATATTCATCATTACGAATATATATCACTATATTCTAAATATTTGCAAAATCGCTAATTTTTTCACACCAAGCTGCTTGCGTATTGAAGATTAAGTCTTCCCCGCCTGGTGCAATTATGTTTCTGGTGTCTTTCGACAGCTCTTTGGTCTTGGCCATAGTGGAGTTTGGAGTGTGACTGTTTGAGGTTGTGGACAGGTGTCTTTTATACGGATAACAAGTTCAAACAGGAGCCATTAATACAGGTAACAAGTGGAGGACAGAGGAGACTCTTAAAGAAGAAGTTACAGGTCAGTAAGAGCCAGAAATCTTGCTTGTTTGTAGGTGACCAAATACTACCATCATAATTTGCAAATAAATTCTTTAAAAATCAGACAATTTTAATTACCTGTTGCCGGGTCCGCGCTGCTTCAGGCCTCCGGTGTGGCGTCCCCTGCGTCGTTGCTATGCGCTGCGAGACGCAATGACGAGTGACGTCCCTCATCATTGTGCCGCGCAGCGCATAGCAACGATGCAGGGGAAGCCACACCGGAGGCCAGAAGCAGCGCGGACCCGACCCCGGCAACAGGTAATTATACAACCGGGGATGGGGGAGGCAACGGGGCAGCGGCGCCCCTTCTCTCCACCTGGCTATTGGCGCCGCTGCCCCAATGCCAGCGCCGCTTCTCTCCCCCTGGCTATCGGCGCCAGCAATGGCGCAGCGGCACCGATAGCCAGGGGGAGAGAAGGGGCAGCGGCACCGATAGCAAGGGGGAGAGAAGCGGCGGCAGCAGGGCTCTAGACCCCAGGAAAGGCAGGGGGAGAGAAGCGGGCAGCGACGGCCTCTCTCCCCCTGCATTTCCTGGGGGCTTCTGCGGGGTCAGAAACAGTGTATCGGGGTACACACATGTACACACACGCACCCTCATTTTACCAAGGATATTTGGGTAAAAAACTTTTTTTACCCAAATATCCTTGGTAAAATGAGGGTGCGTGTTATAGGCCGGTGCGTGGTATATCCCGATAAATACGGTACCTATGATGAAAATTACAGCCTCTCTCATCTTTTTAAGTGGGAGAACTTGCGCAATTGATGGCTGACAATACTTTTTTTGCCCCACTGTAGCTCTGCCAGTCTAAATGCAAAGCTGTTTCATTCATTTATTTATATATTTATTTTAGACTTTTTTGAGCAATTTGAAGTCTCAAATTTGTTTTCTAAATGACAGTAAAAGATAGGCTATGGTATGTGTATGGCTAACTTTACCCACACAACCCAAAAAGGGCCCTACAGAGCCGGCCTCCCCAAAACTATGACTAATGTGCATGTAAGTGACACTTTGAATCCACCTCAACTCTTTATAATTTTGGGGAGGCTGGCTCTGTAGGGCCCTTTTTGGGTGGTATGGGTTATGCTAGCCATATACATATGATAGCCTATCATTTACTGTCATTTAGAAAAACCTTTGACATGTCAAATTGCTCAAAAAAGTCTGAAACAAATGAATTAAGGCATGAAACAACTTTGCATTTAGACTTGCAGCACTATGTGCATTCATAGTGAGGGTATGTTCACACTGAGTAATTTGATCAAAGACTCCACCTGGCGACTCCTTCCCCGGTAGGACCGCGCGGCACTGCCCCATCACCATTGACGGCAAAGCAGTGCTCGCGGAATTCATCGCAAAGAATGAACAGGCTCATTCTTTGCGTGGATACATTTCAGTGGAGAAATTCTTCCTCACTGAAAATCCGCATTGTGAACGGGTCGGGGGAAGGCACATTCACACCAATAGTTCCCTTAATAGACCCTTAAAGGGGTTATCCAGGAAAAAACTTTTTTATATTTATCAACTGGCTCCAGAAAGTTAAACAGATTTGTAAGTTACTTCTATTGAAAAATCTTCATCCTCTCAGTACTTATGAGCTTCTGAAGTTGAGTTGTTCTTTTCTGTCTAAGTGCTCTCTGATGACACGTGTCTCGGGAACCGCCCAGTTTAGAAGCAAATCCCCATAGAAAACCTATTCTACTTTGTGCAGTTCCCGAGACAAGCAGAGATGTCAGCAGAGAGCACTGTTGCCAGACAGAAAACAACAACTCAACTTCAGCAGCTGATAATTATTGGAAGGATTAAAGGGGTTATCCAGGAAAAAACTTGTTTTTTAGATATCAACTAGCTCCAGAAAGTTAAACAGATTTGTAAATTACTTCTATTAAAAAATCTTAATCCTTTCAGTACTTATGAGCTTCTGAAGTTAAGGTTGTTCTTTCCTATCTAAGTGCTCTCTGATGACACGTGTCTCGGGAACCGCCCAGTTTAGAAGCAAATCCCCATAGCAAACCTCTTTTAAACTGGGCGGTTCCCGAGACACGTGTCATCAGAGATCACTTAGAAAGAAAAGAACAACCTTAACTTCATCAGCTATAAGTACTGAAAGGATTAAGATTTGTTAATAGAAGTAATGTACAAATCTGTTTAACTTTCCGGAGCCAGTTGATGTAGAAAACAAAGTTTTTTCCTGGATAACCCCTTTAAGATTTTTTAATATAAGTAATTTACAAATCTGTTTAACTTTCTGGAGCCAGTTGATATAAAAAAAAAAAATAAAAAAAAGTTTTTTGCTGGAATACCCCTTTAATCCATCCAGTACTTATCAGCTGCTGTATGATCCACAGGAAGTTGAGTAGTTCTTTCCAGTCTGACCACAGTGCTCTCTGCTGACACCTGACCTGGTTCCCCTCTGTACTTGTAATGAAGCGATTGACAGTGAATCCTTTTAAGTTAGCTTGCCCTTTTACCAATATTTTCCAACCAGTGTGCCTCCAGCTGTTGCAAAACTACAACTCCCAGCATGCCCGGACAGCCTTCGGCTGTCTGGGCATGCTGGGAGTTGTAGTTTTGCAACAGCTGGAGGCACACTGGTTAGAAAACAATGCTTTAGACTGTAGATATGCCTTTCAATAGTGCCTAATAATACCGAAAATTTGCCAATTTTTATGCAGTCTCTGAATCCATGGATCACAGATCATTGGAATTTTCCTGCGATGTGGTTTTGTATTTTAATGTAACCATGCAGATTAATATAACTATAAAAGCAGAACATCTGCTCTGGTGTTTTCCCTGATATCGCTGCGCGGTTCACGCATCACTGGAATAAAAACGTATTCTAACATTCTGTTAATTTGACAGCCCACAGCTGCGTGTAACCTCTGGCTCTTTTCCCACTCATCCTATATAGTGGCCTTAGAGAAATATGTGCAGAATAAACCATAATCATAGGAAGCTGATCGTTAAGGGCTAGATCACACTATGGAATGTCCGCCGCGGAAATTCGGTAGTGTGAATGTCGCAGCAGGATGGGAGGCCGCTGTGCCGTATTTTCCATAGCTGAACTCCGAAGCAGAATTCCACTTTGAAAATACATAGTGTGAATAGGCCCTAAGGGACGGCTCTGGGGATGAACTGATAGAATATTTGCTCTTTTATGTGCAGAGATATTATAACCGTATCCACGTGTACGCACAGACTCTCAGCTCCACACCTTCGTACCCATGCCCACAGTCTTCTTTAACCCTTTCCGTCCTATTCTGTTTATTTACCTCATGAAGCGTTAACAATCAGGAGCTACATTCCAACAATCCAAAGGATAGGGGATAAGATGTCTGATCACGGGGGGTCCCGCTGCTGGGACCCCCCACGATCTCTGTGCAGGATAAGGAGTTCAAAACAGTCTGTTTAGAACACTGGGTTCTCTCGGTAGGGTTGTGACGTCCCGCCAGGCCCCTCGTGAAATCACTTCCCGACCCCTCCCATATACAAGAATGGAAGAGGAGTGGAATGACGTCACGACCACGGCCCCGAACTTAGCGTTTGGAACGAAAAGTTCAGAATGCTGGGATGGCGTGCAGGAGATCGTGAAGGTTCCCAGCTGCAGGGCCCCCGTGATCAGATCTCTTATCTCCTATCCTTTGGATAGGGAATAAGATGTATAGGGGCAGAGTACCCCTTAAGCATATCACTAAAATCGCATCATGAACTCAATAAACATTCATAAATGCTAATGGACATAGTATACATACCTCTAAATGATACTATGCCTAGTTATCATTAAAGAGCACCTCTCATGATCTTGTTGAATCTGGCCAGTTCACTGCCCCCATCATGATAAACCACCCCCTGCCTTTATTTATTTCATAATTTTTAATTGTTCTACCTTAATATTGCTCTGTATTTTCTGGTCAGTCTCAGTCAGATTTACAGACTGGGAAGGGGCGTTCCCCAGCAGGCGTGACATCATCTGAAGCCATCCAGGGGTAGAACTTCCTTCCTCACTCTGCTACACATAGCCCCCAGAGCAGTTGAGTGTGAGATAAGCTATGATTGGCTAAGGTTGCATCCCCCCCCCCCCCCCCCGAGCATTTCCAGATTTTGGACTTTGGAATTTCTTTACGTGCCATTGACCATGCGGTTTAATAAACAATATATTTTTATAGTTCAGACATTTCCGCATGCGACGATACCACATATGTTTATTTTTATTTACACAGTTTTTTTTTTTATTATTGGGAAAAGGTGGGGTGATTCTTACTTTTATTAGGGAAGGGGTTAAGATGATCTTTATTAACTTTTTTTTTCCTACACTTTTTTTTTCAGTGGCTATTACACAGAATATACCGATCTCATGGAGAGATCATTGCCGTGCATTGGCACGGCAAAGATCAGTGTTAACGGCGGTCGATTGCTCAAGCCTGGATTTCAGGCTTGGAGCAATCAACCATCAATCGCCGATCGGACGCGACGGATGCAGGTAAGGGGACCTCCGCTCGTGTTCTAGCTGATCGGGACATCGCGATTTCCCCGCGATGGTCCCGATCAGCCCGACTGAGCTGCCGGGGAGCTTTTACTTAAATTTTAGACGTGGCGATCAACTTTGAATGCCACGTCTAAAGGGTTAATAGTGCGCGGCACAACGATCGGTGCTGCGCGCTATTAGCCCAGGGACCTGGCTGTCATTAGCCACCGGGACCGACCCGGTATGATGCGGGATCACGGCGTGACCCCGCGTTATATACCGGGACCTGGCGCCGTGTGTACAGGTACGCCCTGCATCCGTAAGAGGTTTTTAATAGAAGTCATTTACAAATCTGTTTAACTTTCTGGCACCAGTTGATTTAAAAAATAATAATTTCAACCGGAGTACCCCTTTAAGAATATTTTTCTATGTTATTTTACTTGTCTCGCTCTGTTTTATGTCTAATTTCATATGCATTTAAAAAAAAAGGGGCATTGTAATAGAAACACTCAATAACATTTTATGCATTGTGTGTAAAAACACAAAATTATAACCATACAATAATATCATCATTACCATCAAAGAAACATTATTATAGAAACGCAACGTAAGAGAGTTTTTACTAACACGATTCCTTTCTTCTTGATATCATTACAACCGATATATAAACCCTTCCTCTGCACTTTCTCTTTTTGCTGGTTTACATGCACTGTATGTTTCTCACTTTTGCTGCTGATGACACATCAGGAAACGCTCAGGTACAATTCAAACTTTTTTTAATGAAGTTATTTTGATTTAAGTTACTAATTAAATTACTTTTTTTTTTCATATTTAAGTAATTATAAAAATATGAAAAAATCCTGCTGTAATTATTATGATTTTTTTTTTCCGGTCCCCAATATGAACTAAGCAGCGCCTAAATGTGCTACAGATTTTACTGCCCATAGGTGACCCTTTTGGATTATAAACTAGTAATTTCACTTATTAAACTTAAATGGTGCCTGGGCATGGGGGAGGGTGACTACCTTCCTACATAGCTACCAACATGGCTTCCTGAATATCTACCCAGATCGCCAGTTTAGTACACTGCACCAGAGAACTAGTGCAGTGTATTCATGTACCCTGCAATGCTGTGCAGTACTGTAGGGTGCACAGACAACCCCCATGGCAAGTCTGGGGGCTGCTATGGAAACCGGAACCCAGGATCACAGGAGCCAGGGCCATTGCCGGAGGTAAGCAGCACTCTTCACATGCAGCCGTCATGATTTAACCGTGGCATGTAAAAGGTTAAACTACTGGAGCGGAGGATTCTCTACTTCTGGTAGTTTTGGTACTACCAAGTAATAATTTAGATTTTTTTCGGTCGCTATTATGCACTAAGGAACGCCTAAATATGCAACCGATTTTACTGCCCACAGGTGACCATTTTGGATTATAGCATGTAGTTTTTACCTATATATCATTGATACTATATATAAATCCATTATAATAAGAGGTGTATGATAGGATTTTATGCAGACTGCCCACTCCTTGTTGCACTTTGCATTTGGTATTTATCTCTATAAGACACATAGTAGGTCAGCAATTAGTATAATAGTTGTAATGTTTTTGGGGGAGATTTATCAAAACCTATCCAGAGAAAAGTTACTGAGTTGCCCATAGCAACCAATCAGATAACTTTTACTCATTTTTGAAAAGGCCTCTGAATGAAAGAAGCGATCTGATTGGTTGCTATGGGCAACTCAACAACTTTTCTCCGGACCGGTTTTGATAAATCTCCCCCTATGTTTCTGTGGTATAAAGTGGATTATAAACAATTTGTTTCTCTTATTAAACTTAAATGGTGATTA
The DNA here is from genome assembly GCF_029499605.1 of Hyla sarda. Taxonomy (NCBI): domain Eukaryota; kingdom Metazoa; phylum Chordata; class Amphibia; order Anura; family Hylidae; genus Hyla; species Hyla sarda. The sequence goes on from NC_079196.1 coordinate 35,988,221, forward strand.
TTAGAGAAAAAGATTAAGTCATATTTTTTATATTTTTTGAATAACATTTTTGGTTATTCTGTATGATGTAAGAAACTAAGGTTGCCTTTATCTACATGTGCTTGAATTGTAATTCAGAAAATTAATTTTGGAATGGATGATATTGCAAGTACACAAAGTATATGTGCTGGAAAATTTAGAAATGCCAGAAGTATGTCTTTAGTGGGAATAGTCCAGTATTCAGACTCCTTTGGTCACAAAAAAGGCAAAGCAAAACTACTCTTTTAAGTAAGGGTAATGATAACAAAAGTAATGGATGGCCATTAATCCTCTAAAAAGCAGAGAGTGGAACGTGTTATGTGTATAATTCAGGTATATAAGATCTACGGTACATCGTGTAACCAGGGATGAAGAATAGGCACATTTCCTGAAATTCATTTTGAAGAATTTTCTCCAATTGGATCAGATTTGATTCAGATTCAAAAGCTGAATCAGATTTGGACAGGAGCATGGACTTCTTTCAAAAGACAGGAGTCTCTGATTCTGAACAGCGACTGGTAAGATATACACTGTGAACTGGAGCAGGGGCCCCTACCTTTGACAAAAGTTTTACTACTGAACTTGATTTGCCTTGAATTAAATCTCTAGAAATTCAGATGGATTATTTTTATTATGGCTCATAGGGGGGGATAAGGACGAGGACAGCACATTATACAGTGTTACTACATTGGATGATTTAATCAGTTACTTAGTAGTGTTGGGCGCGAATATTCAGATTTCTAATTTTTATAGCAAATATTGCAAATTCGCGAATCTGCGAATATTGCGAATATGTTTGTTATATATTCGAAATTGCTAATAATCGCTTTTTTCCACATTTGCGCATATTCGCATATGTCAATATTCACATGTGCGCAAATTCGCATATGTCAATATTCGCATATTCCTTCTTTTCACTTGTGGGCCAATTAGAATGATGCAAATACACTTGTCAGAGGTTATCAACAACATCTCTAGCAACCAATAGTAAAGTTGCCCATCCCCTCACTGTATTCTTCCTCGAATATGCAAATATTCGCATATGCGAATATTCGCATATGCAAATATAACGAATACACGAAATTCGCAAATATAGGAGCAAATATGGGCAATGCCACTCATCACTATTACTTAGTGACATTATGTTTCAAAAGACCATTCTGTCTTGTATACGGTCATTCAGATGCAAAACAATGACCCAGAGATAAATGAGAAATAATCGGGGGAGTGTGCATAAAATATAATTTTTAATAACCACCTCTAAAATATTATAATTATAGTGATGAATTATAATCAGCCATTTGACCCAGATAGGGGCCTCTTAGCAATAGTACGCCAAAGCTATGCTGCTAAAATATAGACCAGGGGACAATAGTTACCAAATATATACAACAAGATATCACATCCAGGATACAATCTGCCCAAAGGGGCTAGATGTATCCCATGACACACCGTCCCTACGCGTTTCGGCACAAAATAACATGTGTCCTCCTCAGGGGCTCAACAAATGGATGCCATGAAACAAAAAATCATTTATCCACAGTGAATTATTGGATAATGGTCTATAGCCAGGATGTGGCTCGAAATATCTGGAGCGCTTCCTTCACCCTTCCCAGATTCCACCTGTAAAAAAAAAATGCAGACAACAAGAAACCATATTCAGTACAACATGTCGTAGCTGGGAAGGGGAGATGCCTAGCCACAGTAAAAAAATACACTCACGGTCCTGTCGGGACTCGACGTGAAACCTGTAATAAAGCATAGAGGAATATATTATTCTCCACCTATCCCTTATGGTAATATTGATCAATACCTGCAAGGGAAGATATTTACTCACGGTTCTGGCGAAAGAGGTAAGTATAAGGCGCTCCGGACAGTGTGTGTAACCCGCAGTGGCGGGGAGCCGAGCTATATGCCGGCTTCTCACACACATGTCCGGAGCTAGCGGCGTCTGACGTCTTATCCGCTTCCGGAGCCATGGGAGGAGTCTCCGCCCGTCCGCCGTCTCCATGCGAAAGCCTGACGCTGGAGGGCGTAACCTACACATCGCTCGTATCGCGGGGTAGCGGGCAGAGAACAGTTAACCCTTTGAGCTCCGTGGGATAAGTACGGTTCATGGGACAGAGGTAAGCTGGCCCATGAACTAAGAAGGCTTTATTTGGATAAGTCCAGATTACACCAAAGAGAAAACCCGGAATTATTAATGATGAGGAAAGTGTTACCAAGTGATATTATTAATACTGAACAAACATATCCAATCAAATTAAAATAGTGGACCTCCAACTAGTCAAAAAAGTCAAAAAAATGTGTGTGTGTCAGGAGGAAACGATGCAGGCAGAGGGACCTCAGTGGAGAGGCACAGGAAAGCCCATATCTCGGTGAGAAAATGCGCATAGGTTATACCAATGAGTAGGATAAAAAACAGTTGTAATAAAGGCGTAAATGACCGCTGGGGAGAAGGGAACCCCTAGTTTAAAAGTGGGGAAGGGGAAATATGCGGGGGCCTAGTGGACCTAGATGCACGCTATTAAACCCTAAAACTAGTCCCTAAATCTAGGCGGGGTGGCCGCCCTAAAAAGGGCGGTCCCGCACAGGAACCTAGTCTAGGATGCCCTACACATCCCTAGTTAAGGGGTGTGTCCTAGCTCAAAGGCTGACTACAGCCCCCACTAACTACCTTTTTAGGGCGGCCACCCCGCCTAGGTTTAGGGACTAGTTTTAGGGTTTAATAGCGTGTATCTAGGTCCACTAGGCCCCCGCATATTTCCCCTTCCCCACTTTTAAACTAGGGGTTCCCTTCTCCCTAGCGGTCATTTACGCCTTTATTACAACAGTTTTTTATCCTACTCATTGGTATAACCTATGCCCATTTTCTCACCGAGATATGGGCGTTCCTGTGCCTCTCCACTGAGGTCCCTCTGCCTGCATCGTTTCCTCCTGACACACACACATTTTTTTGACTTTTTTGACTAGTTGGAGGTCCACTATTTAAATGTGATTGGATATGTTTGTTCAGTATTAATAATACCACTTGGTAACACTTTCCTCATCATTAATAATTCCGGGTTTTCTCTTTGGTGTAATCTGGACTTATCCAAATAAAGCCTTCTTAGTTCATGGGCCAGCTTACCTCTGTCCCATGAACCGTACTTATCCCATGGAGCTCAAAGGGTTAACTGTTCTCTGCCCGCTACCCCGCGATATGAACGATGTGTAGGTTACGCCCTCCAGCGTCAGGCGTTCGCATGGAGACGGCGGACGGGCGGAGACTCCTCCCATGGCTCCGGAAGCGGATAAGACGTCAGATGCCGCTAGCTCTGGACATGTGTGTGAGAAGCCGGCATACAGCTCGGCTCCCCGCCACTGCGGGTTACACACACTGTCCGGAGCGCCTTATACTTACCTCTTTCGCCAGAACCGTGAGTAAATATCTTCCCTTGCAGGTATTGATCAATATTACCATAAGGGATAGGTGGAGAATAATATATTCCTCTATGCTTTATTACAGGTTTCACGTCGAGTCCCGACAGGACCGTGAGTGTATTTTTTTACTGTGGCTAGGCATCTCCCCTTCCCAGCTACAACATGTTGTACTGAATATGGTTTCTTGTTGTCTGCATTTTTTTTTACAGGTGGAATCTGGGAAGGGTGAAGGAAGCGCTCCAGATATTTCGAGCCACATCCTGGCTATAGACCATTATCCAATAATTCACTGTGGATAAATGATTTTTTGTTTCATGGCATCCATTTGTTGAGCCCCTGAGGAGGACACATGTTATTTTGTGCCGAAACGCGTAGGGCCGGTGTGTCATGGGATACATCTAGCCCCTTTGAGCAGATTGTATCCTGGATGTGATATCTTGTTGTATATATTTGGGAACTATTGTCCCCTGGTCTATATTTTAGCAGCATAGCTTTGGCGTACTATTGCTAAGGAGGCCCCTATCTGGGTCAAATGGCTGATTATAATTCATCACTATAATTATAATATTTTAGAGGTGGTTATTAAAAGTTATATTTTATGCACACTCCCCCCATTATTTCCAATTTAATTTTGGGAGCTGATTAATTACACTGGTCTGTAGATACCACATCATCTACTTGTATATCATCCAGAGATAAATGACCCAGACAATTAACACGTGAGGGATCCCTTTTTTCCATGGAACTCCCAAATCTACCGCAAATGTAACCTTCTGAATTGCATAAACACTGGAAATGCCCCTTTAAACCATTAATCCTGCTAATTTTTGAAACATTAGATAATGTCATATCCTGTATCTTTCACTTGACCTTGCAATGAGAAAACTTGGCCTTAGCCTGGAATTAATATTTGCTGACATAAAAGCTGGCATGAAAGCTTTGCAATTTGATTTCGCTGAATCGAATGTGTACTCATAGATCACTGACTCGACAGCTTAGTCCTTTGTGTATTTCATTTATGGCATCTGAAATAATGTGAAGACAGAATCTGCTTTTTATGACCAAAAATAGGGTCTGTCTATTGTAATTCAATTATTCTAAATGGGCTTCTAACTCCGTTTTAGTATAACAACCCAAATATGTTATGTATAAAGTGAAATAATGGACTTACACAGCCTAGATCAAGACTGGTCAATGCAATGGCAAACAAATACAAAAAATGGTGGTGCAGCTCATAATTAATCACTGGCCAAGGTGTAGTGGGCAAACACTTATACCCTAGGTGAAGTAATTGGATTCACATGAGATGAAAAGAAGAACCCAAACCTTAAGGACAGTGAGATATAGTAATTTTGAAAATATGCTCAAAAAATGGTTGGCTGAGACCGTTCTTCAAATAACGATGAAAATGATTTATTAAAAATATTATAAAATGACATGTGCATTCCCCTCACAGGGCCCTTGTGGGAGGAATATTTTAATAAAACTTATAATAACAAAAAAAAAAAACATTTCAAGATAGGTGAATGTTGTGACTATATGACCAACTATCTAATAGTCCGGCAATGTTTCTGCCAATAAGATGGAACAATTATGGAGTGCTGTATGAATGTCCGTATAATAATATGCAGTCCTGCCACTGAATTTATTATGTATATTAATAATAATTGTTCCATCTTATTGTCAGAAACATTGCTGGACAATCAGATAGCTGGACCTGGTGATTTGTCTATTTTGATTTTGTGTAGGCTGCACTGTACTTCTTCCTGGGTTAGACAGGTGACCTGTACTGGGGAGTTTACCTTATCTCGCTGTATTTCACCTGGCATGTCCCTTTCCTCGGTGAATAGAGTGGAGAAGAATTTGTTTAATATATTTGCTTTTTCCTGATCCCGGTCTATAATTTCTTCCTCATCATTTTTTAAAGGTCTTACACTTTCATTTTTGATATTTTTGATATTTATATAGTTTTCATCTCCATATATTTCTACCCATAATAACTCCCCATTATCGTTTCCCTCCCATATATTCTCCCGCACTGCGGCCTTCAGACTCGATTTCACATAAATACAAACTCCTCCCCCTTTCCGTTTTGTCCTCTCCTTCCTGAATAGACTATAACCCTGTATGTTGACCACCCAGTCACAGCTATCGTCTAACCAAGTCTCTGTTATACCCACTATGTCATAATCCTTCTCAGACATTGTCAACTCCAGTTCCTCTGTTTTATTGGATAGACTTCTGGCATTAGTCAACATGCTATTCAATGGTGTATGTTTATTTTTCCCTATGAAACCTATCCCTATTAACTATTCTAACCCCTCCCTCCGCTCCACCCCCAGGTGCATTAATTAGTCCCCCCTCTCTATCTACATAATCTTCCTGCCCTCTACGGCCTCCTCCACGTCTCCTGATGTACTGGCCTGTCTCCTGATAGCGCCTCCATGCTCTGGACACACTGACAGACACAGCAATCCTTCTTGCCACAGCTCGCATTGATGTGCATTGATCCTGGATGAGCTGCACTACCTGAGCCACTTGTGTGGGTTGTAGACTCCGTCTCATGCTACCACTAAAGTGAAAGCACCGCCAGCATTCAAAAGTGACCAGGAACTGAAAAGTGGTCTTTGGTCACCACCTGCAGAAAAACTCCTTTATTGGGGGTGTCTTGCTAATAGTCTATAATTTCCACCTGTTGTCTGTTCCATTTGCACAACAGCATGTGAAATTGATTGTCAATCAGTGTTGCTTCCTGAGTGGACAGTGTGATTTCACAGTGTGATTGACTTGGAGTTACGTTGTGTTGTTTAAGTGTTCCCTTTATTTTTTTGAGCAGTGTATTTTTTAATAAGAGATGGGAAGAAAGTGAACCTTGTCAAATTCTGCTGGCATGCAATTCTCTTCCTGGGAATCAATTATCTACAGTATCAGTTCTAAAGTGATATCACCGCGCCATAGCGCCTAATGAGCAATGTACGTCATATCATCAAGAAAAACAAAGAGGAAATGGACTGAAAATTTGTTTGAATATTTGGTACTAAAACATAGGGCCTGAAATGTGGACAATATTTTCTACATTGGTCTTTTTAGAAGAAATAAAAGGTGTTAAGGAAAAATTTAAGGGTAACTTTCATCAAAAAAACTTTTGATATTATAGATTAATGTATGCAGAATAACTTTCCAATAGCATGTTATTAAAAAATATGCTTCATTCTATTTAATTTTCCCCTTTGAAAAAATGACCACTAGGGGTCTCCCTACCAGTCCTTTTTATAGATTTCAGACTCATGCAGGAGTCCTAAATTTCAGACAGCAGCCGGAACACAAACTCACCACTGCTCACTGCCAGGGAGCAGTATTGAGCTTGTCTGTGTCCCGGCTGCAGTCTGAAATTTAGGACTCCTGCATGAGTCTGAAATCTATAAAAAGGACTGGTAGGGAGACCCCTAGTGGTCATTTTTTCAAAGGGGAAAATTAAATAGAATAAAGCATATTTTTTAATAACATGCTATTGGAAAGTTATTCTGCATTCATTAATCTATAATATATCAAAAGTTTTTTTGATGAAAGGTACCCTTTAATGGGGTATTCTGGTGGAAAACTTTTTTTTTTTTAATCAACTGGTGCCCGAAAGTTAAACAGATTTGTAAGTTACTTCTATAAAAAGAAAAAAAAAAAATCTGAATCATTCCAGTACTTATTAGCTGCTAAACACTACAGAGGAAATGGTTTTCTTTTTGGAACACAGAGCTCTTGTTACGAATCGGCAGGCTGGATGTGGATCCTCTGTGTCAGCGAGGGATTGGCGTGAACCGTGTCGGTGGACAGGTTCTAAGTTGCTACTGGTATTCACCAGAGCCCGCCGCAAAGCGGGATGGTCTTGCTGCGGCGGTAGCAACCAGGTCGTATCCACTGGCAATGGCTCAACCTCGCTGACTGCTGAGAAGGCGTGGGACAGAAGGACTAGGCAGAGGCAAGGTCAGACGTAGCAGAAGGTCGGGGCAGGTGGCAAGGTTCGTAGTCAAAATAGGAATAGCAGAAGGTCTGGAACACAGGCTTTGGACAACACTAAACGCTTTCACTGGCACAAGGCAACAAGATCCGGCAAGGAAGTGCAGGGGAAGTGAGGTAATATACACAGGGAGCAGGTGGAAGCTAATTAGGCTGATTGGGCCAGGCACCAATCATTGGTGCACTGGCCCTTTAAATCTTAGAGAGCTGGCACGCGCGCGCCCTAGAGAGCGGAGCCGCACGCGCCAGAACATGACAGCCGGGGACCGGGACGGGTAAGTGACTTGGGATGCGATACGCGAGCGGGCGCGTCCCGCTATGCTAATCGCATCCCCGCCGGCAATGTCAGTGCAGCGCTCCCTGTCAGCGGGTCTGACTGGGGCACTGCAGAGAGAGAGACGCCGCGAGCGCTCCGAGGAGGAGCAGGGACCCGGAGTGCTCGGCGTAACAGCTCTCTGCTGACATCATGACCACAGTGCTCTCTGTTGACATCTCTGTCCATTTTAAGTACTGTCCAGAGCAGCATATGTTTGCTATGGGAATTTTCTCCTACTCTGGATAGTTCATAAAATGGACAGAGATGTCAGCAGAGAGCAGTGTAGTCATGATGTCAGCAGAGAGCAGTGTGTTCCAAAAAAAATTAAATCCTCTGTAGTATTCAGCAGCTAATAAGTACTGAAAGGATTAAGATTTTTTAATAGAAGTAATTAACAAATCTGTTTAACTTTCTGGCACCAGTTGATTAAAAAAAAAAAAAAGTTTTCCACCGGAGTACCCCTTAACCTCTTTAGGACATAGGACGTTCTGGAACATCCGCTACCTGGGCTTTAATGCCCAAATACATTAGAGAACATCCTGTTGTATTTCCGGTCTCTGCCACGCACTGGCCAGAGATCGGAAATCTTTCAGCAGGCATGCCGTGCAAATGCCGAGGGGGGTCCTGGGACCCCCGCATGTCGGCGATCGCAGAAAATCGCATGTCAATTCAGACATGCGATTTTCTCCTATTCCGGGCTCATCGGGTCTCTGGTGACCCGATCACCCGGAAAATAGGGATGCTCGGACCTGTGAGTAAAAGGCCCCAGCATCCTGCAGGGTAGGAGTGAGGTCGCAATGCTGCAATCTCCTCCCATCCCCCTGCCATTGGTCAGAACTGATTCTGACCAATGGCAGAGCAGGACGGTGGGTTGCCATGGAAAGCCCCCATCCTGCCCACCCCTGGATGTCAGGCAGAACAGGGGGGAGAACATGGAGGCCGGTACCTGGAGGAGAAGACTCGTGGGGCCCGGCAATCATCGCAGATATTCACCAGAGATCCCGGCTCAGGTAGGGAATCGACGGTGGGGGGGAGAAATGAAACTGAAAGTAAAGTGATTTTTACTGTGGCAACCACTAGGAAGGCCGAACTGCAACTCCCAGCATGCCCAGACAGCCAAAGGTTGTATGGGCATGCTGGGAGTTGTAGTTTTGCAACATCTGGAGGGTCACAGTTTGGGGACCACTGTTACAGTGGTGCCCAAACTGTAGCCCTCCAGATGTTGCCAAGCTACAACTCTCAGCATGCCTAGACTGCCCAGGCATGCTGGGAGTTGTAGTTCTGTAACATCTGTCCCTTCAGATTTTGCAATTTTCATGAAATTTTTGAAAATTGCTGCTCTACTTTGAAGCCCTCTAATTTTTTCAAAAAGTAAAAATATGTCCATTTTATGATGCCAACATAAAGTGGACATATTGTATTTGTGAATAAAAATAAAATGTATTTGGAATATCCATTTTCCTTACAAGCAGAGAGCTTCAAATTTAGAAAAATGCTAAATTTTCAAAATTTTCATTAAATTTTTGAATTTTTCACAAAAAAAGGATGCAAGTAATGCCGAAAATTTACCACCAAAATAAAGTAGAATATGTCACGAAAAAACAGTCTCAGAATCAGAATATTCGGTAAAAGCGTCTTAGAGTTATTAATGCTTAAAGTGACGGTGATCAGATGTGCAAAAAACGCTCTGGTCCTAAGGTGTAAAATTGCCTGGTCCTTAAGGGGTTAAAATATAACAAATATTATGTTCTAACACAGTGCTAACCACTTAGCCACCATCCTGCTTGTAATCATGTGATAATAATCATAATAATAAATAATTATATAAATAAGATAAAAAAATAATAGTGTTATAAGTAAGTTAGGCCATCAGTGTGCGACAGATTGGAGTCCAATTCCATAGAATTCCACTGTAAGCAAATTAAAGGAGCCTGTGGCCCATCGGACCCCACGGGTCATATAGTGATAGTCTTTCCTCTCGAGCAGACTGTAGTAATGACATATAAACAATAAACATCATATAGAAATGCACAAATGCTAGAGAGGTCTGGCAGGTGCCAATCTAGCAGTGCTGGTACCCAAATTTCCACCAGCTGCAACAAATTAATTTGGGAGAAGACAAATATACCAATAGTTCTGATAACCACACCCCCCAACTCACTGGATCAAACGTACACAAAGAGGAAAAAAATCTTTGTGACAAAAAATCTTTTATTAATATTTAATCAGTCCCATGTACCCCTTAATAGTGTTGCTCACGAATATTCGCAATTCGAATATTATTCGCGAATATCGCATATTCGCGAATTCGCGAATTTCGCGAATATAGCGCTATATATTCGTAATTACGAATATTCGTTTTTTTTTTTTTTTTTTTCTTCACAGTACACATCACAGTGATCATCCCTCTCTGCTTCCAGCTTGTGTGGTGTAAAGAAGGCTCTAATACTACTGTGTGAGACTGGTGTGCAATAATTCGCATATGCGAACATTTGCATATGCTAATTTTCGCATATGCGCATTTTTGCGTACGCTAATTTTGTATATGCTATTATTCACATATGTAATTTTCGCATACGCGGATTTTCGCATATGCGAAAATAAAACGGGACTATAACGAGTATGCGAATATTCGCGAATATATGACGAATATTCGTCCATATATTCGCGAATATTCGCGAATTCGAATATGGCCTATGCCGCTCAACACTACCCCTTAATCAGATGCAGCATAGTTCCCCCACATTAGGTGCAGTATAGTTCCCCCACATTAGGTGCAGTATAGTTCCCCCACATTAGGTGCAGTATAGTTCCCCCACATTAGGTGCAGTATAGCTCTCCACTTTAGGTACAGTATAGTTCCCCACATTAGGTGCAGTATAGTTCCCCCACATTAGGTGCAGTATAGTTCCCCACATTACGTGGATTATAGTTCCCCACATTAGGTGCAGTATAGTTCCCCCACATTAGGTGCGGTATAGTTCTCCACATTAGGTGCAGTATAGTTCCCCCACATTAGGTGCAGTATAGTTCCCCCACATTAGGTGCAGTATAGCTCTCCACATTAGGTGCAGTAGAGCTCTCCACATTAGGTGCAGTATAGTTCCCCACATTAGGTGCAGTATAGTTCCCCACATTAGGTGCAGTATAGTTCCCCACATTAGGTGCAGTATAGTTCTCCACATTAGGTGCAGTATAGTTGCCCCACATTAGGTGAAGTATAGTTCCCCCCACATTAGGTGCAGTATAGTTCTCCACATTAGGTGCACTATAGTTCCCCCACATTAGGTGCAGTATATTTCTCCACATTAGGTGCAGTATAGTTCTCCACATTAGGTGCAGTATAGTTCCCCACATTAGGTGCAGTATAGTTACCCACATTAGGTAGAAGCAGGTTCCCCACATTAGGTAGAGGTAGAAGCAGGTTCCCCACATTAGGTAGAAGCAGGTTCCCCACATTAGGTAGAAGCAGGTTCCCCACATTAGTAAGTAGCAGGTTCCCCACATTAGGTAGTAGCAGGTTCCCCACATTAGGTAGTAGCAGGTTCCCCACATTAGGTAGTAGCAGGTTCCCCACATTAGGTAGTAGCAGGTTCCCCACATTAGGTAGAAGCAGGCTCCCCACATTATGTAGAAGCGGGCTCCTCACATTAGGCAGAAGCAAGTTCCCCACATTAGGTAGAAGCAGGTTCCCCACATTAGTTAGAAGCAGGTTCCCCACATTAGGTAGTAGCAGGTTCGCCACATTAGGTAGTAGCAGGTTCCCTACATTAGGTAGTAGCGGGTTCCCCACATTAGGTAGTAGCAGGTTCCCCACATTAGGTAGAAGCAGGCTCCCCACATTATGTAGAAGCAGGCTCCCCACATTAGGTAGAAGCAGGTTTCCCACATTAGTTAGAAGCATGCTCCCCACATTAGGTAGAAGCAGGTTCCCCACATTAGGCAGTAGCAGGCTCCCCACATTAGGTAGTAGCAGGCTCCCCACATTAGGTAGAAGCGGGCTCCTGACATTAGGTAGGAGCAGGTTCCCCACATTAGGTAGTCGCAGGTTCCCCACATTAGGTAGTTCCAGGTTCCCCACATTAAGTAGTAGCAGGTTCCCCACATTAGTTAGAAGAGGTTCTCCACATTAGGTAGAAGCAGGTTCCCCACATTAGTTAGAAAAGGTTCCCCACATTGGGTAGTAGCAGGTTCCCCACATTAGATAGAAGCAGGTTCCCCACATTAGGTAGTAGCAGGTTCCCCACATTAGGTAGTAGCAGGTTCCCCACATTAAGTAGTAGCAGGTTCCCCACATTAGGTAGTAGCAGATTCCCTACATTAGGTAGTAGCAGGTTCTTTCCCCCCTCCGGACTCACACAGACACAGACACCCACACATGCACACACACACCCACACATGCACACACACACACACAGACACCCACACATGTACACACAGACACCCACACACACACACACAGACAGACACCCACACATGCACACACACGTCGCGCTGCGCTTCTCTCCGACGGCGGCCTGACGAGTGACGTCACTGACGTCCTCCTGTGCGGGTCTGCAGAGGGACGTCACATGCACGAGGTCCCTCTTCAGACTCGGGCCGGCCAGCCAACCAGAGAGGGACACAGTTTAGGGAGGGTAGTGGGAATGGAATGAGAGGGAGCAGCATGTGTGAGGTGAGATTTCCTGTGCGGAGGGTCACATTCCGCTACAGTGCACAGTTTTCTTCATTACACCAGCATTTAGCGCTGCTTGCCCGAAGCAGCGCTAAATGTCTTAAGAAGTTACCTGCCCGGCACCCGGAACTGCACGTCGGGCAATACAAGTTACATATACCTGGTGCGAGCTGTGTCGGCCGCCTCTCGCCCCTGTTGCTATGGGGCCCTGTGCGGCCGCACAGCTTGCACACCCCTAAGGCTGGCCCTGTATGTCACTTGCTCAGGGAAGCCACCACCCATATCAGTTGCTCAGGAGGACCCCCCTCCTAATATATGTTGTTAATTAGTTATTAAGGCCCCCCATATTGGGGTAAGACACAGTGATGTCACAGTACAGGGATAATGCACACAGTGATATCATAGCATAGGTATAATACACCGTGATGTCACAGTACAGGGATAATACACACAGTGATATCATAGTATAGGTATAATACACCGTGATGTCACAGTACAGGGATAATACACACAATACAGTGATGTCACAATACAGGGATAATACACACAGTGATATCATAGTATAGGTATAATACACCGTGATGTCACAGTACAGGGATAATACACACAGTGATATCATAGTATAGGTATAATACATAGTGATGTCACAGTACAGGGATAATATACAGAGATGTTACAGTACAGGGATAATACACACAGTGATGTCACAGTACAGGAATAATCCATCAAATGATGTCACAGTACAACACAGTGATGTCGCAGTACAGGGATAATACACACGGTGATGTCACAGTACAGGGATAATACACACAGTGATGTCACAGTACAGGGATAATACACACAGTGATGTCACAGTACAGGGATAATACGCACGGTGATGTCACAGTACAGGGATAATACACACAGTTATATCATAGTATATGGATAATACACAGTGATGTCACAGTATAGGAATAATACACACAGTGTTGTCGCAGTACAGGGATAATACACACGGTGATGTCACAGTACAGGGATAATACACACAGTTATGTCACAGTACAGGGATAATACACACAGTGATGTCACAGTACAGGGATAAACACACAGTTATGTCACAGTACAGGGATAATACACCCAGTGATTTCACAGTACAGGGATAATACACACAGTGATGTCACAGTACAGGGCTAATACACAGTGATGTGCTGTACAGGGATAAATACACAGTGATGTCACAGTACAGGGATAATACACACAGTGATGTCACAGTACAGGGATAATACACAGTGATGTCACAGTACAGGGATAATACACAGTGATGTCACAGTATAGGGATAATACACAGTGATGTCACAGTACAGGCATAATGCACAGTGATGTCACAGTACAGGGGTAATACACAGTGATGTAAAAAAAAAGTGTAAAAAAAGTAAAAAAAAAAAAGTGTAAAAAAGTTTTTAAAAAAAGTTTTAAAAAAAGTGAATAAATGTGATTTAACCCCTCCCTGAATAAAAGTGTGAATCACCCACCCTTTTCCCATTTAAATAAAATATATATGTAAACAAAAAGAAAAATAAACATATGTGGTATCGCCCCGTGTGTAAATGTCCGAACAAAAAAATATAATGTTAATTAGACCGCACATTCAATGGCGTATACATAAAAATAATGCCAAAATTGGATATTTTTGGTCATTTTGTATACCCTACTAAAATGTATAAAAAGCGATCAAAAAGCCAGATAAAAACAAAAATGGTACTGATCCTTGCAACCATATGGACCTACAGAATAAATATAAGATGTCAATTTTACAGAAAACTGCATTGCGTAGAAACGGAAGCTGCAAAAAATTACAAAATGGCGTTTTTTTGTTTGTAAATTTTGCCCCACAAATACCGGTAATTTTTTTCTGGTTTCCCTGTAAATTTTGTGGTGAAATTATTAATGGTATTACAAATTTAGTTTGTTGTCGCAAAGAACAAGCCCTTACATGGGTCTGTAGGTGAAAAATTATAAGTGTTAAGATTTTTAGAAGGTGAGGCTGGATATAATAGACAGGCCTGCGCGCAGCACTAAGTATCAGAGGGGTTTATTGGACCGGGATGCTGATGTACACTACTTACCACAATGAGGCCCTCACCAGCAAGGCATTAGCTGGCAGTCTTAATGGCCTCAAAGAAGAGTTGCCTCTTACTATACATATACATCATATACATATAAAACAAACATACTGTACACATTTCATACATATACACTTTATACAGATACACACATACATACACACACACATACACACACACACAATAAATACACAGGATTTACACATAAACATTATAGGGTGGGACATTTATATGGATACACCTTAATAAAATGGGAATGGTTGGTGATTTGAACTTCCTGTTTGTGGCACATTAGTATATGTGAGGGGGGAAACTTTTCAAGATGGGTGGTGACCATGGTGGCCATTTTGAAGTCGGTCATTTTGAATCCAACTTTTGTTTTTTCAATAGGAAGATGGTCATGTGACACATCACACTTATTGGGAATTTCACAAGAAAAACAATGATGTGCTTGGTTTTAACATAACTTTATTCTTTCATGAGTTATTTACAAGTTTCTGACCACATTATAAAATGTGTTCAATGTGCTGCCCATTGTGTTGGATTGTCAATGCAACCCTCTTCTCCCAATGTTCACTCACTGATAGCAACATCTCAGGAGAAATGCTAGCAAAGGCTTCCAGTATCCTTAGTTTCAGGTGCTGCACATCTTGTATGTTCACAGCATAGACAATTGCCTTCAGATGACTCCAAAGATTAAATTGTAAGGGGGTCAGATCGGGAGACCTTGGGGGCCATTCAACTGGACCATGACGACCAATCCCCTTTCCAGGAAACTGTTCAACTAGGAATGCTCGGACCTGACACCCATAATGTGGTGGTGCACCATCTTGCTGGAAAAACTCAGGGAACGTGCCAGCTTCAGTGCATAAAGAGGGAAACACATCATCATGTAGCAATTTCTCATATCCAGTGGCCTTGAGGTTTCCATTGATGAAGAATGGCCCCACTATCTTTGTACCCCATATACCACACCATACCATCAATTTTTGTGTTCCAACAGTCTTGGAGGGATCAATCCAACGTGGGTTAGTGTCAGACCAATAACGGGGGTTTTGTTTGTTAACTTCACCATTCACATAAAAGTTTCCTCATCACTGAACAAAATCTTCTGCATAAACTGAGGGTCCTCAGATAGATAATATAATCTGTAGTACAGTTGTGATGATATTTGATCGGGAATGTATCTCCTGTAGTTGTAGATTTGAAAGTAGCATGACCATGGCATATTTGAGTGCAACATAAGCCAAATGGTAATACTGGTATGGGATCATCATACGAGCACACTCTGCAGCATCTTCTTTCACACCACTGCGCTTGTGCTAACTACGATTCCCTACATCTGACCTCCAGCCGTTCAAAAAACTAACAGCACTGCGCCTGCGGCATCGGCCCTTTATAACCACACCTGTAATTTTTGATCTTTTCACTCATACATATCATACCTACTATAGCCATATGTCTAGGGGTTATCTCCTCCCCAATTTTATTCTATTTTACTAATATTTATCTAGTTTTATTTTTGTATTGTACGTTATGGTTCCGGTTCGGCGCTTCCAATACCGAACCCGGAAGTGAATCATAAGTCTGTTATAAATGTATACTTGTCAGACTATGTTTTATTATTGCCTGAAGAAGAGCCCGGTACAGGCTGGAAACACTGTTTTTATGTTGCGTTGCATCTTATAATAAATAACTTTAACTCAGCCGTTAGAGGTCTGCGCTCCTTCAGATGTTCCAATTTTTCCGTGATCGGATTATCTGCTCCGCTCTTCTATTGATGCACTGGACTCCGCCACTCAGAGTCCAGAGGAACCTGGATGCTGCGACCCCTCTCTAATCCCAAAGCTACTGTAGGTGTTATGCTCTGAGCATAACACCCCAAGGTAAGGGACCATCCTGCTGGCCCACCTATCTATTTTATTTACGATCATACCTGGTTTACCTGCGCGAGGTGCGCACTGTTTTCTCTCTTTGTATCCTATATAGTTACGGGCCTCCATCTGTTGGTCGTCCCGGTACCGGAGACACAGTTCTCCACGGTTGCTGCCCTCATTCAAGGTGAACATGGAATACCATGTTCATCGACATGCCTCCAGGGAATTGCTTATTTCCAAACTCTTCTCGAGCGTGCTCACCATCAGTGACTTTACACTCATCACTGCACCTGAAGGTGAGAAAGATTTACTGGACACAGAGATGATGCTCTCTTTATTCCATGACCTTGAGAATCATCTCAAAGAAGAATTACAACATAATATTGATATTACATTTATGAGACTTTATATCAAAGAAAAAATTACCCCTAGGGGACTAAGACTGACTTTTAACTCCACTTTTAAAGACGATTCTATCTATACTAAAGAGTGGTATGCTCTGATGGATGACTGTACTTTTAGAATGTTGTCTGTATTATGTACCAAACGGTCCAACATGTGTGATAATCTGAATGTTAAAATTGCTGACATTTCTTGTCAACTACACGCATTCAAAGAACACCCTGATTTTCATAAAATAAATCACAACAGATCTGCACAATTACGCAAATTAGAATCTGACATCATTACTAAAAAAGTTCAGAAATTTAGTCGGGATAACAATAATTATACGACCGGTGACCCATGGTCCTGGCGCATGAATCGTAAATGACCTATTACCATTCCTACTCCCCCTACCAATTCGCTGTCGGCCGTACCTAAAACTCCTGTCAAATCTGACACACACAACCATACAGGTCAGACCGGTAATCATACTAATAATAAAAATAAAAAACCACCATCGTCTTCTGGCCTCATGGGCCGGGATTTTCCCAATTCCAGATACAAACAGAGAAATTCTACATCCACTTCAGCACCCACACGGACCAATAATGCCAATTGTTCTCATGAGGTGCATACCAATTCTACTACTACCGTTCAGTTGGCCACCTCTCTCACAACAGTACCTGCACTTACCAAAGTCATCGAACTACATGCATCTCCACTGCATATACTATCGAAAGCTACCGACACTCTAAGAAAAAGTATCCACTCCCTCCAACAGAAAAAACGGACTAATCCTAATTCCCCATCCCCTCTCACTCTCTCCCCACTCCGATCCTGTCATCTTGTTCCCAACTCTATTGAGTCGGAATCTCTTCTCAATCTCTCCATTCCCCTGACACCGGCGTCATTGGAATTCTCCTCCCTTGATGACACCACTGCAGATCCCGATCCATCACTTTGCAGCCCTCTGTTTTCCTTACAGGAGGATATCAATAACATCCCTCCCATAGGCTCTGTATACTCTGGTTCCTCTACCAATGTACCCTGCATGGCAGACAATTCTGATCATCCGGCAGCTAGTGGATCCAGCACAACGTTGCGCCAGTCCTATTCTTTTAGAGCTGAGAAAAATGTGAAGATCCCGGATATATTCGTCCCACAGAGCGTAAAAAGGAAGAAAGAGAAAAAGAGGAGTCCGTGGCGGCCAAAAAAGGAAGGACCCTAACAGCCTTACCGCCGAGACAATAAAAAACTCATCCACTATTCACCCCGTCCATATCTTTAACCTATCCAAACATGTACTCACCGCAGCTGAGATGAGCCTGTTGCAAAAAGGCCTATCCTTTTGCCCCAACTCCCATAGCAATAAATTTGACCTTTTTGTGGACTTCCAAAAATACATCCGTAAATTAACACTCACGAGGCACTTTGAGATACAGAGGCAAAAAGGCAAAATTCAGCCTGATACCTCTGAATCTATCCATCTACGGGACTCAAATTCACCTTCCACTGCAACTCCAAATGGAGACATAAAACATCAAGAACTAAACCCCCCATATAAGTTCTACCCCTTACAATCACAGGAGTCCTATATCGATAGCTTCCAGAATTTGGTCAGTAATTATCTCAATAGTATTACATTGAGGAAGCCTGACCCTACGAACGACAACCTGACCAAATCTGAACGTATAGCTTTAAAAAATCTATGGGAGAATACACAAATCGTAATTAAGCCAGCAGATAAAGGAGGGGGTCTAGTCATTCTTGACTACGAGCTTTACAATCAGGAATGCCTATGGATCCTCTCAGACTCAGAATACTATTCTATCATAAAAACAGATCCCTTTGAAAAAAATAAAAAAAGATCTGGCAGTTATCATTAATACTGCTACAGAAGAGAAAATATGCTCCGCTCTTCTATTGATGCACTGGACTCCGCCACTTAGAGTCCAGAGGAACCTGGATGCTGCGACCCCTCTCTAATCCCAAAGCTACTGTAGGTGTTATGCTCTGAGCATAACACCCCAAGGTAAGGGACCATCCTGCTGGCCCACCTATCTATTTTATTTACGATCATACCTGGTTTACCTGCACGAGGTGTGCACCGTTTTCTCTCTTTGTATCCCAATAAGTTTGAGTGTCATATGACCCTCTTCCTATTGAAAAAACTAAAGTTGGATTCAAATTGTCCGACTTCAAAATGGCACCACCCATCTTGAAAAGTTTCCCCCCTCACATATACTAATGTGCCACAAACAGGAAGTTAATATCACCAACCATTCCCATTTCATTAAGGTGTATCCATATAAATGGCCCACCCTGTACATCCACACACAGTTTCCCAAGCAGGGTGCCTTCAGCTGTTGCAAAAGTACAATATGCCAGTGGCTGTCCAGGCATGCTGAGAGTTGTAGTTTTGCAACAGCTGAAGGCACCCTGCTTGGGAAACACAGCACACACACATATAGACACATGGCCACTTGCTAAGCCTCTAGTTGTAGAGTCAGGTCCCTCTGCATGAGCTCTTCTGCCTCCAGCTGTCATGTGCCGGGGAGACTGTGAGTGCAGGGGAGACTGTGAGTGCAGGGGGGACTGTGAGTGCAGGGGAGACTGTGAGTGCAGGGGGGACTGTGAGTGCAGGGGGGGGCTGTGAATAAAGGGGACACTGTGAGTGCAGGGAAGACTGTGAGTGAAGGGGAGACTGTGAGTTCAGGGGGACTGTGAGTGCAGGGGGGACTGTGAGTGCAGGGGGGACTGTGAGTGCAGGGGAGACTGTGAGTGCAAGGGGGACTGGGAGTGCAGGGGGGACTGTGAGTAAAGGGGACACTGTGAGTGCAGGGAAGACTGTGAGTGAAGGGGAGACTGTGAGTGCAGGGGGACTGTGAGTGCAGGGGGGACTGTGAGTGTTGGGGGGACTGTGAGTGCAGGGGGGACTGTGAGTGTAGGGGTGACTGTGAGTGAAGGGGAGACTGTGAGTGCAGGGGAGACTGTGAGTGAAGGGGAAACTGTGAGTGCAGGGGGGACTGTGAGTGCAGGGGGGACTGTGAGTGCAGGGGAGACTGTGAGTGAAGGGGAGACTGTGAGTGCAGGGGGGACTGTGAGTGCAGGGGAGTGCCCGGCCCTGCTGTCCTCTGAGAGACCGGCTGGAGGAGCATCTGCCCAGTCAGGTCTCTCGCTATCCATTGATGTCCATAGCGAGTGGTGAGCTGAACAATGTTCTTTTTGTCTATTTGCACTGCCTATGTACTGAGCCTTCAAAAGGCACGATCAATCGTTCAGCTGATGGATTGTCGTGCGTTGCCCTAAACTTCATCATTTTTTCTCATTCATTAGCTGATCTTACCATGTAAAACCGGCCAGTTATTGGGAACACATATTCCTAAAAATAAGCCAATAATTGGCCTGTATGAAAGGGTCTTAAAGGGATTATCCAGTTAATAAAAATGTACCCTGTATCCACAGGATAGGGGATAGGTGTCTGATCTCCAAAATGGGATCTATTTGTTACTGCTGAGTGCTTCAGCCCCCACTTTTTGAGACATACTATTTTGAGCAGAGACGGCCTGCTCAGCCAATCACCTCCTACACCAATTTCCCACCTCAGTCCATGATTTACTGGGCAGGCCATCGCTGCAGAGACCAGTTTCTCTCTAAAGGTGGGCAAAGGTGCTCATCGGTAAGAGGCGGCCCCGTTCTGGAGATTGCAGGGGTCCCAACAGTCAAACTTAAATTGAATGATTCAGATACTTATCCCCTATCCTGTTGAGAGGAGATAAAGGGGTTATCCACCATAAGGTAATTTTAGTACGTACATGGCAGGCAGTAATGTATATGCTTAGGAAAGATCTGCGCTTGTCTTTGGGCAAAATGGCTATGTCATGAGATTACCATAACACTGTGGCTAGCTGTTTGCAAACTGGTATTTCCTGTTTGACTTTTCTTTTTTTGACTACAAATCCCACAATTCCATTTTCCTCCCTCCCACACATCAGCCACCCCACCCATTGAAACATAAATAAGCTGCATCCATTCAAAAGACCTGTGGTTTTCAATCAGGGTGCCTACAGCTGTTGCATTAGTTGCAGATTGATCTGTCTCCTACCAAGCGATCCCTCCACCCATTGAAGCAGACAGGCGCCCTGTCATCAGCTGACTAGTGAGTCAGGTCTCGGCCACATTGCAACCTGGGAAAAATCTGAGACAACAGTAATTTTGTATGCTGTTAAAAATAAATTTCGGGGTGAAAATCACATAAGAATTGTGAGAAAACTATCACACACAGGTACAGACACTATATTATGAACTACACTAACTTTACAGCCCGTGTAGCAAAGTCAAATAAAAAAAATCCTGGAATACCCCTTTAAGCTTTTAAACCCCCCAATAACCCCATTGAGTCACCTCCCCTTCCAGTGAACCCAACCAAATTTAAATTTCCCCTAGGGGACCTTCCCAGCCCAAACCCTTTCATGTCAGGCCTATACAAGGCTGCACTCCCACTTTGTTCCTTCATTTTAGTTGATCACAAGGACCACTCATCTTTCATGCAGTGTCATGGCAACATGATTCATTTACCATGTCAAGTTGCTACAATTTTTCTTAGCTAATTTTTCCAGCCCATATATTCAAAAGTACTAATATCTACTTCTATTGGTTGCCCAGGAAAAAAACTTGACCAAATGGCTACTTTTAATTTTTCTACCTAGGAGCTTTAATTTTCTATGTCTATTTCATTTTCTATGTTCTATGATTTGCATTTTTGCATGGGCGACCTTCATATATTTATTTCTTTTTTGATGAAATGTTCTGCTTGACTAACAATTTCTGGGAGATGAAGGGCCGCGGCCAGTATTTTGCAGCAGAGCATTAAATGATTCTGTGAAACAGCATTAGAGAGCTGCCCCCGTATGCATCTTCCTGATATTCGGCTTACAGGAGTGTTTCCTTAAAATTCAAGAGAAGTTTTCCCTTTCGCTCTTCACTTTGCATTGATTTTCTTTGAAGTCGTGAAATTGCTTCAATACAACCCGTTCAATGTCCATATGACGGCATTTACAAAGGGACAATATGTAACCATGAGAACGTATGCATTGGAAGTTTCCAAGGCTATGATAAGAACTTGAAAGAGCAGATACTGTATTGAAAGTTTCATTGTGAAGACTCTACTGTAGAAGAGAATGACCACTTGGTGCTTTCTATAGATTGGTTGGATCTGTCAAACTTTCTGAGACTTATTGAATCTCCCCAGACTGCTGAGAAGTGGTCTGCGGCAACCATTGAATAGCTGTGCAGAATATTACGCTGAAAATGGAGACAATTGGAGTCGAACAGAACACGAGTCAGGTATTAAAGTAGTTGAACTCCTTCAAATGCAAGTAGACGACAAATAAAGTTCTTAGGCCTGTAACATATTTCTGACCCGAAATCATTCAGTTCTTCACTTTTATATATTTTTAAAATTTTTGTGGCATTTACAGATATCAGAGCTGAAGGTGTTGGATGGTGTTCACTGCACATTTGAACCTTCCATTGGTGGTGTAGATCAGGATATTTCCTGTTGAATACCAGTAATTAAAAACTCCAATATATGTGACTGTAAAGGCATAGAGTAGCATACACACCCATAGGATCCTATAATAACAAAAAGTGATAGGCAAATGATCACGGTGATAGTGCTTCTCTAGAGTAAAAAGATATATTCCAAGATAAATAGCATGAAACAAGATAGCACATCCAGCGCGTTTCGGGGCCAAACCGAACCCTTTCTCAAGTGCATGCATGCAAGATGTAAGCACAAATTGCTTAATTTATTGTCTTCCTGAGCTGATATTGCGATAATGCAATAGGACTGCGCCCTGGATTGTTGTCTTTTTATTTCAATACATAATATAAAAAAAGGATACTGAGTGGTATCAACACATTCAGAAAGCTTTCGAAAGACCGTTTCACTTTTAAAAATTTTGTTATGTTGCTCCATGTGCTAAAATAAAGTAAACATACCCCCCCCCCACCATCATTCTGCACTCAATACTCTATAATGACAAAGTGAAAATACAATGTTAGAAATCTTTGCTAATTGACTGAAAAAGGAAAAATCTTGTTTGAACATAAGTATTCAGACCCTTTACTATTCAGGACGTCGTTGAAGCCCCTTTGGCAGTGATTCCAGCCTCCAGTCTTCTTGGGGATGAGGCCGCAAGGTTTATACATCTGGATTTGGGGATTTGTTTTTCCATTCTTCTCTGCAGATTCTCTCAAGCTCTGTCAGATTGGGTGGGGACCATCGATGTAGCCATTTTCAGGTCTCTCCAAAGATGATCTATTGGGTTCAGGCTCTGGCTGGGCCTCTCAAGAGAGTTGTCCTTAAGTCGCTCCTGTGTTGTCTTGGCTGTGTCCTTAGGGTCATTGTCTTGTTGGATGGTGGCAAAAAAATTTCCCCCGTAACAAAAATTTAACTCAATCCCATTTTTTCACATAAAGAAAAAAAATCTAGCCATGTGTGCAAATGTCCAAACTATTAGAATATCATGTTATTGTTAGGGGAACAACATTTTCTGTCACGTCACACAAAAATTTAATTTTTATTTTATTGATGATACAAAGCATTTTTATTTCTATCTCTTTAAAGGGGTACTCCGCTGCTCAGCGTTTGGAACAAAATGTTCCAAACGCTGGAGTCGGGAGCTTATGATGACATATCCCCGCCCCCTCATGATGTCACGCCCCGCCCCATAGACTTACATTGAGGGGGTGGGGCTATGATGTCACGCCTCACCCCCTCAATTCAAGTCTATGGGGCGGGGCGTGGCATCATGAGGGGGCGGGGCTATGACATCACGAGCTCCCGGCGCCGACTCCAGCATTCAGAACAGCAGCGGAGTACCCCTTTAAAGTTTTCAATTTTTAAAAGTAAACCCAAAAAATCATTCTTACACCAAAACTATAGTCATTAAAAAATATGTTTATTGAAACCCCATTTAAAATTAGGGACATTATTAAAAGACATAATGGGGGAGATTTATCAAAACCTGTCCAGAGGAAAAGTTGCCCAGTTGCCCATAGCAACCAATCAGCTCGCTTCTTTCATTTTTAACAAGGCCTCTGCAAAAGGAAAGAAGCGATCTGATTGGTTGCTATGGGCAACTGGGCAACTTTTCCTTTGCACAGGTTTTGATAAATCTCCCCCAATACATGAGCATGGCAACAAGGTTTCCAAATGACAGAATCAAATGTGAGATGGTCAGTATAGTGAGAGTGCTAAAAGTATGTAGAAGTGAGTTGTAGGTACGAAAGACTCACAGACAGGGTCCGGCAAATAATAGAGAAGAAGGGAACCATATACACAAGCCCCAATGTAACCCAGGAAAATAACAAGTAATAGCAAAAAGAAGAAATGCAAGACCCATAAAACATAAATAGCAGAGGTAAAGGCAGACCATACAGACCACTTCACAGACCCTTGACATGTGTTTCGCTGACCGCTCTATCTAAGGTATGTGCGCACACTGCCCATAGGTACTTAGTTACACACCTGTGGGTAAATGAGTAGTTAGGAGCAGCCCCGCTTGGAGAACATCCAGCTGCAGTTTGAGGAGGAGCTATCAATACGTAATGTTCATCACTGGTTCACTAGTTCCACATGTCGGCCGGACGCACTGATTGGTCACACTGTACACATTTACATATGCCAGCTTTGTGTTCTAGCATCTCCCTTGGATAAAGCGGTCAGCGAAACACATGTCAGGGGTCTGTGAAGTGGTCTGTATGGTGTGCCTTTACCTCTCGGCCCGGGGTAAGACGTGAATCAGGCCCGGATATCCGGGCCTGATTCACGTCTTACCCCGGGCCGACTGGCAATTTCGAGGAGAGTGCCCGAACACATGGATGCTTTCTGCTGTATTGCAGATCACAGTTTTCTACATTTCCGAGACCGCCTAGGATCATTCCAAGACAGGGAAGGTGTCATGGCAGCACCCCTGGACCTCATATCACGCTATATGGTGTTGTACTCAGAGTACAAAACCGAAAGGTGAGTGGAATTGTCTCCCTTTATATCACACCCACGGTTGCTAGGAGTAACGGCACCTTGTTGCCCTCTTTCTGTTTCCTTTTTCTATAGCTACTATACGTGCCTTTACCTCTGCTATTTATGTTTTATGGGTCTTGCATATCTTCTTTTTGCTACTACTTGTTATTTTCCTGGGGTTACATTGGGGCCTGTGTATATGGTTCCCCGCTAGTGTTGAGCATGAATATTCGCAATGCAAATTTTTATCGCGAATATTGGCACTTAGTGATTTCGTTAATATATTTAGAATATAGTGCTATACATTTGCAATGACAAATATTAGTTTTTTCGTTTTTTACATGCTAATTTTTCATGAGAATTTTCGATTGGAAAAATAAGTGAATGAACATGGCGAATTAGTGAATTTCGCAAATAAAGGACAAATAATGGTCAATATATTTTCAAAATATCGCAAATTCGAATATGGCCCTTGCCGCTCATCACTATTCCCTGCCTCTCTATTACTTGCCAGACCCTGTCTGTGAGTCTTTCGTACGCACAACTCACTTCTACATACTTTTAGCACGCTCATCATACTGACCATCTCACATTTGGTTCTGTCATTTGTAAACCTTGTTGCCATGCTCATGTATTATGGGGGAGATTTCTCAAAACCTGTCCAGAGGAAAAGTTGCTGAGTTGCCCATAGCAACCAATCAGATCGCTTCTTTCATTTTTAACAAGGCCTCTGCAAAATGAAAGAACCAATCTGATTGGTTGCTATGGGCAACTGGGCAACTTTTCCTTTGCACAGGTTTTGATAAATCTCCCCCTATGTCTTTTAATCATGTCCCTAATTTTAAATGAGGTTTCAATAAATATCTTTTTTTAATGACTATAGTTTTGGTGTAAGAATCAATTTTTGGGTTTTCTTTTGGATTATATTACACCAGGGGTTATTACCCTTATGTTTTTGATAGTGTTAAAATAGAGTTTTATGTTTTAAAATCAGTAAAACTCTTGTATGACTGTAATCATACTGACCTGCAGAATAAAGATTACATGTCAGTTTACTGCAAAATAAATTGGCGTACAAAGAAAATAATTCTAAAGTTTCAGAATATATTTTATTTTTTATTTTAAGCCCGCAAATAATTTTTTTAAACTTTTCTCTTGGTCTATTTTATGGCAAAATGAGGGGCGTACAATTGGTCCCGCAAAAAACAAGGCTCTGTATAGGCAAAAATAGGCTATGGCTCTTAGAGCTTAATTTAGACTCGTTTTCACACTTTTTATGAAAATAAAAACACCACGAAGAGTACATAATTCTACTAAATATAAACATTTTTATTGTTTAAAATACAAAAACAACACTTAGTAAAATATTACAAGCAGGAATTCCTCCTAATTGTGGGGCGATAGTGTGCAGACTCGATTATGCAAATATGCATGCAATAATCTCATGAACAACATGGAGATCACATTAAATCAACTCTGCTTCCCAATTACTGTCCCCTATAACTGGAGGATATAGCTATTATTGTGGCTCAATGTTTACAGTATATCTCGGCAATTTAAAGGAGTACTCCACTGCTCAGCGTTTAGAACAAACTGTTCTGTACGCTGGAGCCGGCACCGGGAGCTCGTGATATCATAGCCCCCCCCCCCTCATGATGTCACACCCCGCCCCCTCAATGCAAGTCTATGGGAGGGGGTGGGACTATGACATCATGAGCTCCCAGCGCTGGCTCCAGCGTTCTGAACAGTTTGTTCATAACGCTGTGCAGCGGAGTACTCCTTTAATTTCCCCAAACTTATAAGCCTTTAACAGCAAAACAGATTATGGTCCCATGCTTAGCGTTACCATCCATCTAGAGTATCATGCATATAACGGTGTCTTATCCATATAAGGTCTGCACAGTGGCGCCTCGCTACCCCCCTTTTTTTTTGGGGGGGAGGGGTGTATAATATAGCTAGTAGAGGATTCGGGAATTATGACAATATGAATCTTTCTGTCCCAAGGAACCTATGTATTTATTTTTTATGAAAATAGTTAAGAATGGAAATGATTAATTGTTTCAGCCGTTGCTGGAAAAGCCTAATTGCTTTTATTCTGAGATTTCAACATTTTTAAAATTCATAAAAACCTTCTGAGACAACATACCAGCGCTGAGGGGTCAGGGACAGAAGTATAAATGAGACTTGATGAATAACCTTTCTTAAGTTTGCGATAATTATCTAAGTTTCGATTTCCATGTTTTCTTGGCAGGGCTGACCTTTAAGATCTTAATTAGGCTCAGGATTCCTTATTCTATGGTACAAGCAAAGATTTAAAAGAAAAAAATATATATAATATTTTTTATTTTTTCATTACAGAAAATGTTTCTTTCTCTGACTGTTGGAATGACTTATCTTCTCCACTTCCGGCACTAATTACTCACTCTGAATTTACAGTGTTAAAATCTATACAGAAGAGGTTATACACTGAGAGATCAGGTTACTAGTACTGCCCACAGAAGTCTATGTAGAGGAAGAGGGGTGGAGGAGGAGAGAAGAAAGAATGAGGTATGAGAAATAATTTTAAATTCCATCTACCTTTCTATCTGTCACTATCCCCAGCTGTCGTGTGATATATTTACCCTGTCCCCTCTACAAACACTGCTTAGCTTCTCTATGCTATGCTGCTGGGTGATAGTGCACATGTTCATTTTATAGGGCCAGAGCATGCCACACTTAGCATTAAAGGGGTAATTTAGGAATAGAAAAAAAACAGAGCTGACCTCTTCCAAAAACAGCACCACTACTGTCCTCAGGTTGTGTGCGGTATTATACCTTGGCTCTATTTACTTCAATGGAACTTAGCTGCAATACCATACACAACCTGAGGAAAGGGGTGGCACTGTTTTTTTTTTTTTTTAATTCTGATTCGTTTTTCTTCTCTGAATAACCATTTTAACCCACCAACCCCCACTCTGCTGCAGCTACTCATCTATACTACTTCTACTCCTTCCCACCTATCCTGAGCAATAGGTTCTATTATTATAGTGGTCTACAAAGGTGTGTTAGTATGTTCTTATAAAGTCTTTGACCATTCTGATTTCCGCTGCTTACCCTTATGTGTACCTGTGACCTGAATCTAAGTGAACATGATCTGCCCTGACCTGTTGTTGTCTCCCACATCTGCACAAACTCTGTCCTGACTCCCAACATACTACTGAAAGGACTTTGTCTATGCTTTATCCACCTGTACCATTATATATTCACGTTATCAGCTGCCAATGGTGACCATGCGGCGGGGTAATCTAGGATTTCCTTGTCTCAGGGGTTTAGAGCAAAAATCAAGGGGCTTCTTAGATTCCTCTCATTAGACTCCTACGCCACAACTAAACAGAGGATGCACAACAAGAACAGGTGGACATGTTACATTAGTAATCTATATTGCACTGTAAGAATGATGACATCTATTATATGTATTGCCCCTTCTATTAATGTATCTCTATATACAGTGGAACAAAAAAGTATTTAGTCAGCCACTAATCGTGCAAGTTCTCCAACATAAAAAGATGAGAGGGTTGTAATTTTCATCATAGGTATACCTCAACTATGAGAGACATAATGAGAAAAAAAATCCATAAAATCAATTTGTCTGATTTATGGTGGAAAATAAGTATTTGGTCAATAACAAAAGTTCATCTCAACATTTTGTTATATACCCTTTGTTGGCAATGACAGAGGTCAAATGTTTTCTGTAAGTTTTCACAAGGTTTTCACACACTGTTGCTGGTATTTTGGCCCATTCCTCCATGCAGATCTCCTCTAGAGCAGTGATGTTTTGGGGCTGCCGCCTGGCAACACGGGCTTTCAACTCCTTCCAAAGGTTTTCTATGGGGTTGAGATCTGGAGACTGGCTAGGCCACTACAGGACCTTGAAATGCTTCTTACGAAGCAACTCCTTCTTTGCCCGGGTGGTGTGTTTGGGATCATTGTCATGCTGAAAGAACCAGCCATGTTTCATCTTCAATGCCCTTGCTAATGGAAGGAGGTTTTCACTTAAAATCTCCCGATCCATGGCCCCATTCATTCTTTCCTTTAAACGGATCAGTCGTCCTGGTCCCTTAGCTTAACAGCCCCAAAGCATGATATATCCACCCGCATGCTTTACAGTAGGTATGGTGCTCTTTGGATGCAACTCAGCATTCTTTCTCCTCCAAACACAACGAGTTGAGTTTTTACCAAAAAGTTCTTCCTTGGTTTCATCTGACCCTATGACATTTTCCCAATACTCTTCTGGATCATCCAAATGCTTTCCAGCAAACTTCAGACGGGCCCAGACATGTACTGGCTTAAGCAGGGGGACAAGTCTGGCACTGCAAGATTTGAGTCCCTGGCGGTGTAGTATGTTACCGATGGTAGCCTTTGTTACTTTGGTCCCAGCTCTCTGCAGGTCATTCACTGCAGGTGAGATCTTGCATGAAGCCCCATATCGAGGGAGATTATCAGTGGTCTTGTATAACTTCCATTTTCTAATAATTGCTCCCACCGTTGATTTATTCACACCAAGCTTCAGTCTTCCCAGCCTTGTGCAGGTCTACAATTTTATTTCTGGTGTCCTTCGACAGTTCTTTGGTCTTGGCCATTGTAGAGTTTGGACTGTGACTGTTTGAGGTTGTGGACAGGTGTCTTTTATACTGATAACAAGTTCAAACAGTTGCCATTAATACAGTTAATACAGGTCTGTAAGAGCCAGAAATATTGCTTGTTTTTAGGTGACCAAATTCTTATTTTCCACCATAATTTGCAAATAAATTCTTTAAAAATCAGAGAATGTGATTTTATTGATTTTTTTTTCTCATTATGTCTCTCATAGTTGAGGTATACCTATGATGAAAATTACAGGCCTCTCTCATCTTTTTAAGTGGGAGAACTTGGACAATTGGTGGCAGACTAAATACTTTTTTGCCCGACTGCATATAACTTTTTGCTTTATTTCTATTTTGTAACATAAGAATAATGATTGGTGTAGCATTTCTATCTATTTATCTATCTCATATCTATGTATCTCATATCTACAGTGGGGATCAAAAGTTTGGGCACCCCAGGTAAAAATTTGTATTAATGTGCATAAAGAAGCCGAGGAAAGGCATCAAATTACAGAGAAGACATGTCAACAATATGTCAACAAAAGTTAGATTTTATTTCCATCATTGACACTTTCAAAATAAGAGAAAACAAAAAATGGCGTCTGCAAAAGTTTGGGCACCCAGCAGAGTTAATATTTTACACTGCCCCCTTTGGCAAGTATCAGAGCTTGTAAACGCTTTTTGTAGCCAGCCAAGAGTCTTTAAATTCTTGTTTGAGGTATCTTTGCCCATTCTTCCTTACAAAAGTCTTCCAGTTCTTTGAGATTTCTGAGCTGTCTGTCACGCACTGCTCATATAAGGTCTATCCATAGATTTTCAATTATGTTGAGGTCAGGAGATTGTGAAGGCCATGGCAAAACCTTCAGTTTACGCCTCTTGATGTAATCATTATCCATTTGTAGAAGCCATCCTCTCTTTAACTTTAGCTTTTTCACAGATGGCATCAAGTTAGCATCCAAAATTTGCTGAAATTTTATTGAATCCATTTTTCCTTCTACTCGTGAGATGTTCCCTGTGCCACTGGCTGCAATACAACCCCAAAGCATGATTGATCGACCCCCATGCTTAAAAGTTGGACAGAGGTTCTTTTCATTAAATTCTGTTCCTCTTCTTTTCCAAATGTACCTTTGCTCATTCGGGCCAAAAAGTTCAATTTTAAGCTTATCGGTCCACAGAACTTGTTTCCAAAATGCACCAGGCTTGTCTATATGTTCATTTGCAAAGTTCAAATGCTGATTTTTGTGGTGACGACGTCACAATCCTGCAAGCTGTTCTGTCTGATATGTTTCTTGGTCTTCCAGATCCTGCTTTAACTTCCACTGTTCCTAATGACTGCCATTTCTTAATTGCATTCCGAACAGAGGATATTGACATCTGAAAACGTTTTGTTGTCTTCTTATGGCCTTCTCCAGCTTTGTGAGTGTCAACTATTTTCAGTTTCAGATTTCTAGACAACTGCATAGAAGAACCCATGGTGCTGATTGTTGGGGCAAGGTCAGATGAGTCTGGGCATTTAAAACCTTTGAGATTGATATCACCTGGTCTTCCCAGAGGATGATTGAGAACAATCCATGACACTGGCAGGTCTCAGCTTTGCAAAGGGGGCAGTGCATGCTATAAATTCTGCAGGGTGCCCAAACTTTTGCAGACACCATTTTTTTGTTTTCTGTTATTTTGAAAGTGTAAATGATGGAAATAAAATCTAACTTTGTTGATATATTATAAGAATGTCTAATCTGTAATTTGATGCCTTTTGGAGATTTTTCCATCTTTCCTTGGCTTCTTTATGCACATTAATCCAAATTTTTACCTGGGGTGCCCAAACTTTTGATCCCCACTGTATCTACCTACCATCTATCTATATTATGTCTATCTATTGTTGTCTTCTTTATTTCTATTTGTATCTTTAGTTATAATAAATAATAATCTTTTAGTAGACAAAATGCTTAGTTGAACGTCCTCCAAAATCAGAGCAACTGAATTGAAAAACCAGGACTAACGGATTTGGTCGGATTGTTCTGCATAGAAATAAATGTAGCATAAACAGATTTATATTTTCCACAAAAAGCACAATTTTTTGCCCCTTTTTGTCTTCTGTACCTACTTTTAAGAAACAATGGGAACAGATGAGCAGACAGAGGAATAATGACCTTGGAAGCTGAGTTCCTGTTTTCATAAAATTACATACAAAAGCTGACGGGTCACATGTTCTTTTTCTATAGACAAAATGAAGTCCTACCTTCTCAAGCTGTAAGAGCCGCTGAATTAATTCATGTTTCCTGGTTCATTTATTATTGTTTTTCATGAACAATTTAAAGAACTTAATTGAATTTTGCTGAAAGGTTGGTAAAATCAGCACATTCTTAATATATTCTTTTCTGTGTGGATTGGAGACTCAAAAAGGGGTACTCCGCCAGAAAACATCTTACCCCTACCCAAAGGATAGGGGATAAGATGTCTAATTGTGGGGGGGTCCCACAGCTGGGGACATCTCAATCATCCGGTGCACGGAGAGAACTCCACTCCATGCCGGATGACTGGCAACTACAGCCGACATGCCCCCTCCGTTCATGTCTATGGGAGGAAACATGATGGCTACGTATTAGACATGAATAGACATGAATAGAGGGAGTGTGGCATGATGTCACGAACATGGAAGCTCCAAGTTTCCATGTTCCAGATTCCGCCCCTGCTGCCCTGGAGATCATCTTATCCTCTATTTTCCAACTATCTTATTTTATCCTCTATCCCAGGGGTACTCAACTACTTTTAGTAGGGGTCTGCTTTTCCAGGTCTGTCATCCCATGAAGGCCCAAGCTAAATGCTAAAACCTGGTTCACATCTCGCAACCGCAGTGGCATGCAAGAAATAGACGCTGCCTGTTGTAGAACATAATTAGAACTTAATAAGTCATTAGAGATGAGCAAATCGAATCTGACTAATCCAAATTCATTACGAATTTTATGAAAAAATTGATGCGCAATTAATGCGAATATCGCCACGATTCTATCGCTTCATTAAACGCATCTAAAATGGTGGATCCACATGTGAGGACATGGGGCAAGGAACTCTGGGAAGGAGGGAATATGGGTAGACGGGATGACCCTAAATCACATGCAGGATGCAGCTTATCAGCAGCCAGTCACCCCTGTGATGTCACAGCCCTATATAATCGGCAGCCATATACCGGCTAGTCACTTAATCCTTTTACTGCAGAGAGATAGGACAGCGCTATGTGTTACACAGACAAGCTTTTTCCAGCAGTGTTTCACCTCCTAGTCACGTCAGCATTCTGGTGGACAGAGAGCAGTGCATTTTTCACAGAAAATAATTTTTACTACAGTCATTAACCTCCCAGTCACTTTCTACAGCATTGTAATACAGAGAGGGGCAATGTTCATACATTTGAACAAGCTGGCTCAGCTTGAGAAACCTTAGCAGAGGATGGAGGAATAATTTTTCAGTGCAACTCTGTGTCCACAGGTCCACAACAAATGGTCTGCTGGTTAGACTAGTCTGTATATGGTATAAAACCAAGCAGGCCATTCCTAATAATCTTTGAGAGAGTGCAATTTTGGATTTAGTACACAGCGACTGTGTGCTGCAGCACTGTTGTGTACTGCTGGTGTTGTGCAAAAATAAGTTTTTTAAGCATACTGTAGCACAGTTTTCTGCCCTCATAAGTGTATACCACATATGAACATCTATGTAGTGTACTATTTTATACCTGTTTATCTGTCAAGGGCCTAGATACTGTGAAAGGCCAGGCAAAAGTAATCACCAGCTGGTGTTTTACTCCAATACGTTTTTAAGCGTACTGTAGCACATTTTTCTGACCTCATCAGTGCATAACACATACCTACATCTAAGTAGTGTACTATTTTTTACCTTTTAATCTGTCAATGGCTTAGATACTGTGAAAAGCCAGGCAAAAGTAATCACTTGCTGGTGTTTAACTCCAATACTTTTTTAAGGGTACTGTAGTGCATCTTTCTGCCCTCTTTGTTCCACAACAAATTGTCTGCTGGTTATACTAGTCTGTAGACTTTATAATACCCAGCAGTCCATTCCAAATAGTCTGTGAGACAGTGCAATTTTGGGTTTAGTACACAGCGACTGTGTGCTGCAGCACTGTTGTGTACTGCTGGTGTTGTGCAAAAATACGTTTTTTAAGCGTACTGTAGCACATTTTTCTGCCCTCATAAGTGCATACCACATACCTACATCTAAATAGTGTCCTATTTTGTACCTGTTAATCTGTCAAGGGCCTAGATACTGTGAAAGGACAGCCAAAAGTACACACCTGCTGCTGTTCTAGACAAATACTGTTTTAAGCGTAGTGAAGCGTATTGTACTCCCCGCATATACGCGTATGTCAGGCAGAGGAGTACCAGGACATGCACAGAGGAGTGGCAGAGACCTAAATTCATCAGGCGCAGGCATAGGTCACAGCAGACTATGGACAAGTGGCAGCAGGAGTGGCAGCAGGAGTCACAGCAGAGTGTTCCTTTGCCCCGGCAGTGCTCAGCTATTCATTTGCGTCGGTGTCTAAAAGACACCAATACATATGAATGCCAGGACAACAGCTGCCACCTCCGGCTGGTTCCCTGAACTGGCTGGAAGTCCAGATGACTGTCGACCGTGGTCCGGATTTGGACTGCGCTCCGCCAGTTGAGTACTGCTGCTCTACCCTTTGGATAAAGGCCTTTTTTAAAAAATGAAAGAAGCAATCTGATTGGTTGCTATGGGCAAGCAGGGCTCATGGACAAGCAGGGCTCTGTGCACTGAGGACAAGCAGGGCTCTGTGCACTGAGGACAAGCAGGGCTCTGTACACTGGGGACAAGCAGGACTATGTACACTGAGGACAAGCAGGGCTCTGCACACTGAGGACAAGCAGGGCTCTGCACTGAGGACAAGCAGGGTTCTGTACACTGAGGACAAGCAGGGGTCTGTTGAGGCTCCTGGCTTATGAATCTGCCTGGTGTATGAGTCGGGAGTGAGTCACAGAGCCTCAGTGCACAGAGCAGCCAGTTGTCAGGAGTAAGAGAGGAAGTACCCACATGGGATGTGAGGGCAAACAAGGGAACACCCCCTCCTCCTCAGTGATCTGCATGCAGTGTGAGCAACATAAACAAGGAAATTAGGAGCCATGTAAGAATGAAAACCAAGATTTCACACAAACAAGATTAGAACACTTAAAGAGCAAGCCTTAGACTTTTTTTTATCTTGTCACAGGTTCAGTTTAAGTTTATGATCCAGGGATCCCCGATGATCTGAATAGAACTTGTTGAAATTATATGAAAATAAAAGAGTGCAGATGGTTGGTTTTCAGTTGCTATGAGCCAGTATAAATGTGCATAAGGGATTTATCCAGTATAATATCCAGTAAAGAATTCCTTTACAGAATAGCAGCTTGTTGTATTTTTTGGGTATATGTAGCTGACTAAAACTCAGCAATTCAGAAACCGAGACAGTATGTGATAGTGTAGAATGAAGGCAAGATGGGCAAAGAATATATTTATTGGGGAATGAAGATAAGAGGCCTTCCTGTGCCACCTGCTGGTCACAGTCCAGACACTGCTTAAAACCCAGTTTGTCTGATTTTTAGGATTTTTTTTATATTTATTTGTGATCAAAGCCAAATTCACAAACATAATCTTTACTGCAGCTGTTAAAAGTTATTTTAAAGTAGATGTGCATTGCAATAATGGGATTTCTGTTCTCGGCTTATATGGTCCTATGCCAGACATGCATACATTGTATACGTTGCACTCGCAGTATTACCTTGGTTTTCCTCTGATGTATCCCTATGACAATAGGTCATAAGTGAACAAACTCACATTCGGTAAAGTTTTGTGGCTGTTGGACAAAAATAAAACCATCACGCTGCCATGCGAGAACCAAAATAATACCACCCTATGGAAATGAAAAAGTAAAGTCAGGTTAACGACTAGAAACCTAACAACCCCATATGGTGACACAAGTGCCCAGATAATGTCACAAGGTGAAAGGGATGCATAGATAATACCACACAACGAAATAATGCAAACACTGCCTAGGTAGTGCCATTAAAGGGGTTCTCCGGTGCCTAGACATCTTATTCCCTATCCCCCCAACCCCCCCCCTCCTGTAATCTCCAGCGCAGCACCCAGAAATCCACTGCACAGACTCTTATCCCCTATTCTTTGGATAGTGGATAAGATGTTTAGGAGCAAAATATGTTTATTTTTTATTTTTTTGGGTGTAGAAATACTTGATATTTTCTGCGACTGTTCTGCAGCAAATCCACAGCATGTAAGCACACCCTGATGTTTGCCATTCTGTGTTACAATAAAGACCATGTTGCATGAAACCCCTAATTGCGTTGGCTTTTGAAACATACAAATCACACACACAAAAAAAAAACACTTACAAAAAAAAACACACACAAAAAAACATTATCAATATATTTTTAGTGGCTTTAGAATCAATGACAGATTTTTGTCTTTTTAGAACAGTTGTATATGGTAAATATGATACTTTCCAAAGCGTTCCACGTTGACTCCTTTATTTTCGACTCTAATGGAATCTATAACAAATATAGAATGTTACATTAGCGTGTCAATCAAGCGGAAAGTTGCCATGGTGAGAAAGTAGGTTGTTTGACAGTGTGACTAATAAAACGCTCATCAATGTTTTATAGCTTTACTTATGTTTTATACTTTAAATAATTTAAATATTCAGCAAAAAAAGAAATGTTCTCCTGTTAGGTGTTTTGTGATGCATTTTTATTTTCTTTAATGGACATTCATATGAAGAATTGTTCACTCCATTATTGATCACTTGTAATGGCTTTTTCAATAAATTTAGATTTTTTTTATTTAATGTTGGCTTTGCAGGCTGACTATATCAAATGCATATTTAGTGAAATTCTGATCTCCTTTGTGCTATATGGGAAAAATTCTCCTGTTGCTGCCTGGAAACCATCCCCTAGCAGAATAGTTATTTGGCAGTATAGATCTCTATTAAAGGGGTACTCCATTAAAAACAAGTACAAAATAAATATTTTCGAATCAACTGGTGCCAGAAAGTTAAACAGATTTGTAAATTACCTCTATTTAAAAATCTTAATCCTTCCATTACTTTTCAGCTGCTGTATGCTCCACAGGAAATTGTATAGTTCTGTCTGACCACAGTGCTCTCTGCTGCCACCACTGTACATGTCAGAAACTGTCCAGAGCAGGAGAGGTTTGCTATGGGGATAAGCTCCTACTCTGGACAGTTCCTGACATACACAGAGGTGGCAGCAGAGAGCACTGTGGTCAGACTGAAAATAACTACACAATTTCCTCTGCAGCATACATCAGCTGATAAGTACTGGAAGGATTAAGATTTTTAGATAGACGTAATTTACAAATCTGTTTTATTAGGGAAGACTACAGAGAAGACGTTACCTGTAGTCACTGATATCATTCTGTATGTCCCACTAGAGCTGTAGTCACTTGTAAGTTCTGCAGTTATGATGGGTGAGTCACGCCCACTCCTATAGACTTGCATTGAGGGGGCGTGACGTGACGTCAAGAGGGGCGTGACCGTGACATCAGGACCCCCGCAGCCCGCACCCAGCATTGGGAACTAAATTTTCCGGACGCTTGGGCAGTAGAGTACCCCTTTAGGGTTTTATTTATTTATAAAAAATTCTTTCAAACAAGCAGTGTGTACATACCCCACAGCAGCAGTTTTGTCACTTAAGTCTGACACACTGCCAGAGAGAGCTTCACACTTTAATGATGTGTCTGAATGACAAATCTCATCTTCTCCCTGACATGCTGAACGCATCAGCTCTCACCTTCAAAAAGTTATGTCCTCTATCTTTTCAGATGTCACTTTCCCTCCACAGAGGTAACAAAGTAAATCCGGAGTGTGGAAATTTAAATCAGGTCAAGTGCGGTAAGTATGGAGTTGTCACACTGAGTTCTGAGGCGCCTCTCAGTGCCATGTTCTATCCCAAAACATCTAAAATAATAGTGGCCTTCTGAAGATGATCTGTGCAGAAAAGGATTGAGAGGGGATGTGCGGGATATCTAAGACAGATGTTTATATAGTTATGTTATGGCTGCAACTACAAGACTTCACAAAAAATAGAATAAAATGTATATTTTGTGAAGTTATGGGATTAATATAAATAAATGCAAATTTTACAAAATTATGCCCTACATGTGCCCATTTGTAAGGAGAGGTGAAGAAAATGTAGGAGGAGATGACAGCGCTTTGTCCTTTCAAATAGAAATATTAAAGGTGGGTCCCATATGTTGAGAAATGTCACCTATGGTAATGTCAGGGTCGATGGAGTACAGGCCCACAGTGTGGTAGATGGAAACCTTGGCAGAGGTCCGTAGAGGTATGCACTGAGAGGTATAAGAAAATTGTAACTGCAGCGGCGCTTCCAACCAAAATGATCTGGGAATCCAGTGGCAGATGGTTTCAATAGCTAATTTATTGAAAACTTAGTAAAACATACAAAATAAAATAAAAACAATTCATGCATGAAACGTCAGGTCGTGGCAAGACGCATTTTGGGAGGGTAATCTTCCTTTGTCAATTGCAAGAAATAAAGTTGTATGTCTATGAAAGAGCAGGTAGGCTATAAATATGTTCAAAAACGGTGCCAAAATACAGTAAATTGGTGGGGAAGATGACGTCAAGAATTAGCATATACATAATGGATCTAAAAATGACCTATGAAATGCAAATAAACCATGTAAATAAGTACAATAAAGGGTGCGGGTGTACATTACAGATGCAGCCAAACAGTCCATATTTCAAATTTGCTGTGCTCCACTCAGGAAAATCTGGAGGGGAAATGGGCCAATCACTGTTGAGATCCTCGTTGACGTACAGTGCCAGCCGGGGTAAACGTAAATGTATCAGAGTCATTGCGTGATGCAGGGCGGTCTGCTCAAGGGAAGTTCATTCATTCCATTGGTTGCCTCGGGTAAAGCGACCAATCAGAGAAGAGTCGTCTGGTTCATAGTACTGTATAGTAAAGGGCAATGGCTGGAAGAGGCAGTGTGTGAAGAGGAAGAGCCAATCAGATCGTTTCACAGGAGGATGGCGACCAATCAGATTGGCTACGTATATTTCGGTGATGGGTTCCGAGAGGCGGCAAGGAGTTGTTCAAAGGAGGGAGCCAATCAGATCATCTTTCAGGAGGATGGCGGCCAATCATTTAAGAGACGTAAAATTCAGTGATTTTAACAATGGGTTTCGAGAGGCGGCAAAGAGTTGTTCAAAGGAGGGAGCCAGTTGAATTAAATCTTGCCCAGTGGGATGATGACCAATCAGGATCAGGACCTATATTT
Source organism: Hyla sarda (assembly GCF_029499605.1). Taxonomy (NCBI): domain Eukaryota; kingdom Metazoa; phylum Chordata; class Amphibia; order Anura; family Hylidae; genus Hyla; species Hyla sarda. The sequence continues at coordinate 36,027,020 of NC_079196.1, forward strand.
TGGTATATTCTAGACTGAAATTCAGAGTAGCGGCAAATGATGTTCAAAAAAGAGAGCCCATCAGAGGCTTATACTGAGAGGTGGCGACCAATCCACATCTTGTCGGATGGAGCCAAGGGATGTCAGCTATGCTGGCTGTGGAAGTCTTCGTACCCAATCGGGATGTAGCTGGATGGTGCCCGTGGATCATGGTGATGATGTCGGCAGAAGGACCTTGCAGATGTAGCTGAGGGTTCAGGATCCCGGAACATGATGGTAACTGTAAAAAGATAAATAGGCAAAAAATAGGGGGGTAATAAGTATGGAGTGGGCAGGTCGATATGAAGTCCATTCTCGATTAACTCGTTAAGTCCCTGGGGGACCAATGTTTTCAGATTGTATATCCAGAAATTCTCTCTTCTGCGCAGGGTGGCATATTGTTGGTTGGTCTCACTGGGGACATGCTCTATGAGAGTAGCTGTGAAAGATCCGAAGTCGCAATTATGCTGCTGTGCTCTATGTCGAGATACGCTGTGCAGTTGATAGCCTAGGAAACATTGGATCTGTGTTTGTTGATCTGACAGTGGAGAGGTTATATGGTCTGACCGATTTACTGAAGGCTGCATGAGCATTGGAGGAGGTACACAACGTATGCAGTGCTGCAGTTCATGAAGCTCTTGATCGGATAGGTTGTATTGGAGATTTTGGATGTGAAGTTCTTGCATTTGTTAGATATGTTTAGGCACCCGGTTTATTGGATTTGAAGCTGCCTATGATTTATTGAATCATTGGTAGGGTGGACTGTCCTTTCTCACTTTATAGTTTGCTCGGTGCGAGTATATTTTTTAGAGAAAGATTCTTCCTGAATGTGACATTAGGTTTGGTGGGCAGGATGTCTTTGAGAAAAGGGTTGAGTTTCAGGATCTTCCAGTAGGAATCGAGTATATTTTTGATTTGCCAATGGTCACTGCTGAAAGTTGTGATGAAATTATAGGCATGTTGTGGGTTAATGATTTCTTTGGTGGATCATTTGTGGGGGTTCTTGGAGCTGAGGCAGTCTTTTTGGCTTAGTTTTTTGGATCTTTGCTTGCTCTGAGTAAATAGTGAACATGTGTATCCTTTTGCTGTAAACTGCTGGTCAAGGTTGGTGTTTTGTTCTTGGAAGTCTGTGTTTTCAGTGCAAATGCGTCTCATGCGCCTAAATTGACCAAACAGGATATTATTTGCCCATTTTTCATAGTGACAGCTGGTGTAATCCAAATAGCTGTTCTCGTCTACTGCTGAAATAAGTTTTGGTCTTGATTTGGTGATCTGCAGTGTGGTAAATGGTTATGTCGAAATATTCAATACTGGTTTCAGAGTGATTAAAGGTGAAATGGATGTTCCAATTATTCATATTTAATGATTGGATGAATTTGTTAAGGTGTTCGTTGGTACTATCCCATATGATGAAGATATCGTCGATGTAATGCTTATACAGTATGTATAACCGATCATCGCAGGCATCAACTCACTAACCCCCAAGCTTTCTCAGTACGTAGATATCCTCCTCCAATAAGACGTCATCACCCTCCCTTCCCACACATGGGACACCACTGACTTCATCCAGTCCATAATCTACATAGAATGGAAGGATCATTACAGCCTACTCACCATGGACATCACATCTCTGTATACCATCTTTAATCATCACCTCGGCATCTCCTCAGTATCCCACTTCTTGAAAAAATATTCCACCATGCCTCCTCTCCAGCAACGATTTATTCTCGAAAGCATCCTATTCATTTTTCAACACAACGTGTTTCAATTCAATGGAAACATCTTTTAACAATGCTTTGGGACCGCGATGGGAAGCCGCTTCGCACCAAGTCTAGCCAACCTTTTCATGGGCCCCTTCGAAGAATCCGTCATCTACCCACATGCCCTTTTCAAACACTGTATACTGTATAAGTGTTACATCGACGATATCTTCATCATATGGGGTAGTACCAAAGAAGACCTTAACAAATTCATCCAATCATTAAATATGAATACTTGGAACATCCATTTCACCTTTAATCACTCTGACACCAGTATTGAATATCTCAAAAAGTAATTGTATACCACACTGCAGATCACCAAATCAAGACCAAAACTTATTTCAAAGCAGTAGACGGGAACAGCTATTTGGATTACACCAGCTGTCACTATGAAAAATGGACAAATAACATCCCGTTTGGTCCATATTAGTGCATGAGACGCAATTGCATCGAAAACACAGACTTCCAAGTGCAAAGTACGACCCTTGACCAGCGGTTTACAGCAAAAGGATACCCACCTTTATTAATTACTCAGAGCAAGCAAAGAGCCAAGAAACTCAGCCAAAAAGACTGCCTCAGCTCCGAGAACCCCCACGAGCAAACCGCTAAAGGAATCATTAACCCACAACATGCCTATAATTTCATCACCACTTTCAGCAGTGACCATCGGCAAATCAAAAATATACTCGATTCCCACTGGAAGATCCTGAAACTCGACCCTTTTCTCAAAGACATCCTGCCCACCAAACCTAATGTCACATTCAGGAAGAATCTTTCTCTCAAAAATATACTCGCACCGAGCAAACTAAAACGTAAGAAAAGAACTGTCCACCCTACCGATGACTCAAGAAATCATAGGCAGCTTCAAATGCAATAAACCGGGTTGCAAATGCTGCCTAAATATATCTAACAAATGCAAGAACTTCACATCCAATATCTCCAATACAATCTATCCAATCAAGAGCTTCATGAACTGCAGCACTGAATACGTCGTGTACCTCCTCCAATGCCCATGCGGCCTTCAGTATATCGGTCGGACCATACAACCTCTCCACTGTCAGATCAAAAAGCACATATCCAATGTTTCCAGAGACTATCAACTGCACAGCGTATCTCGACATGGAGCACAGCAGCATAATTGCGACTTCGGATCTTTCACAGTTACTCCCATAGAACATGTCCTCAGTGAGACCAACCAACAATATGCCACCCTGCGCAGAAGAGAGAATTTCTGGATATACAGTCTTAAAACTGGGGACCACCCCAGGGACTTAACGAGTACATTGAGAATGTTACCTGAATTTCACCTAGACTTCATATCGACCTGCCCACTCCATACCTGTTACCTCGCTATTTTTTGCCTATTTATCTCTTTACAGTTACCATCATGTTCCGGGATCCCAAACCCTCTGCTACATCTGCAAGGTCCTTCTGCCGACATCACCACCATGATCCACGGGCAGTCTCCAGCTACATCCCAATTGGGTACAAAGACTACCACAGCCGGCATAACTGACATTCCTCGGCTCAACCTGACAAGATGCGGATTGGTCGCCACTTCTCAGTATAAGCCTCTGATTGGCTCTCTTTTTTTAACATACTTTGCTGCTACTCTGAATTTCAGTCTAGAATATTCTGAAAAATAGGTCCTGATTGTGATTGGTCATCATCCCACTGGGCAAGCTTCCGACTTGCTCCCTCCTTCGAACAACTCTTTGCCGCCTCTCGAAACCCATTGTTGAAATCATTGAATTATACATCTCTAATCTTAGTGTCCGTCATCCTCCTGAAAGATGATCTGATTGGCTCCCTCCTTTGAAAAGCTCCTTGCCTCCTCTCGGAACCCATCACCGAAATATACGTTGCCAATCTGATTGGTCATCATCCTCCTGTGAAATGATCTGATTGGCTCTTCCTCTTTAAACACTGCCTCGTCCAGCCATTGGACTTTTACTATACAGTACTATGAACCAGATGACTCTTCTCTGATTGGTTGCTTTACCCTAGGCAACCAATGGAATGAATAAACGTCCCTTGAGCAGACCGCCCTGCATCACGCAATGACTCTTATACATTTACATCGACCCCGGCCAGCACTGTACGTCACCAAGGATCTCGACAGTGATTGGCCCATTTCCCCTCCAGATTTTCCTGACTGGAGAGCAGCGAATTTGAAATATGGACTGTTTAGCTGCATCTGTAATGTACACCCGCACCCCTTATTGTAGTTATTTACATGGTTTATTTGCATTTCATAGGCCTTTTTTAGATTCATTATGCATATGCTAATTCTTGACGTCATCTTCCCCAGCCACTTACTTTACTTTGGTGCCCCTTTTGAACATATTTATAGCCTACCTGCTCTTTCATAGACATACCACTTTATTTCTTGCAATTGAGAAAGGGAGATTACCCTCCCGAAACGCGTCTTGCCACGACCTGCCATTTCTTGCATGAATTGTTTTTATTTTATTTTGTATGTTTTACTACGTTTTCAATTAATTAACTATTGAAACCATCTGCCACTGGATTCCCAGATCATCTTGGTTGGAAGAGCCGCTGCATATAGCAAGTTACTCCTCTTTATGTGCCTTAGTTACAAGTCCTCTAAAGGGGTTATCCCACATATTACAGGGGGACTCCGAGGAAAATAAATGTTTACAAATGAACAGGTGCCAGAAAGTTATACAGATTTGTAAACTATTTTTGCAGTACTTATGAGCTGCTGAATGATGTGGGAGAGGTCATGTAGTCTTTTTAGTCAGATACGGTGCTCTCTGCTGCCCCCTCTGTCTGTGTCGGGAACTGTCCAGAGAAGGAGAAAATCCCCATAGCAAACCTCTCCTTCTCTGGACAGTTCCCGACATGTGAGGGGCACAGCAGTCATGAAAAGTGATCATCATCAGTGGTTAAACACTTAAGTAACCTAGTCAAATAGTAAGTAATGTGGTCAAATACTTAAGGTATCTGGTGTCAGTATCACATTACAGTGCTGTTATCTGTGGTGAAGTGCACAGTTGGTCTGACTGTTATCTGAGTTGGAGGGCTCAGTCAGTCTGACTGTTATCTGAGGTGGAGTGCTCAGTCGGTCTGACTGTTATCTGAGGTGGAGTGTGCAGTCGGTCTGACTATTATCTTAAGTCGAGTGCTCAGTCTGACTGTTATCTGAGGCAGGGTGACACACAAGTATACCACTAGTTACTACTAGTTAATAACTCTAAGAGGAGATCATAGAGAGCAGTTACACCAAGATACTATGGTCCAGTTAGGGCAATAGCACAAGTATTGATAAAACAGGATTACCCTCAGTTAGAACATTGGGACCACAAATAGTGGGTACCATACATATTCAGTAGTATACTTTGTTACATCTGTCAGTGCCTTTGTGTTTTTAAATCACTATCCCAAAATAAATAACTTTTAAAACATTTTAGTGCATACCAATAAAATGTTGTTTTAAGTGGTTTTTAGTTTCTGGCCCTCACAGGGTCTTACACCTCTAAGAGATTTTGGCTCTTAGTAAATTTTTTATGCGATCGATATAAATCCAGCTTGTCCCTGCACTGGTGGGGATTACTTAAAGGGGTATCCACCATAAGGTGACTTTAGTACTTACCTGCCAGACAGTAATGGACATGCTTAGGAAGGATCCGCGCTTGACTTGAGGCTATGTTTTGAGGTTTATTTTTGTTAAATTGGAGTTGGAGTTCCCTCCCTCCGACTGCAAGTCCTCGGATCCCTCTTGTTTGTAAGTATGAGGTCATTCCCCCCCCCCATCAGTCACCCCACCCTAGCTAGGCTTCCTTCCATTTGTGCTGCGCTTTGAGCTACAATTTCCTGAAGCCTTGGAAAGAATGATTAACCTCTCACCCAGCAATCGCTTCACCCATTGAAGCACAAACAGGCTCCCTTTCAACACCTGACTAATGTTGCAATGTCTTAGGCTGTGTGGCAACCTGGGAAAAGCCTGAGACAATAATTTTTTTTTTTTAATGCTACTAGAAATGAACATCAGAGCACAGATCACATAGGAATTGTAAGACCAAACACAGGTACAGACACAGTATTATGAATTGCACTAACTTTACAGCCCCTGTAACACATAAAAATCCAACAAAAAAAATCCCATAATCCTAGAATACCCCTTTAAGACCAGTGTGTGAGATGTCAGTCATATTAAATACCACCAAACCCCCTCTCCTGCACATTTATTTAAATGTATCTATTAAGTTTTGAATTATGTAAGACACATGCTCTTGTCTTGTATATATTTACAAAATACAACTCTTTGCAGAAAACACCTAGTAGATGATAACGCTTGCAAAACATGACACTAGCTGGCTGAACTTAGAAGCAGGTAAAATGTTCAGGTCAGACAGGAGGTCAACGTATGCTTATTGTAACCAGATGGTAACAGAAAAAAACAATAATTAGGAAATCCTCGTATTATCAATGATGAATCACACAAGTTACAATTGGAAATTGTATTTCCTTCTTTCAAAATCAGTCAGGCTTGAAACAGAGTTTTGAAATCACTCTCGAGAGCATCATATTCCACACTGTAGGCAACTATGGAAAGAGAAAAAAACTTTATCTTTCCTTTTTAAATGGTAAAACTGTGAAAGGGAGTACTCTTACTAAAGTTAAACACTAACTTATAACTAATATTTAAATTGGGATATATTTAAGAAACCAAATGGTAATATATATTCTATAGAAAGGGGCAGATTTAGAAAAGCTGTCATAGCCTGCATGCCTGTGGCAATGGCACATTTAATACCAAATTTATCAAAATGGAGCATTCAGAATAATATTTCATGTATAATTTAAATACAGAAGAACAGAACGTCCAGTATCTTGGGGCAGATGAAATCCAAAGATTTATTGGTCTAAGTAAAAACAGAAGAGGAAAATGGAAAACGCTGACATATTTCAGACTCATATAAAGTCCTCACTCATGGCTACGAGTAAAGACTTAAAAGGGTACTCCGTTGGAAACATCTTATCCCCTATCCAAAGAATAAGGCATAAGATGTTAGATCACGGGGGTCCCGGAAGCGTCCGGAAGACGGAAGCTTTCAGCTTCCATTCATGTGAGGGGCATGATGCCTAGTACATAACCATCACGCCTCCTCCCATAAATTTGATTGGAAGCGGCATGGCAGCTTACATCGCAAGTAATCGAGCACAGAGCGGAGTTCGCTCTGTGCACCTAATGACAGGGAGCCGCAGCGGAGATCGCAGGGGTTCCCTCATCTAACATCCTTTGGATAGGGGATAAGATGTTTCCAATGGAGTACCCCTTTAATGTTAGTCCATAAAATTATGGTGTTTTGTTTTTTGGCTTCTGGCCATGTACTAGGGCAGTCTGAGCCAGTGAACTGGACAGTAGGATAATAATTTTGGTACAATTTAACAAACGTCTCTTTATCAGATCGTTTCAACTTAAAATTAATTAAATTGTTCACCACTAGGGGAACTGTGTATGGATGAAAATAGCTCATATTAGGTGTAAAGGGACCAAAATGTTTTTTATTTAGTAAGTCTCCTCTAGTGGTAGTGACAAGCAGCCCTGTATCTTTAACTAGACCACCAAGACCCAGGCCTAGGGCTGCATTTTACCAGGAGGCGGCTGGGCACAAGATTATGATTTGTTCTTAGTTTTTTTTTGTTTTTTTTGCAACTAACCTCCGACAACTCCCTACCCAGAAGGGACTATTGACACTTTGACAACCGCCTGATGAGTGTAGGGTAGTACTTCATTACACCTAGGAAGGATTTATAACAAGCATTTGCTGATGCTGATGGAGACTCTTCTCATCGGATGATGTTGAGCTGACAGCAATGCTCAGCTCGTTACAAATCCTATGTGGGACTTTCAGGAAGTTATATGTATGCAGGCAACCCCCCTCTCAGAAAAGTTTTACCCTGCATTAATTAGGCAGCTGTGACTGGAAAAGTGGCACTCCGGGACTAGCCCATAATCCCCCCCCATCCCAAACTCAGACTTGTTAGGGGTGTCATGACTGATATTTCTCAAGATACAAGACTAGAACTGGATGAGTCTTAATAGACTCCAGGAGACCAAACAGGAATTATAAAATACAGAGCACGGATAACACTAGGAAGACTAACTCAGTGTGAACACAGTAAAAGCAGAACGAACAAACATAATCCTAAAACCGACTAATGTAACACAGACTAAAATACAAGGAGCATGCTGTATAACCATGGCTTAAAACCCAGATAAAATGACAAAATAAATACAAAGTAACATACAAAGACATCATAGCAGCATTATAGCACAAGCAGACAAAGTGTATTGCACTGAATAACCAGCACTAAATTCAGAAGTCTGGCTTAAAATAGACACACCCGTGTTCTCCTTCTTTCAGAGCATTAACCATTCCCTATCCAGGGAGAATAGAAAACTGCTCCGAACATCCTAGTGTGTGAATAGACACCTAAACAGAAAAGTACAAAAACAAATAAAACAGACATTACAAGGGGCAAAGCAGAATTATCATCATTTTATTTATTTATTTAATTTTAAGTTTGCCTCTTGCGGCTATTGTTAGATTACTGGTGATTTAATCTTAAACAGATAAGGGTGTGGTGTTTATAAGAAGGTATGGGCAAATTTATATTATGGGGTGCATGATTTTTGTGAGACCATAGGAAGTAAAACCTAAACATACAACTGGCGACAAGTAGATGGAATTTTTATTTATTTAAATGGTTGCTAGCAATTATAAGAAACATTATAATTTACCCTATAAGAGAAAGAATCATGTTTCTTCATCAGTCTCCTCCCCTCTTAAATTCATACTTCTCTCTGAAAAACTACTGAAAACCACCAGCTAACTAAGAAATAAATTTACATTACATGTTGTCCATAGAGGACTAAGAGGAGGGAGCTATAGAGTGAGACACTAAAAGCTCTAGTAAGTGTTGTATCTCGTTCAACTGCATGAATCACAGCTTATATTGCTTAGCACTGCTCTCTAATGCCCTTCAAACTGCTACTTCTGAGGGTATGCAATAGAGATATGAGGGCTTAGGATCTTCTCTTCATGTGTGCAGTGTATAGGAGACATCATAGCAGCTAAGGCTTCACCCACCAATTTAGGGACAACAAAAAATTTGAGATAGAGCCTGCAGAGGAAAAAATGGTAATAAATGCCACACAAGTTATATCATGGACAGAAATAGTGCTGAAAGGTAAGTGTCCATCTAGCTTATATAGGAAGCAGACTATTTAGAGCTGTATGTACAATATCTACATGAAAGTTAGCTGGTAACTCTGAGTTCAGTTTTACAGGAGAGAAAAACACCCATCCTCTAAATACAGACAAATAATAGAAAAAAGTGAAACATTTTAACCCCTTAAGGTCTCAGGGTTTTTCCATTTTTGCACTTTCGTTTTTCCTCCTTACCTTTTAACCCCTTAAGGACTCAGGGTTTTTCCGTTTTTGCACTTTCGTTTTTTCCTTCTTACCTTTTAAAAATCATAACCCTTTAAATTTTCCACCTAAAAATCCATATTATGGCTTATTTTTTGCGTCGCCAATTCTACTTTGCAGTGACATTAGTCATTTTACCCAAAAATGCACGGCGAAACAGAAAAAAAATCATTGTGCGACAAAATCTAAGAAAAAACGCCATTTTGTAACTTTTGGGGGCTTCCGTTTCTACGCAGTGCATATTTCGGTAAAAATTACACCTTATCATTATTCTGTAGGTCCATACGGTTAAAATGATACCCTACTTATATAGGTTTGATTTTGTCGCACTTCTGGAAAAAATCATAACTACATGCAGGAAAATTTATACGTTTAAAAATGTCATTTTCTGACCCCTATAACTTTTATATTTTTCCACGTACAGGGCGGTATGAGGACTCATTTTTTGTGCCGTGATCTGAAGTTTTTATCGGTATGATGTTTGTTTTGATCGGACTTTTTGATCACTTTTTATTCATTTTTTAATGGTATAAAAAGTGACCAAAATACGCTTTTTTGGACTTTGGAATTTTTTTGCGCGTACGCCATTGACCGTGCGGTTTAATTAATGATATATTTTTATAGTTCGGACATTTATGCACACGGCGATACCACATATGTTTATTTTATTTTTTTTTACACTGTTTTATTTTTTTTATGGGAAAAGGGGGGTGATTCAAACTTTTATTAGGGAAGGGGTTAAATGACCTTTATTAACACTTTTTTTTACATTTTTTTGCAGTGTTATAGGTCCCATAGGGACCTATAACACTGCACACACTGATCTCTCATCCTGATCACAGGCGTGTATTAACACGCCTGTGATCAGTGTTATCGGCGCTTGACTGCTCCTGCCTGGATCTCAGGCACGGAGCAGTCATTCGCCGATCGGACACCGAGGAGGCAGGTAAGGGCCCTCCCGGTGTCCGGTCAGCTGTTCGGGACACCGCGATTTCACCGCGGCGGTCCCGAACAGCCCGACTGAGCAGCCGGGTCACTTTTACTTTCACTTTAGAAGCGGCGGTCAGCTTTGACCGCCGCTTCTAAAGGGTTAATGCCGCACATCGCCGCGATCGGCGATGTGTGGTATAAGCCGCGGGTCCCGGCCATTGATGAGCGCCAGGACCGACGCGATATGATGCGGGATCGCGGCACGATCCCGCTTCATATCGCGGGAGCCGGCGCAGGACGTAAATATACGTCCTGCATCGTTAAGGGGTTAAAAATCATAACCCTTTCAATTTTGCACCTGCAGACTCATATGATGGCTTTTTTTTTTTGCGCCACCAATTCTACTTTGTAATGACATCAGTCATTTTACCCCAAAATCTACAGTGAAACAAAAAAAAAATCATTGTGCGACAAAATTGAAAGAAAAAAACACGCCATTTTGTAACTTTTGGGGGCTTCCATTTCCATGCAATGCATTTTTCGGTAAAAATTACACCTTGTCTTTCTATAGGGCCATACAATTAAAATGATACCCTACTTACTGTATATAGGTTTGATTTTATTTTACTTCTAGAAAAAATCATAACTACATGCACGAAAATGTATACATTTAAAAATGTCCTCTTCTGACCAATATAACTTTTTTATTTTTCCATATAGGGGTGGTAAGAGGGCTCATTTTTTGCACCGTGATCTGAAGTTTTCGTCGGTAGCATTTGTTTTGATTGGACTTTTCGATCGCTTTTTATTATTTTTTTAATGGTATTTTGGACTTTGGAATCTTTTTTTACCCGTACGCCATTGACTGTGTGGTTTAATTAACAATATATTTTTATAGTTTGGACATTTACGCTCGCGGCGATACCACATATGTTTATATTTATTTTTACTTACATAGTTTTTATTTTTTATGTGAAAAGGGGGGTGATTCAAACGTTTATTAGGGAAGGGGTTAAATCACATTTATTAACAATTTTCTTGTACACTTTTTTTTGCAATGTTATAGCACCCATAGTGGACTATAACATGCAGCACATTGATTGCATAGACTTATTAATGCTATGCCATAGCATTGCATTGATCAGTGTTATCGGTGCTCCACTGCTCCTGCCTGGATCTCAGGCACGGAGCAGGGAATCGACGATCGGACAACGAGGAGGCCGTTAGGGACCCTCCTCGCCTCCTAATAGCTGATCGGGACACCACAGTTTCACTGCGGTGGTCCCGATCAGCCCGACTGAGCTGCCGGGAAGGTTTTACTTACACTTTAGAGGCGGCGATCAACTTTGATTGCCGCATCTGAAGGGGTAATACCAGGCTTCACCGCGATCGGTGATGTCCGGTGTTAGCCACGGGTCCCAGCTATCATTTCTTGCCGGGACAGACCCAATATGACGCAGGGTGACCGTGTTACATCGCGGGAGCCAGTGCAGGACATAAATGTACGTCTTGCGTTGTTAAGGGGTTAAACAACATACATGTAATGGCTTCAATACTCTATCACCCCCTCTAAAACATATATATATATATATATATATATATATATATATATATATATATATATTTATTTACACATCCTGGTATAATACATCATTTGTTAACTTCTCTATTCTGGGAACATTGATTAAATGTTCCTTGTGTGCAGGGCTTTAACCTCTTGTGACAATTCATATAGGATAAAACTACTATAAATAAAATGAGAGACCCGAAGGGCCACAATTAGGGCCATGATTCACTCTCCCGGTTTGAGTAAAAGTGTAAAAGTGATAAGTAGTTTGGACAGTTAGTTGGCTCATTGGTTTATGTCTCATTATTTTCCTGTGTATCATACTTTATCTCAACCTCATGGGGCCAGTGGTTACATTGACATCGAGGCTTTGATTTAGAATATTATTTTTCTGATTTGTTCTGCTAGGGAGTAATAAATCCATTGATTGAATAAGGAACAACACAACCAGTATATCAAATTAATCAAAATGAATCATAAAATTAGAATTTCTATCATTGACTTAATAACATCTCAATATTTACCTCCAAGCACATGTTACCATTCTAAATGATGTCCGGTTTTTAGACAGAAATACTTCATCTGGTCGGGGTTTTGGCAGTGTTTTAGTATAGATGAAACAAAGCTTCTGACGGAAGAACACCACTGTCTAGGGAGGAGGATTAAAACTGGGCACAGTCAGATTCAAATGATTCATATGTTGTACATCTTGGCAAAACATTAACCTTTCTAATATACTTCATAAAAATGTAATCTCCTTTTTATAGAAATCATGGCTCATAAAAAAAGACCACTCTGTCCCAGATGAAGCATAGGCTGGGACAAAGTCCAGGAAATGAGGGTGGGACTAGCACTCCTCTGTGCTCACTCCTGTCCTATCAGACTGCAGAATGAAAACAGAGAGGAGGGGGTTACAGAGCAGCCTGCAGTGATTGGATGAAGAGACAGCAGACTCAGGAAGGAAGTTCATGCATGGTGAGTGAGGGCAGGCTCAGTGCTTGCCTCAGACACCCCCTTCCCCGAGCACTGGATGTCAGAATCAGTGAGCAGACACATAAAAAGACATGTAAATAATCTGCATAACCTAGTGAGTAACATGTATAAGCATTATTAGTTTCTATGATACGACAGGTATAATATGATTTGTGAAGAATTTAATTCTACTCTCCCCTGAACCCTAGCTACCTTTTTCTTCATTAGATGATTTGGACTCATTTGATTTGGTCCACAGACAAACCAGCGCCCTCTGCATGGGGCCAGTTCACGGTCCCTCAGACCATTGGAGGGCCAGACTATAGTTTAAAAAAAAAAAAACTATGAACAAATTTCTATGCACACTGCATATATCTTATTTTGAAGTGAAGAAACAAAATGGGAAAGTTCCCCCATATTAGCTTGGCAGTATAGTTCCCCCACATTAGGTTGTAGTTCCCCCACATTAGGTTGTAGTTCCTCTACATTAGGTTGTAGTTCCCCCACATTAGGTTGTAGTTCCCACCACATTAGGTTGTAGTTCCCCTACACTAGGTTGTAGTTCCCCCCACATTAGGTGCAGTATAGTTCCCCCACATTAGGTTGTAGTTCCACTACATTAGGTTTTCGTTCCTCCACATACGGTTGTAGTTCCCCTCACATTAGGTTGTAGTTCCCCTACATTAGGTTGTAGTTCCCCCCACATTAGGTGCAGTATAGTTCTCCCACATTAGGTTGCAGTTCCCCCACATTAGGTGCAATATAGTTCCCCCATTACGTTGGCAGTATAGTTCCCCCCACATTAGGTGCAGTATTGTCCCCCCCACATTAGGTGCAATATAGTCCCCCACATTAGGCTGGCAGTATAGTTCCCCCACATTAGGTGCAATATAGTCCCCCACATTACGTTGGCAGTATAGTTCCCCCCACATTAGGTGCAATATAGTCCCCCACATTACGTTGGCAGTATAGTTCCCCCCATATTAGGTGCAATATAATCCCCCACATTAGGCAGGCAGTATGTTCCCCCACATTAGGTGCAATATAGTCCCCCACATTAGGCTGGGAGTATGTTCCCCCACATTAGGTGCAATATAGTCCCCCCACATTGCGTTGGCAGTATGTTCCCCCACATTAGGTGCAATATAGTCCCCCACATTAGGCTGGCAGTATAGTCCCCCCACATTAGGTGCACTATAGTCCCCCACATTAGGCTGGCAGTATAGTTCCCCCCACATTAGGTGCAATATAGTCCCCCACATTACGTTGGCAGTATAGTTCCCCCCACATTAGGTGCAATATAGTCCCCCACATTAGGTGCAATATAGTCCCCCACATTACGTTGGCAGTATAGTTCCCCCCACAATCGGTGCAATATAGTCCCCCACATTAGGCAGGCAGTATGTTCCCCCACATTAGGTGCAATATAGTCCCCCACATTAGGCTGGCAGTATAGTTCCCCCCACATTAGGTGCAATATAGTCCCCCACATTACGTTGGCAGTATAGTTCCCCCCACATTAGGTGCAATATAGTCCCCCACATTAGGCTGGCAGTATAGTTCCCCAACATTAGGTGCAATATAGTCCCCCACATTAGGCTGGCAGTATGTTCCCCCACATTAGGTGCAATATAGTCCCCCACATTAGGTGCAATATAGTCCCCCACATTAGGTGCAATATAGTCCCCCACATTAGGCTGGCAGTATGCTCCCCCACATTAGGCTAGCAGTATGTTCCCCCACATTAGGCTGGCAGTATGTTCCCCCACCTTAGGCTGGCAGTTAGTACCCCAACATTAGGTGCAATATAGTCCCACAAATTACGTTGGCAGTATGTTCCCCCACAGGCATACAGCCTCCAGCCATACAGTATGGCTGGAGGCTGTATGCCTGTGTACTGCCCCATTTCAGTGTTCCGACCACCAGACAGCACCGGAGGATTGGTGGTCAGAACACCGAAGCTGATGCGCCGCTGGTAAACACTTACCAACTGCCAGCGCGCGTCCTTCTTGCTTCTTCTCTGCTCCTCCGCGCTCCGTTGCCATGGGCGCATGCATGGGACGTCAGTGACGTTGCTGTGTGCGCTTGCTCCCAGCGGTCCCCGCGTTTTTAATGTCAACGCAGGACCGCAGGGACTTAACAGAGGCATCCCTGTGTTCCTAAAGCATTTTCGGAACACAGGGATGTCCCGAGGCAAAAAACCCCTGTGGGCCGGGTAAATGCGCTCCGCGGGCCGCATGTGGCCCGTGGGCCGTAGTTTGAGGACCCCTGATATAGACGGTCAGTGATTGAATCTCATTGCTTCCTATGAGTGTAGCTCATTAATCATTGGAGTCGGGCTAGAGCGCCACCTTGTTTTTCCAGTTACAGTTGTTTCTTTTCTACAAAGCTAAATCTGTCAATGCAACAGAGAGGACTGTGTCATTTGCACCAACACCCAGCCATATAACAATAAGAGATGAACAAATCTTTCAAAATTTGTCTCAGATCTGAATACATTTCGTCCAACTTAAAAGTTGGCCTATAAAAAGTTGTGTATGACACTTTGAGGTCTAATAGGTTTAAGAGTTCTTATATTTTTCCAATGCAGGGTAAGACTCCCAGCAGTATCAGTATACTACAGTACACTACAGGGCTTGAAAAATTACTTTGAAATGAATTTCCAAAAAATGTAGGATTCATTGAATTTTTGGGAAAGTCAAAATGATTTGGATTGGTGCTCGGTCATTTACAAATAACATGTTATTAGAGGTTTTACATACTACTAAAGATAAAGCTGAATAACTTTAAGCCCCCTCTTGCATCATGACATTTTGAGGATAAATGATACAGGAGGAAAATACTTTTTGCCCAGCGCTGTATATGTATGTGTATATGTACAGCACTGTGAAGTTTGGGCACTGGATCCATCATCCATAAAAGTTTTCTGCAGCCCTTAGATACAGCAACCAAAGCACTTGAGGGTCTAGACCATAGGTCTCCAAATTGTGGCCCTCCAGCTGTTGCAAAACTACAACTTCCAGCATGCCCGGACAGCCAACCGCTCTATCTGTGCATTGATGCTGTCTCTATGGGATCAGGACGTATAGTAGTTTTACACCTTCCCTTCACCTATATCTGTATACTGCTGCTGCTATCTCTATGAGATCCGGATATATAGTAGTTATATACCTCCCCTCCAGCTCTATCTGTACTGCTGCTGCAAATTTTACGGTAATTTGGCAAAACCCCAACAAAACACTGCAGTAGAAATGTGTAAAAAATACAATGTGTGAATATAACCTGGAGACTTTGAATCTTCATAAGACACCTCAGTAGGTCAACTTACTTTCTCCTCATGGCAATATTTCTATAAAAAAAAAAAAAAGCGTTGACTTCCGGCCCCGGCACGAGCATGTGAAGAGCCAGAGGACGGAGCTCCTGCGGCCAGGGCCCCTTATCCGCACTGAAAGCTGGCCACCACTGGCCCGACTCACCTGTACCGCCTGGCACGGGGGTCCTGGATCAGAGGGGAGCGCTTCCAGCTTCCGACACTGCTCCATGCGCCTGCAGTGCCTGGCGGCATCTTGCGGCACCTCAGCGCTTCGGCCGCCACCTTTGCAGGGGAGACAGCACAGCTGAAGATATAACTGCTGCACTGGCGGGTTAGCATGGGCTCCAGACTCCGCTCCCGACCTGGGGACACACGGTGAGTCCCTCAGCCTCCTTCTGGAACAGCACTACTAGGTGAACCCAGTAGAGGAGAGAGGGTTCATCGCTTGGGCCGACCACCTACGGTCAACTCTGAGTCTTCTCGGGCTGATGCCTCTCGCCCAAGACAAGTCATTTTTAAGTTGCTGGACTATAATGATAAAGTTGAACTTCTGATTTTTGAAGACTTCTCCGCTGAAATTGCCATGTGATGTAGAGCTTATGGTAAAGTCTGCACTGAGATGTTTAAAGCAAAGAAGTGATTTCAACTTCAGTATCCGGCCACTTTGAAAGTGTTCCATTCAGATGGCTCCTTTTCTACATACCAGACACCTGCTGCAGCAAAGGCCACTCTACAAGATATCTTGAAGGAACCACCATACCCCCAATGCTCTCCTCCTCGTCGCTCTCAATCCCCAGGGGGTCCAAGTGATCCCTCCTCTTATTCTTCACGTCGCAGAAGTAGTCGTACAAGTTCTCCAGGTGACTCCAGGAAATGCCGAAAGTCGGCGGGGAGACGTAGCAGGAGTAGAAGCAGCCAATCATCTTACCCGGACTGAGTATCACCTTGTTTGTCTGCTGTGATTGATAGTTTCTGTTCTTGGGGAAACTCTGGGACTAAGGGGTAGTTCTGTGTTATTCTAGACCTGTATTGTTATAATGTAATTTAATTGTTTCATGAGGTAACCCGCCCATGTCCTTTCTGGGGTCCCTACTCTTTAGTGAGATGTACCTGGAGCCCTTTCCTTTCCCTTTATGTACTGGGGTTTTCTTTCTCTTACCATCCCTCCACAGTACCCCCTCTTCTTCTGGGTTATAGCGGGGGCCCGGCAGATTGTTACATTACTTGGCCAGAATTTTGCCTCTTTTACTTTAACTGGTTTAGTTTATTCCTCATGTCCCCGATGATCCTGAAAGGCGGGCTGTGACCCCTTATTCATGCCAGGGCTCTGGGGTGGGGGCTGTGCCTTCTCACATGTCTGAAAAAAGTGTAGTCCATCACCCAAACTTGGGAAATGGTCTCTCTTGAGATTAACAAGTTCTCCTCTTGGTTAGTTTTGTTTTTTTTCAGTCCTGTCCTCCCTTCTCCACACGTACATGTTCCGTTCTAATCCCGGTCTCCTTGCAGTGGGAGATACTCACAATTGGCCTCCCCTCTTTCTTTCAAGCCTGTCCTCTCCCTATCTGTTCTTGACTATCTTCTCATTCCCACCTTATATCTTTATACCGTTGTCTGGGGAATGTTTCCCCCTTTGTCTTACTTACAGGGGACTAATTATCTGTCATGTGTAAGGTTGTGACATGGAATGTTAAGGGCCAGCGCTCCCCTCAGAAGCGCATGAAGGTTCTGCGTTTTCTGAAGCGTCTTCATTCTGACATAGTCCTTCTTCAGAAGACACATCTACAGGAACGGGACTTTCAGAGGATGCAGAAACTGTGGGTTGGGAAGGTGTTGGGCAGCTCAGCAGTAGGAGGCAAATCCGGAATACTGACACTAATTCATAAGTCTTTCTCTCACATGACCATGATGCGAAGGGCCGCCTCTCCCATTTACAGTTGATCCATAATGGCCACACATACCATATATTTAATGTTTATGCACCAAATGATGATAATAACTCTTTCTTTCAATCCCTAGCGAACACGATCAATGGCAATGCTGGACCGCTTACTATCCTGGGGGGGGGCTTGAACTTGGTGGTTGACCCGCTAGTGGACCGTAGACGCCCCTCAACTTCAAGTGTTCCCTACTGACAGAGGGACTGGGTTCTCCCTCCTTTCCTGACACAAATGGGGTTATTAGACTCTTGGCGACACCTGCACCCGGATGGTTGTGAGTACACTCACTTCTTACACGTACACGGTTCCTGGCCTCGCATTGATTATTTCCTGGTTAGCCCCCTTTTGTGCTCCCGTTTGGGTGCAGTGGACATCTGGGATCTAATCATATCAGACCATGCACTGGTGGCTCTGGAGCTTCTGCCATCGTGTCCCAAAGGCTCAGACTTTTTGTGGCGGTTTCCATCTTATTTAATGAAAGATGAATCTTTTGTGAGTCTTCTTTGGGTTGGTGGCTGGAATTCCAGGCTGACAACGCACCATATATTGACAATCCCTCCCTTTATTGGGAAATGGTGAAAGTAGTGCTAAGATAGGTAAGATTATGTCATATAGTGCCACGGTCAAATGTAAGACTCTGGAGGGTCATGCAATGGCAAGCGCAGCGCTATTGGAAGCAAATTCCTGCTTTTTAGAATCCCCTTCTCCTGATCAAAATCTTAAATGGCAGGATGCAAAATCCTCGTATGAGCTCCGGTTAGACAGGAAGAAGAGGATTTATAGATCTCATTTCGAAGCAGATCTGTTTCGGGATGGTAATAAAGCTGGTCGTCTTATAGCTGGACCCTGGCTCTTACCGCCCCATCTCTCTGATCAACCAGCACGTGAAACTTCTTTCTAAAATCTTGGCGGATTGTTTAGCGAGGTTCTTGCCCTCCCTTGTGGGTGATCACCAGATGAGGTTTGTGAAAACTCGCTCGGCGGTCACCAACATTAGGAAGGTTCTAGTGGTTATGGATAGTATTCGGAGCCAGTCCCAGGCTGGCTCTCACCCCGCTCTGCTTACATTGGATGCCCTTATTGTTCGATCTGGAGATTGAACCCCTGACTCGCTTCCTGATACATTGATATTTATCGGGGCATACAGGTGGGCACCCAGGAGATCAAATTGTCTATGTTCCCAGACAATGTTTTGCTTTATCTCAGGAATCCAGGTGAGGCTGTCCCCAAAATCTTTGACTTTCTATTCTATGCTGGAAGCTTTGTGGGCTACAAGGTGAATGCTGCCAAAAGTATGCTATTGCCCCTGGGCGCTGCCTCTCCTGGATGGCTTCCTGATGCGACTGTGCTGGGGGTGGCGGTGGCCCCTTCCTTTATTACTTATCAGGGCATTCGCATTGGGAAGACACCTGACACGCTATATTCCCTCAACTATGTCCCGTTGTTCCAACGTATACAGGCCAAACTGAGGTGCTGGGAGTCCTTACCGTCGTCCTTCTTAGATAGATGCCATCTAGTCAAAATGATCAGCTTCCCTCATCTCTTATAGCCCCTGAAGATGCTCCCACTCCTGCTAAAGCATACTGATGTTAACCATCTCAATTCTGCCTTTCAGCATTTTCTGTGGCAGGGTAAGCGCCTGTGTATTGCCCTGCAAAAACTTATGCTTTGTAGGGCGGAGGGGGGGAGGGGGGAGTGAATTTCCCGAATATCAGAGGATATCATTTAGCTTGCTTGTTCCGCCATGTGCTAGATTAGATTCATGACTCTAATTATTTTTCTAACTTGATGGTGGAAACTGCGCTTGCCGCTCCCTGGTCCTTATCGGCGCTGCTGCATACCTCTTATGCTAAGCTCCCGACGGGATAAAGGGATCAGTGGTGCTGCAGGACACGATAATAGCGACACGATAGCTTGGAAGGAGGTGCGGTTTTCGGCCTCCCGTTTCTCCTGTACAAATGGATGCCCTTGCATGACCACCCAGAATTCCCGCAGGGTAGATCCTTTTCTTGTTTGCGTTTGTGGATTGCCAAAGGGGAGAGGGTGGGGCGACCGATGCATGGCGAAGACCGTAGATTGCTTTCGCCAGGGGAAATGCTTCACAAGTTTGAACTTCCCCTCTTCTATAGGCTTTATGCCAACCAGGTCCACACCTTCTGCTCCTCCAGACTCAGAGATCTATCTACGGAAGCCCCAGCCCACACCCTAGATGACATTATAGGTAGTGACCCCCGGAGAGTATCGATTTCAGACCTATATTTACATTTTCATAGCCGTTTTTTAAAGCTTGATCTCAAGAAGTTCTTGTGCACATGGGAAAGGTGGACCTGAGATGCTGACATCACTGAGGTTATTTTAGGGGGCAGGGGGGCAGTGCGTAAGAATGTTGTCAATGAAGGGTGGAGGGAGACACATTTTAAAGTGGCCAATGCAGCTTTATACGGGTTTAAAGGGGTATTCGAGGAAAAAAAAATGTTTCAATATATCAACTAGCTCCAGAAACAGATTTGTAAATTACTTCTATTAAAAATCTTAATCCTTTCAGTACTTATGAGCTTCTGAAGTTAAGGTTGTTCTTTGCTCTCTGATGACACCTGTCTCGGGAAACGCCCAGTTTAGAAGATGTTTGCTAAGGGAGTATGCTTAAAAACTGGGCGTTTCCTGATACACGTGTCATCAGAGAGCACTTAGAAAGAAAAGAACAACCTTAACTTCAGAAGCTCATAAGTACTGAAAGGATTAAGATTTTTTTAATAGAAGTAATTTACAAATTTGTTTAACTTTCTGGAGCCAGTTGATATATCCAGGGGTTTTCCTGGATAACCCCTTTAACATCTTGCCTTCCCCATCCTTCCCGGATAGAATTGTCAACTGCCCCAAGTGTAAGGCCCCACTTACTAGTATGACAATAAAGGCCAGAAAAATAGAACAAGCCATGTTTCTACCTCTTCATCCTGACAAGTATATATAGTGCAAATTGCGAATGCTGCAAGTTAATTATTCATCTTACGCGGTAAAGACAGGAAAAGAAATATCCTTAGACAGAAGAACATGGCAGGTTGCTATAGAAACTGTTGATATTGTTACAATTTTTCTTAATAACCTGTATTACAGTATATTAGGATGGGAGAGACGGCTCGGCACAGTGGAGGCCCCATGCTGGGTAGAGATTTGTAATGTACAGTGTTAAGTAACCACTCTGGAAGACAAAATGCAGGAAGTGCTCGGCGTATTCTGTATCTATTCATACTTGCTATCTTGACTTTGAAAAAGGATATAAGATGGAGCTGAAGCATAAAGGGCGCGTTTACCTTTGGACAACATTTTGCGAGTTACATTGAAGGGGTTTTAGAAAAAAAAAGTTGAGTAACTTTGTAAAAATTGTATAGAAACGTGTTTCCCAACCAGGGTGCCTCCAGCTGTTGCAAAAATACAACTCCCAGCATGCCGGGCAGCCAAAGGCATGCTGGGAGTTGTAGTTTTGCAGCAGCTGGAGACACCCTGGTTGGGAAACACATGTATTGGGGCTTATTGACACTATATTATATAGAGCGGATTTTCTTTTCCATATGAATCTAATGGCCAGAATAGAGTTTTTTTTTACACATAAAAAAATATATAAATAAAGCCTTCAAACAATAATGGGCAAAGTATTAGGAATCAAGCATCCAACACAACAAGCAAAAGAAGGTGAACATATATATGTTGTCAGTATTGCCCAATATCAGAATAATAAGCAAATACAAATTGAACAAAAAAAAAAGGGAAAGAGAGAAAGGAAAGGTTAGGAGAGAAGAAGGTGAAAAGAAAGAAGTATGAAGAGAGAGAAAAAAGGGCATAAACTAATATAACGACATATACGCTCAATTATCCTCACAGATCGGGGGTCTACTGGAGACCATCCATCTATAAAACAAAACTTGTCCAGAGGAAAAATAGGCAGACACAGCAGAGAAAGCACAGACATTATCGAACCAAGATATCTAGAATTAGAAGGGGCCATAAAGTCAAGCCAAGGGCTCCCATCAATACTGTTTCTGGAGGTTAAGGGATAAGTGTCTGATCAGATTGGTCGGACCCAGGGCTCAAGTCCTGCAGAAACTCATGGGAACAGAGTTTTTTTTTTTCCTCAGCAAGAACACAGTTCCCATTAGTAGGAGTCCTCCACTCCTAGACATTTTATCCCTTATCCAAAGAATAGGGGATAGCATGTCCGATCGCGGGGGTCCCCTCGGCGGGACCCCCCTCAATCTCCCTGCTGCGGTGCCAGAGGCTTGTGGTGTCATGGCGGCGCGCCCTGATTGCAAATTTATGGGAGGAGGCGTGACATCAAAAGGGGGGTGTGGCTGTGACATCACAAGCCTCCGGTGCTGCATTGCTAGTCATCCGGCATGGAGTAAAGTTTACTCGCAGCAGAGATCCTTGAGACTCCTGCGATCAGACATGTCCTGCCCTATCCTTTGGATAGGGGATAAGATGTCTAGGGACGGAGTACCCCTTTAAGTAGAAATCTTGTGTGAGTTCCCACACTTTTTTTTCCCCAGGACAGCACCACTGGTCAGACCCACAAGTCAGCGCCCTTGGATCTCCTGATAGGGCCTTTCTATTTACTCGTCCTTGGCACACTATGGCTCCTACCTTCCTGAACAACAGCAAGTGACAGCCCACTTAGCGTCAAGGAATGTGGGGACCTGACCGTGCCAAGGATGGGTAGATCGATGGGGCACCGTACATGAGATTTCGGGGGGTCCCACCAGTAGGTCCACCCACAATTAGATGCTTATCCGTCTGATAAGTTCAGTTCCATGGAGTATGCCTTTAATACATTATATGGTGAAATAAAGGGTACTATTACAAACTATAACTCATTCCCCTAAAAACTTGCCCTCATATGGCCAGGTTAATAGAGTAAGACAAAGACAAGAGTCAAGGGTGTAAAAATGAGAACAAAACAAAAATCTAATTGGCTTTGTCCTAATGGGGTCAAAAAAAAAAATAATATATATATATATATATATATATATATATATATATATATATGTGTGTGTGTGTATTTATATTGTTTCACATAAATAAATAAATAAATGAATTAATAAATAAATACATATTCTCCCCTGCTGTATCTGGTTTTCATTACCAGGCACAGGTTTTCTAAGAAATTCCCGACCATTAGATATGTTTATTGATCGACTCATAGCAACGTGAGCTTCACCTGCACAGAAACAAGCTCCAGGGCATTAAATTATTACAGCTCAACAACCCAGAATGACTGTCTAACAAATAATCTAAGAATAGACACTCCGAAGGAGCGACTGCCAGGAGTAATCCTCCACCTTCTCTGTATACAATATTACAAGACCTTATAGAATATTGTATTTCAATACCTTGGGTTATGTAGAGGTCTCCTTTATATTTTATTGCATGACTTTTATGGCCATAGGTTTCATGGCATACAACTGTAAAGATGTTTCCTATCTGAAGCATTTATGTTATATTCATGGGACAACCACCTATCAGGAGAAGGAGAACTCCCTGACCACCATCTGTAAAACTAAAGTGGCCACCATTGGGTTCAGCTCTATCTTTTGAAAATTAGGGAGTGACTTGAGCACTGCTTGTGCACCACTTACGATAGTCCCCTAAATTGATTGATCAAATATTGATCAATTATATTTGGTCAATCAGAGGATCATGATTCACATTGTTGATGGAGTCATACCTCTAAACTATCCCCATGACCTCTCCATCCTGAGAAATGGACGGGGATCCTCCCAGTCAGAGTCATCCTGCAACGTACTGAACATGTGCAGAAGAATCAGTGCAGATTCCAGCTTTAAAGGGGTTATCCAGGAAAAATCTTTTTTTTATATATCAACTGCCTCCAGAAAGTTAAACAGATTTGTAAATTACTTCTATTAAAAAAATCTTAATCCTTTCAGTACTTATGAGCTTCTGAAGTTTAGGTTGTTCTTTTCTGTCTAAGTGCTCTCTGATGGCATGTGTCTCGGGAACCACCCAGTTTAGAAGAGGTTTGCTATTGGAATTTGCTTCTAAACTGGGCGTTTCCCGAGACACGAGTCATCAGAGATTACTTAGACAGAAAAGAACAACCTTAACTTCAGAAGCTCATAAGTACTTAAAGGATTAAGATTTTTTAATAGAAGTAATTTACAAATCTGTTTAACTTTCTGGAACCAGTTGATATATATAAAAAAGTTTTTTCCTGGAATACCCCTTTAAATAGAAGAACTTGCAGGTTTCTAGAAGAATTCAGGTTTCTAGAAGTAGTACCAGTAATAGTGAACAATTGGTCACTAACACTGTCTTTGCAGGCATGTTTGTGCAAAGAGTTTTCCTCTTCCTCACATATAGTCTTTCAGGGTTACAGATTACACAATGTCCCAAATAACAACAATCTGAAAACTGTTATAAAGTCTCTGTTCAAGTTAGAATAAACAATACGATTGTTCTGAGAGGCAGCGCTGGAACCGGGTGAGGTAAGTTCATTACGTTGGGATTGTCTCAATGTGTAAATATTTCTACACAATCACTTTGGAAGGTTGAAATCTTTTAATCACTTAAGAAGGTTAACATTTTTTAACATGTTAAACATTTTGACTGAAAAGGCTCAATCCACTATATCTAGACTTATATGGCAAAACAGAAGACTCAGGAGAGTTCATAAAATATTGCGTTGTCATAGGAGAGTGGGAGGCCTAGGGGTACCTGATCTTAAAGACTATCATCTCGCATGTTTACTAGATCAACTATATCATTGTTGGCACCAACCCTCAGACAAAAAATAAGTAGAAATTAAAGCAGCGTTAAGTAAATCTGCATGTTTAAGGGGCAGATTGTTGATCCCCCCTGCAGACTCATCTACGCAGACCTCTCAAATGTTAGCTATTAAAATGTCAGACTGGGTGTGGCGTCACATTTGTCAAGTGTCAGCTGGTAATATACAGTGTCCCCATCACCTAATCCCCATTGAGGTTCTAGGCCAAGATCTTATTTTTCCTGGCCAGATCCCTCCACAAACAAATAGACATTTCCTTTTTCTATCTGCTTCTGAATAGTAAAGATTCATTCACTAACTCAGCTCCATTCTGTAGGTGGTCAAAGAAATTGTCCCCACCAATAACCCCTCGGCAGGAGGTGATGACCAAAACCCTCCTTAGGTGGTATTATACCCCATCTAGGCTTTCAAAAATGTATCAGAATTGTCCCTCTCTCTGTTGGAGAGGATATGGGCAGATGGGCACCCTCCTGCATAGTCTATGGGACTGTCCCAAAATACAAACACTGTAGCAGATTGTGGGCTCTATTATTTCTTCCTTGATAGGATCCCAGATAAATCTCCAACCTCATTTGGCACTCTTGCTTGTTGACCTTGCCCAGTTCCCCCCCACCCCCCCCCCCCCCCCCTCTAGCAGAACAGTGATAGCGTTTCTTCTGATGGCGACTAAATTGATCATTGCTCGTCAGTGGAAGAGCTCCAATTCACCCCCCTTAACTGAAGTAATGGGACATGTGAATTTCTCATGTTCGGTAGAGAAACTGCTTGCCCTACAAGGACATAACATCCCTAAGTTCCATCATTTTTGGGACCTGTGGATTACTAGCATATACTGAAAATCATAACCCCCTTGTGTTATCTCTCTTACACTCCCCCCGCTTCCTAAATGCTTTTGGGTAATTAGACCACCTGGACAGCCGGACAAGGTTTGTTTACCTTGTTATCTATGTTAATTGATTGTTATATAGTTTACGGTGTCTGGGCACTTCCCTAGACTAGACCTAGCCTGAACTGCTTTGCTTCAACGCAGTCTCTAGCCACTCAACTTCCATCTTATATTCTACTGCAACTGGACGTTGCTTTTTTTCTTTATTTTGTTTTATTATTAATGTAGCGATTGCTTTATTCATGTGTTGTTTAAAATGGAAAACTTTTGTTCAATAAAAATTATTGAATACAATTTTTTTTGGACTGTACGATATGCACAAAAAAAGTTCAATACCTTTTTGTAAAATTTCTATAGGGGCTCATTCACATAGGCATATTATTGCTCTGTATGACTTCTAAATTATATAGAGCTATAACCTACAGTACTTATACTGTACCTCTATATATCATATGATGATGATCATATGGAGACACACAAAGTTTTTTTCTTTCCATATGAATCAAATGGAAAAAAAATGTGCTATGTTATATGGAGGTATCCTCACCTTGAGTTATGAAGGTACAATATGATGACACATGAAGTGCCTATGGCTCTGCATGTTCTCAACCATATAACAAACTGTATGCATTTGACCTGAAAAAGAAAAGCATCACTAAAACATTATTTACTTTCATTTCATTTTATTACATAAACTTTTTTTTTGTGGCACTACGCTCCAAGGATAGACAGCTCTGTGGACTGTAGATTTCTGCTTTTAGACTTTAGACATGTTACTTGAGACCACCCATGCTGACTTGAGATTGATTGTTGAAATTTCCCCCAGAGCTTTAGCTTACCGCCAGGCTTGGACTGTAGACTATGGGACCAAGAGTTGCCTGAAACTTTTTATCTCCTGCTATCCAAGACTTCAGACTGGACCTGTGCGGTTGGGTGCTTGTAGATGTGTGGTTACTGACATTTGCCTTCTCCACAGGTCTCCTTCAGGTTATCACAGACTTCTCCTAACTCCTGTCCACACTGTACCTCAGCTCTAACTAACTAGCTCCTCCCTACCTATACTATATAAGGACTTGGCTCGGGGACCTCCCATTTGGCATCAGGGGCACATGGTTTACTCTGCATTAGCTCCCTTAAAGGCACGTTTGAAATTTATTAACGGCAACATAACAAACACATTAAAAATCAACAGACAATAAACCAAAGTACATTATAATGCGGCACCTTGAGCAGTGGGCCCAGCACAGGCACCTGAGGCAGCATCTACCAAACAGGGCCACATCCTTTACTGGGACACCACAGCTGTATATTGTATACTGTGAGCAGAGAACTCCCCTTACCCAGCTTGTTCCTGGACAGGGCTTGGTCCGGTGTAGCCCCATTTGTTAGAACAACCCGGGAGAAAAGCTGACTGAGACAATCCCATACATTCCTATTGCATTATAACATTGTCTGGCTAAGCACAATTGCACACTCTTCTCACAGAAGAGCACTCGGACCCTAACCAATGAAAACTTTTGACATATCTCTACATCATATCATTTTTTTTTAAGTGACAGTGACAATTTAAGAATTCAGCACCATCTTACCTTTTTTTTTTTTTTTTTAAGGAAATGGTCTTGGATGGTTTTTCCCGCAGCCATGATAAAGTAATAGTGTTGCTCGCGAATATTCACAATACAAATTTTATTCACGAATATCGCATATTCGCGAATATAGCACTATATATTCATAATTACGAATATTCGTTTTTTTTTTGTTGTTTTTTTTTCACAGTACACATCACAGTGATCACCCCTCTCTGCTTCCAGCTTGTGTGGTGTAAAGAAGGCTCTAATACTACTGTGTGAGACTGGCGAGCGAATTTTCGCATATGCGAACATTTGCACATGCGAAAATTAGCATATGTTAATTTTCGCATATGCAAATTTTGGCTTATGGTAATTTCTGATATGCTAATTTTCGCATACGCAAATTTTCACATATGCGAAAATAAAACGCGAATATTATGAATATGCGAATTTAGCGAATATATGACGAATATTCGTTCATATATTCGCGAAATATCGCGAATTCGAATATGACCTATGCCGCTCAACACTATGAAGTATTTAGGTTTTTAGTCATATTTTTGTCTGATGTTATTCCAGGCACCTGCAGGGAGTCAGTTCATATGGATGAATGAAAGTGCATGTTATTTTCTGAGATTTAGTGTAAAGTGTAAAATTGGGGAGAATATTCTAAACTATTCATCTTACAATTGAGAGATGAAAACAGAACAAGTGGCATCTGAGAAAAATGTTGGCAAAATATTTACGTACAGCTTAGATTAATTTCTTATTACAGTTAAAGAGTTTAGAAAAACGGGTCTGTTTACTAAACAAAAACATTGTCTCCTGTTGTTCATATACAGTAGTACATCTTATGGTGCATCTTATCCACAGTCAACTTTCTGATAAACAACTTTAAGGATCATTTCTAGGACTATTGCATGAACTAGAATATTTATATTTTTAAGGTAAAAAAGAGTGTACCTGCCATTTGCAAAAAATATTTATATAATAAAGTAGTTAAAAATGTGTATATTTTTGGGTGAAAAAAATTCTGTCCCTGTAGCTATTGTCTGTGTGTCTCTATGCGGAGATAAAATACAGGAAGTTAGGGCAGGACAAGAAGGGCTCTGTGCAGGCTCTTGGCTTGCCAATCATCCGGGGACAAGTCTCAGTGCACAACAGGGGCGTCTCCAGGGAGGGGGCGAACAGGGTTATAGCCCTGGGTGTAACCCCAATAGCCCCGGGTCTCGGAGGTGCCATTGCTGCTCACTGTTTTAAAGTGCCCGCGTCGCAATTGCGCAGTGGCCACTTTGAGACAGTGAGCCTGTCAGCCGGCTCCGGTCTACCGAGGGAGGTTGCGCAAGTGACCTTCCTCCGCTGACCCACGCATGAGAACAACAGTGACGTGACTCGTCAGAGAAAAGAAGCGCTGCCAGGTGAGTGTGTCTGTGTATGCGTGTCTGTGTTTGTGCGTATCTGTCTGTGTGTGTGTCGGGGACAGGATGGGACTATGCTACGTAATGTGGGGAAACTATGCTACCTAATGTGGGGAATCTATGCAAACTAATGTGGGGAAACCGCTACCTAATGTGAGGAAACTATGCTACCTAATGTGGGGAAAGTATGCTTCCTACTGTGGGGAAACTGCTACCTAATGTGGAAAAACTGCTACCTAATGTGCGAAAACTGCCACCTAATGTGGGGAATCTATGCTTCCTAATGTGAGGAAACTATGCTACCTAATGTTGGGAAACTATGCTACCTAATGTGGGGAAACTATGCTACCTAATTTGGGGAAACTATGCTACCTAATGTGGGGAAACTGCTACCTAATGTGGGGAAACTATGCTACCTAATGTGGGGAAACTATGCTGCCTACCTAATGTGGGAAAACTATACTGCCTACCTAAAGTGGGGAAACTATGCTGCCTACCTAATGTGGGGAAACTATGCTGCCTATCCAAAGTGGTGGAACTATGCTGCCTACCTAATTTGGGGGAACTATGCTGCCTACCAAATGTTGGGGAACTATGCTGCCTACCTAATGTTGGGAAACGGTGCTGCCTACCTAATGTGGGGAAACTATGCTGCCTACCTAATGTGGGGAAACTATGCTTCCTACCTAATGTGGGTAAACTATGCTGCCTACCTAATGTGGGGAAACTATGCTGCCTACCTAATGTGAGGAAACTATGCTACCTAATGTGGGGAAACTATGCTACCTAATGTGGGGAATCTATGCAATCTAATGTGGGGAAACTGCTACCTAATGTGGGGAAACTATGCTATCTAATGTGGGGAAACTATTCTTCCTACTGTGGGGAAACTATTCTTCCTACTGTGGGGAAACTGCTACCTAATGTGGGAAAACTGCTACCTAATGTGGGGAATCTATGCTACCTAATGTGAGGAAACTATGCTACCTAATGTGCGAAAACTGCTACCTAATGTGGGGAAACTGCGACCTGATGTGGGGAAACTATGCTACCTAATGTGGGGAAACTATGCTACCTAATGTGGGGAAACTGCTACCTATTGTGGGGAAACTATGCTACCCCTGCTACCTAATGTGGGGAATCTATACTACCCCTGCTACCTAATGTGGGGAATCTATGCTTCCTAATGTGGGGAATCTATGCTACCTAATGTGGGAAACTATGCTACCTAATGTTGGGAAACTATGCTACCTAATGTGGGGAAACTATGCTACCTAATGTGGGAAACTATGCTACCTAATGTGGGGAAACTATGCTACCTAATGTGGGGAACTATGCTACCTAATGTGGGGAAACTGCTACCGAATGTGGGGAAACTATGCTACCTAATGTGGGGAAACTATGCTGCCTACCTAATGTGGGAAAACTATACAGCCTACCTAATGTGGGCAAACTATGTTGCCTACATAATGTGGGAAAACTATGCTGCCTACCTAAAGTGGGGAAACTATGCTGCCTACCTAATTTGGGGGAACTATGCTGCCTACCTAATGTTGGGAAACTGTGCTGCCTACCTAATGTGGGGAAACTATGCTGCCTACCTAATGTGGGGAAACTATGCTGCCTACCTAATGTGGGTAAACTATGCTGCCTAACTGATGTGGGGAAACTATGCTGCCTACCTAATGTGAGGAAACTATGCTACCTAATGTGGGGAAACTATGCTACCTAATGTGGGGAATCTGTGCAATCTACTGTGGGGAAACTGCTACCTAATGTGGGGAAACTATGCTATCTAATGTGGGGAAACTATGCTTCCTACTGTGGGGAAACTGCTACCTAATGTGGGAAAACTGCTACCTAATGTCGGGAATCTATGCTACCTAATGTGAGCAAACTATGCTATCTAATGTGGGAAAACTGCTACCTAATGTGGGGAAACTGCTACCTAATGTGGGGAAACTATGCTACCTAATGTGGAGAAACTATGCTACCTAATGTGGGGAAACTGGTACCTATTGTGGGGAAACTATGCTACCCTTGCTACCCAATGTGGGGAATTTATGCTACCCCTGCTACCTAATGTGTGGAATCTATGCTTCCTAATGTGGGGAATCTATGCTACCTAATGTGGGAAAACTATGCTACCTAATGTTGGGAAACTATGCTATCTAATGTGGGGAAACTATGCTACCTAATTTGGGGGAAACTATGCTACCTAATGTGGGAAACTGCTACCTAATGTGGGGAAACTGCTACCTAATATGGGGAAACGATGCTACATAATGTGGGGAAACTGCACTACCTAATGTGGGTAAACTGTGCTACCTAATGTGGGGAAACTATGCTACATAATGTGGGAAACTGCTACCTAATGTGGGGAAACTGCTACCTAATGTGGGGAAACGATGCTACATAATGTGGGGAAACTGCACTACCTAATGTGGGGAAACTGTGCTACCTAATGTGGGGAAACTATGCTACCTAATGTGGGGAAACTATGCTGCCTACATAATGTGGGGAAACTATGCTGCCTACCTAATTTGGGGGAACTATGCTGCCTACCTAATGTGGGGAAACTATGCTGCCTACCTAATGTGGGGAAACTATGCTGCCTGCTTAATGTGGAAGAACTTTGCTGCCTACATTGACTCTGTTGGTGAAGAGGTGGGGGTAGAGGTGTTGGCCACACCACGACCCCACCACCATCTGTTGTCCCTCTGTAGATGTAGAAAAACTACAACTCTCAGCATGCCCAGACTGGGCTTGCTGGGAGTTGTAGTTTTGCAACGTCTAGAGGCACCTTGGTTGTAAAACAACACTGCATTGAAAGGCTCCCAAGAGAGTGTTCCACAACAAGGGTGCCTCCAGGTGTTCCAAAACTACAACTTCCAGCATGCCTTGACAGTCAAAGGCTGTTTGAGCAAACTGAGAGTTGCAGTTTTGCAACTGCTGAAGGTACCCTGGTTGGGAAACACTCACCTACTGTCATACTGGGCTACCTATACATGCCTACTTAACTGCCTAGCTACATACATACCTGGTGAAAGACATGGTGGTTGATGGGCGATATGTGTCACTAAGGCTCCTGGTCCTGATGCAGACTGACACTGTGACCGTAGTATGGCTGGAAGGCCAATCCAGGATTTGCTAGTTGCAGCTCCCACTGCCAGAAAGAGAGCTGAGAGTGGAATTCGTCCCTGAGAGTTTGGAACTGGTGAGCAGACTGCCTGCAGGCCTGGAAAAGACTTGCTTGATGCCGCATGGCGCATGGCAAGACAAACACCTAAGGAACGCAGGTGGACTTTCTGTTACTTTTTCCTTTGTTCGACATTTAAGACTGTTTGCTGTGTGCCAAGTGTGAATAAAACACAGAACTTTGATTTGAAAGCCCTGTTTCCGTGCCTTTATACTGCATCTGTATGCAAATAACAGCAATGAATACAGGTTCATTTTTGCTTGCAACTTACAGTACACCATTTTAACCTTTTATTTAGTTACACAGAATGAGGAATTATCCTCTAACATTTGGCATAATGTCACATCAGGGTAGGGAGCAGTCCAGATCTGAACTCACCCCAAACCATGGTCCCTACCTATTTGGATGATCCACCCTTAATGGCAGCCCCTAACTGGGTGATGGTCCCTACACTGGTGCAAGTAATCAGAAAAGGCCAAGTAAGCAACACACAGGCAATAAAGGTACCAAATCAGCAATCAAGAGGTTAAGCAGTGAATAGCCAGAGATTCAAAATCTAGGAGGAAGACTAGTACAAAAGCAGAACATAAAGCAGGGCAAACCAGGATCAAACCTAAAGAGTGGCATAGTACAAAGTCAGCAGACAAAGGCATGGTCAGGTCAGGTTAAATCACAGGAGAGATTCACAGGGAACAGGAATGCTGGTGAAGGGAAAAATACACAATCATGGGCATCTGACTTGAGCAGCTTCCTAGTTTTTAGATATTCCACTCTTAGGAGGTGTGAGCGGCACCTGAGCAGGGCTGTCACCAATATGATGTGCAGCTCTGCACTGAACGGAGCTGGTTATGACAGATAACTTTAAAGAGCCTGGTGGGTTTGATACTGCCCCTGTCTGCACTCCACTAGTTCATGCTACATTACTCTGGACTTGGATAAACAGGTCTCTCTAGGCCTAAGAACAGACAGTCTCTTACTATAACTAGTCTTACCCTCTAACACAGACCTAACTCTCTTAAAATTACCCAGAAATGGCTTCCAAATGGAAGAGTCTCTCCTTCTTACTATCCATTGGCTTCTTTTACAGTGACAACACTCTGGTCTTGTTAGCACCCCTCAGAAACTCTTTGGTCTTTCCATAGGTCTTTTGAATCTCTGACCATCTCAAAGAGATTTCTTGGACGAAGCTGCAGCTTTTCCCTCAGACTTTCCGTTTCTCTCGATACTCCATCTTGTTGCATTTACACACTCTGTGCAAGCTCCTCAGACACCTCATGTGGTCTGCTTCTCCTGGCACTTCTAGCGCTAAACTCAACCTATTATGACTTAACCTGGCCTCACCTAACCAGCATTGTGGTCCAGAGCTCAGGTCCACAACTCCTCCTCCTCGAGGCCAGTCAGCACTTTATAACATACGAACAAGGCACATAGCGTGTCCACACTTATCTCTTACTATAAGTACTTGTGCACATGACTAAGTTTTCTGTTGGAAAAAGCCATTGTGGAGTTTGTAACAGAAATCATAAGCATTCTCTCATATTTCTGTTGAGGATTTTCAATGTTTTCTACAGATTTGTGTAAAGCTTTTGATTAGGGTTAGCACCATTCATTGGTTCTAACATGTGTCCAGGTGTCATGGAGTCCACACGATCCCTCGTCCAAGAAGTGACAAGTCTTTTTTATTTTCTTGTGATGCAGCCTTTGGCTGTCCATGCATGCTGGGTGTTGTAGTTTTGCAACAGCTGGAGGAAGACTGGTTGGGAAATGCTGGTCTATGCAAGCAGGGGAATTTATTAGGAACATACAGCTATAAAATAAATTATGCTTTGCAGTTATTATAAAGGTTGGGGAGGGCATCATAAAATACCGTACTTGCTGCCAGTTACACCTTCTTAAACAAGTGTCTAGCTAGATAATATAAATGTAGCACATTATCAGTCAGTATACCAGGGGTTTATAAATATATCCAGTTATCTGGAGCTGTTGACGTGAGGAAACTCTTCCGTCCATAGCTGTAGAATGAAATGTGAAAAAAAAAGAAAAGTCTATCACGTTGTTACCGGTGCTCGGCATGCCTGAGTTACGTGACACCCATGAAGAGCCTGATGGCAGCCGTAATCATTATCATGTCGTCAGTCACAAAGTGCATAGAAGACACTGACAAGAGTCATTGTGAGAGCAAAGAGGGACCGTCTGCTAACACTGTACACAGAGAACACTTATCCAATATTGTTTGATCACATGGTATGCTTTACGTTTTGTGGCCTACGGAAATGAATATAGAAATAACAATTTTTCCTGGTCACGTCCACGGTCAGCTCCGTGATGTGCGTAGATATTTTCTCATTTCTAGCTTTCAGATGGCCTTTAAATCTTTCTCATATGCTATATTGTCTCATTGCTATGCTGCTTCGTTCTTAACCATATGAGTGAACAGGTCACTGTCTCCCACGAGATGAAGATAATACAAAGATAGGGGTTTACCTCTAGCATTGCACATCTGGACAAAGAATGGGTGTGCAGATAGAGTTGCTCTAACCAGGAGATGTTGCGATCAACATGCAACATATTTGAGCGTACCTGTCATATCATATGTTACTCACTAGGCCATGCAGCTGCTTTACATATCTTTCTTATGTATCTAGCTTCTGTATTTGGCTCACAAATTCCTCTGCTCTGCTGCTCACTCATTGTGACATCTAATGCTCAGGAAGATGTGTTACTGAGGCAAACACTGAGCCCGCCCTCACTTACAATACACTCACTTCCTCTTGCTGTGCTGGTTCTCTTCATCCAAGCACTGCAGGCTGCTATGTAACCTCCTTCTCTCTGTTTTCAGACAGGAGTCAGAAATACAGGACAGGAGTGAGCCCATAGGAGTACTAGTCACACCCTCACTTCCTCCCTGAGTCTGCTGTGCTGTGCTGTGTCTCTTCATCCAGTCACTACAGGCAGCTCTGCAACACATGTTGCCCGTGACTAACGCCAAACCTCATGTGATCACACAGACTGCCAGATGTCCCATCTCAGAAGTCATATAGACTTAAATGGAACTTCTGTGATGGGATGTCCGGCAGTCCATCTGATCACATGAGTTTAAGAGAATATCTCAGACAATGTGATTGCGCTTTTAATTTACCTCTATCCTGCTGCTGGCCATCCTGTAACACTTTAAATATGGGTGGCTTGTCCTTACTGCCCATATGTGAAAAAAAGTAACTGCTTCTCGCAAAACCAGCTCCCTCTTACTAGCTACCCTGGGATCAATCCTTAACCAGTTCATCATGCCTGTAAGCATATTGGCAATCAAATTTGGAATCTGATTGATTATTATTTGTTTTCTCAAAAAAACGGTGCATACAGACAGAAACTTATAATGCATGAACTAAGCTACAGAAATCAGCCAAAACACTGACAGGAACAGAAGGTCCATTGACTTATGTAAATGTTATCTCTATGTATGGGTAGTGATGAATCCTAAACTACAATAACCTCATTCATATTTCATTGGAATGTGCAGATCTTACAGAATTCTGTTTCTTTTCATCTTCCGCAGAAGAAACGTGTTGTGCTGAAGGTGCAGGACCCATGTCCTCTGCTAAATATCCTCTTATTAAAGGTACAGCCAAGCTGAGTGCACAATACACATTGGAGAAGAGTGCAACTTACAAAACACTTTCCAGCTATTGTAAATCCCCCCACCCCCCCCCCCCCCCCCCAAAAAAAAAAAAAATTAAAAACACTGGGACTTATATAATCACTGTCATTTCAAACAACTTCCCTCCATGTGACCTATGCCTATGATTTCAAACATATTTATAATTACTTAATTTACCAAAAGTGACTCCTTTGCCCCTCAAAAAATGCAAAGAATGAAAAATGCAGAGAATGAAAAATAACTGTGCACCATGGAAGGGCACAATAACAAGTGAGAATGCTAAAATCACCTTGTCAAAACCATGCAGAAACAATTGGTTTGTTTTAAAGGGCAACCTTTACACTGATTTCTTTCTTTCTTTCTTTTTAATTGTTGATTTGTTTCCTAAGAAACTTTCAAAATAATCTTTATTCAAAATTTTCTCCAATTGACCAGAGATAGATAGATAGAATGAAGATAGATCTATGATAGAATGAAAAAGAGAGAGGGAGAGAGAGACAGGTAGATGGATTAAAAAAAATAAAATAAATGCAGCACACCATAGAGCTGAAATCAAAAATGGTGATTTATTCCATGGTGTATTAAATGCAATGTTTCAGTAGCCTCTTACTATCTTTTTCAAGGTTTAGCGAGAGGCTGCTAAAACATTTTCTTTGATACATCATGGAAAAAAATCACCACTTTTGATTTCATTTCTATGGTGCGCTGCATTTACCCTTTTCCTTTTTCCATTGCGTTCCGGACCGTGTAACTGCGGTTCCAGATATGCGTGCACCCCTTCTGCAACTCTTTACTACCGTGTGATGGATCTTAGATGTTTAGACGGAATGATGAGAGACAGTGAGAAAGATAAATATGAGATAAATAGCCAGATATCAGATATATAGAAAGATTGATATTAAATAGATAGATATGAGATAGATAGATATGAGATAGATAGATAGATAGATAGATATGAGATAGATAGATAGGGTGGGTGTGGCCTGGCTGCCGTACGTGATGGCCGCACTGTAGTGGAGCTCCATCGGTCATAGCCCTATACAGCGACTCCACAGTAACCTAGAGAGCCAGCCTGACACCCACAAGCGTGAGAATCAGCGCAGAACATGCCGGCACATAAAAAAAAGACCAGCAAGCATGAATCGCTGCTCTCACCTGCCACCCACCGGAGATCTACCTCGGATCCTAAGTTACACAGCCTGCAGATTCCATGGAACACTGAGCTGTCGAACTCTGCACCGTCCTCCCCCGGCACCTCTCTGCGCTGTAGACGACAGGTACTCTCGGCTTCTCCCTCACACAGGCCTCCCTCAGTCTCTGAGCAAGGGGAGACGCTTCTACATAGCCCTGTAGTGCAGCTGCACAACTCCCCGAAGCTTAAACTACAACCCACAGCTGACTGGAGCTCGGCTCCTGCCTTCCCTTCTGCAGAGGAAGACGACCTATAACTATTCTCTGTCACTAATACTGCTGTTACCGATACCTAAATGAAGTCTATGCTCCTCACATAGCAAAAATGGAAGGACATTTTAACTATGATTAATCCTTTACATACTGCAGTAGAGGACTTGGGTGCTAGAGTGGATCACATTGAGACAAAGTTTGGAGAGTTTGCTGCCTCTCATAATGAAGTTATAGACTCTCATAATGCTGCGGAAGACGACATAGCCACGCTTAAAGCAAAAGTCACAGACATAGAAGACCGCAGGAGACGAAATAATATTAAGCTGTGCGGAATACCAGAGTCTGTACCAGCTGCAGAAATACCTACTTATGTCCGCTCCCTCATTAAAGCTGCTCTGCCTTCATGTACACCGCAAGAGCTATAAATTGACCAAGCACATTTGTACCCCGACCTAAGCATCTGGACGAATCCATCCCTAGGGACATTCTAGCAAGGGTACATTTCTTCACCGTCAAGGAAAAAAAATGATAAACTTTGCCCGTACCAATGGTCGGCTTCCAGCCCCATATCACCACGTGGCTATCTACACTGACCTCTCGGCAGCTGCTCTGCAACTCCACAGAGCCCTTCAACCCATCACCTCCACGCTACGATCAGCAAACATTCAGTATCGTTGGGGTTTTCCAGTTCGCCTACTGATACACCGTGAAGATGCGCTTCATGAAGTACGCTCTCCGGAAGAAGGTGAGATCCTGCTACAAAAATGGAATCTCCCCCTGGAATCTAACAAGGGTCCATCCGCAGATTACAGGATGACTGGTCCATAATTCGTTGACTCTGGACTCTCTGACACCTATTCTCTCTTATGGGCTTCTTAGATCACAAGTCTAGTCTGGCTTCGGCATGGACATTACCCCCACCCGGGAAGATAGGCTTCGGCCTTCTCCGGTTATATCCTTTAATGGTTATTTATTACATTGGTTTGCACTATTTACCATGTTTTTATGTTTTGTGAGATAGTGTTGTGATCTTTTGTCTTTAGAGCATTGTCTGTTCCACAAGGACCCGTGCGCGCTGGCTGGGAAATGCTCGTGGTCCACCCCCTATATGTTATTGCCACCTATTACTATGCTGTTTCTGTTACTTTATGGTAATCAAATTGGTCAGTATTAATGTAAATGGTCTTAACAGCCCCTACAAGCGGGCGTACCTGTGGAGGGAAGCTTTATCATTGGGAGCTGATGTATTGAGCACCCAAGAGACACACATCTTAGAGAAGGACACTTTTAGATTGAAACACCCATCCTTTACACCCATTTGCCACTTCATCCACAAAACTAAATCAAAAGTGGGGGTATTGGCCGTCAGGAATACAGTAGCTTTTACCATGATCGACTTAGTGACCCTCGGGGAAGATAGGGTTGAGAAGGGTTGAGTATACTAAACTCCACCTTCACACACTCCACCAAGTTTCATAGAGCAGAATTGGACACGGGCGTTCACTACACATAAAGCATTTCAATGTGTATCTCACATAGAATCCCTATCCAAAACTACCCTTCAGTGGTATTACACTCCTGAAACATTATGCCTTATCTATCCTGACTCCTCTCCCCTTTGTTGGCGACAATGTGGTGGAAGAGGCAGCCTCATACATATTTTATGGGAATGTCCGACTATAACTCCCTTCTGGACAGCATGTAATACACTTCTGGAAACAGTACTATGCCTTCGGGTTTCCTGGTCTCCACAATTTGCACTGCTCCTTATTAGTGTTGCTCGCGAATATTCGCAATGAGAATTTTATTCGCGAATATCGCATATTCGCGAATTTGCGAATATTCGCGAATATAGCACTATATATTCGTAATTACCAATATTCGTTTTTTTTTTTTTTTCACAGTACACATCGCAGTGATCACCCCTCTCTGCTTCCAGCCTGTGTGGTGTAACGAAGGCTCTAATACTACTGTGTGAGACAGGTGAGCGAATTTTCGCATATGCGAAAATTAGCATATGCTAATTTTTGCACATGCAAATTTCCGTTTATGCTAATTTTTGTATATGTTAATTTTCGCATATGTTAATTTTCGCATACGCGAATTTTCACATATGCGAAAATAAAACGAGAATATTACGAATATGCGAATATTCGCGAATATATGACGAATATTCATCCATATATTCGCGAATATTCGCGAATTCGAATATGGCCTATGCCGCTCAACACTACTCCTTAATGACACGCACTCCATTCCATCTAAACTACAAGACCTGACATGTATCATTTGTATTATTGCTAAAATCACAATCACCAAAGAGTGATCACCAACAGCTCCCTCTATCACTGAAGTGGTAAATAAATTAAACATTACCTGCATGTACGAAAAAACAATAGCTCTAGGAAATGGTTCCTACTCTAGGTTTTCCTCCTGCTGGGTCAATTGGCTCTCCTCCCCTTACTCCACAGACACTAAATAAACCATACAAGCCATCCTTTGCTATACAGTTTGCCTTAAAGAGTTTAATGGACAATGCTTCTCTTTTATGTGTACCAACTGAATTTGGTTTCAGTAGATGATTGACACTGCACTACCCCAGTATATATGGGTTCTTTCTACTTCTCACAATTTTGTGTTACCTTGTGTGTTCCTGTTTGTTATAGTTCTGGAATTATGTTTTTTCATGTACTCTAAATGCCTCTACATTTGTACGAAACTTAAGCTCCTATACCCCCTGAAGATGTGGCCCTCTGCTTTAAGGCATTACTGCTATGTATTTGTTATTGTGTATACGCGATTCTGAACAAAAATTTCAATAAAAACCATTGAAACAGAGATAGATAAATAGATAGATAGATAGAGGGATACAGCAACAGAAGAATACAGCAGTACACTGTTAGCACAATGATACAGATAAAACATGAACTGCTATACAGCTATAGTGCAAAAAATGAAAAAGTTAGGTACTTAGCTCACAATTTGGCGGCCAAATAATTTGGACCATCCCACCACCGTAAGGTGACCTCTTTGGGACAGACCCTATACTGTGAATATGGCTCTGTGTAATCAGTTCAACAGGCATTGCAAGGTCTGAGACGTCCAAGCACCTTATATACACCTACTAGAGGTGGGTGAGGTGCAGGAGCCAACATGGAGGTAGCCACTCCCCCGTATGTATAACACAAATAAGGATAAGTTAGCCAGCACTACTGACACCAAACTACAGTATGGACCTGGTGTACATGTGCACGCTGCTAGGCTAAATATACAGCAACAGAAGAATACAGCAGCACACTGCTAGCACAATGATACAGGTAAAACAAGAACTGCAATACAGCTATAGTGCAAAAAATAAAAAAAATTAAAAAGTGAGGTACTTAGCTCACAATTTGGCAGCCGAATAGTTTGCACCATCCCACCACGGTAAGGTGACCTCATTGGAACGGACCCTACACTGTGAATATGCCTCTGTGTAATCAGTTCAACAGGCATTGCAAGGTCTGAGACGTCAAAGCACCTTATATTGTGCTGGCAGTGTGCTGCTGTATTCTCCTGCTGCTGTATATTTAGCCTAGCAGCGTGCACTTGTACACCTGGTCCATATAGTAGTTTGGTGTCAGTAGTGCTGGCTAACTTATCCTTGTTTTTGTTAGATAGAGAGATAGATAGATAGATAGATAGATATGAGATAGATAGATAGATATGAGATAGATAGACAGATATATAGGAAATAGATAGATATGAGATAGATAGATGTGAGATAGATAGATAGATAGATAGATATGAGATAGATAGATAGATAGATAGATAGATAGATAGATAGATAGAAGCATTTTCTCTCTTACTTGGTTACCAGGTCTCTTGAACAAAATAATCAACAACATTCTGGTTGGATTAAAATAACTATTGCAAATTGAGAAGTAAAGTATGTGGGAGTAGAGCAGATGCCTTGAAGAAGCGTACATATGTGTATGGAGTAGAGCAGTGGCGGTGCATTCAGTAAGCGGCATTGTACAGTATGATATGAGATGAGCGGTTCACGGCCCCTGTGCTGAATATCTGTTAATTGTAATAACACACTAGATATTTTGGGTTGCATCTGGAATGAAGACGTTTCCATATTTAATATGTATTTGTTTACACGCACTTTGTGTCTCACGCAGCCATCTATTAGTTAACTAATTGCCTCTGATTATCTTGATTTGATGCATTTTGTTTTAGAGGGAAAACAAACAATTAAGTGATCAAAAAGTGAATCTCAATGGAATTACAATCCTGTGTTCTTCAGCACTAATCATTCACCAATACAAGGTAAGGCCGGGGCAGCTTTTTAGCAGCTGTATGCTACAGAGGAAATTCTTTTCCTTTTGAATTTCTTTTTTGTCTTGTCCACAGTGCTCTCTGCTGACACCTGATGTCCGTGTCAGGAACTGTCCAGAGCAGGAGAAAATCCCCATTGCAAACCTATGCTGCTCCGGAGAGTTCCTGACACGGACAGAGGTGTCAGCAGAGAGCACTGTGGTCAGACAAAAAATAAATTCAAAAAGAAAAGAATTTCCTCTGTAGCATACAGCTGCTAAAAAATACTGGAAGGTTAAAGATCTTTAATAGAAGTAATTTACAAATCTGTTTAACTTTCTGGCACCAGTTAATTTTACAAAAAAAAATGTTTTCCACCGGAGTACACCTTTAAGTAAGTTAAGTCTGTGTGTGTGTGTGTGGGGGGGGGGGGGGGGGGGTCAATTGTTCAGGAGTGGGGAGCAGATATAAAGAGTGTCTCTTTCTCTGGAGGACCAGTCCGGTCCTGCATTATTCATGTAAACCTTGATATGAATAGGTAGGGCGTAATACTTAATTTCTCCTGAAGTGGTGCTGTATTGAAACTGAATGCTAACGTGTCAGTTTCCTGGAGTAACCCTTCAAGGTTTTTGAATTTTTGCTTATGATTCTAATCCAAAGCAAGTGATAGGCAATTCGACAATGACTTCACAAACTTTCCATTTAGTTCTGAATATTTAAACCGCATTGTTCCTGCTTTTGCCGAAGATAGTAAACTTACGTTGCCATAGCAACTGCTCATGAAAATTGCATGAATCTGCATTGGTATGTCACTGTTCTAAGTCACTCTTGCACCGTTCCTGCTGTTTCCATTCCCCGCTGTATATTATCATCAACATTCTTATCAATTTGTAATGAAGTCATTGTTTGTCTGTTCTTCTGTTTTCCAATTGTTTGTGTTTGTTTTTGGACTTTTCACACTGTTTCTATTTGTCTTTTTTTTTCTGTTTCTTTTCCCTCTGTCTATTCTCCCTGATAAATGAGGTTTGACTAAAATATTAAGAAGGTATCATGGGTAATTGTGATGCGTAGGAGCTCTTCATAAAGTCACAGTGTCATAGAGGATTAATCTCCGAGCTGTGAGTTACTTGTCACACAGTAGATTCTCTGCAAACCTTATCGGGGGAATTGACAGTAACTTAACTCTCCGGTTCGGAAGTATTTCACACTAATCCAGATGTTTTGTCACGCTCACTGACTCAAGGACCCTTCAGAACTAACTGGAAAATGATAACATTCTTTTATTTGTGAACCTGATGAGCTGATGGGGATGAGTTCCAAAAAGTCCAGTATCTATGAAACACTCACTAGAAAGGATTTGTTGTATCTCTAGAGATGACCTCAAAAATGTATCGGTGTATGTCCTGAGCCAAGAGCAGAGTGGAACATTGTAAGGCACATAACTTTATACTATCTATCTCCTATTATTTTATGTTACATATAATAATCGAGAAGTAAAATCTGAATGGGCACTGCCAAAATCAAAAACTTTGTATATGTTGTACATCTTAGCAGAACATTAGCCTTTTTAATATACATCATAATTTTTTTTATCCCCTTTTTATAGAAATCATGGCTTATAAAA
The DNA here is from genome assembly GCF_029499605.1 of Hyla sarda. Taxonomy (NCBI): domain Eukaryota; kingdom Metazoa; phylum Chordata; class Amphibia; order Anura; family Hylidae; genus Hyla; species Hyla sarda. The sequence continues at coordinate 36,069,838 of NC_079196.1, forward strand.
TTGACCACTAGGGGTCCGTATGCATCGCCGCACACTAAATTCACCAGCATATGTAGACAGAAGTCATGGGTGAGCAGCAATGCTGTATGCATCAACGCTTAGTGTACAGGAGCAGGGACTCTTGCCTTTGACAGGAGTCCTTGCTCCTGTGCGTACAATTTGAAGCGCAGCTTGCCAATAGCGTGGTGTGCAGGGGTCAAGTCCTGGGAAAAAAAGTGTGGGAACTCACAAAAGATATCCACTCAAGGGCTAGTCCTGCAGGACTCCAGCTAATGGGAACGATGTTCCTGCTGTAGAAAAAGTGCAGGAATTCAGTTCCCATATGATCCTGTAGGACCTGAGCTGCGGTAGTGTGCCACATAAAAAGAGTAGTATACTGATAATCAAGTTTTGCAGAAGCTTCAATAACAGGATCAAAATAACAACTGCAGTGAAAAATAGCAAAAGCACAATAATCAAGACATAATGGGAGTACCTTAAAGGGATATTCCGGTGAAAAACATTTTTTTTTTCATATCAATTGGCTCCAGAAAGTTAAACAGATTTGTAAATTACTTCTATTAAAAAAGACATGACAAAGGATTGGGGATAAGGTGCCTGATCGCGGGGGACCCAACGCTGGGGACCACTACAATCTTTAACACAGCACCCCACTATCATCAGCCTCCGGAGCGAACAACGCTCCAGGTCTGATGACTCACGATCACGGGGCCGGAGTATCGTGACATCACAGCTCTGCCCCCATGTCCAGAGTAGGAGCAAATCCTCATAGCAAACCCCTCCTGCTCTGGACAGTTCCTGAGACAGCAGAGAGCACTGTAGTCAGACAGAAAAGAACAACTCTGCTTAAGCAACTGATAAGTACCGGAAGGATTGAGATTTTTTAATAGAAGTAATTTACAAATCTGGAAAAAAAATATAATAAATGGGGCTCAAGGGTCAAAGATATCTGGTTTAATTGATAAGTATTTATTAATATAAAATGTAAAAAAGAACCAAATAGGGATGTACAGGGCCCTTGTACCTCCCTAATTAATTACAATAATCCCAATATAAAAAACTAATAACAACTATAAAATTGATATGCAATTTGAGCCTGTAATATCAGTATAAAGATATAAAGATCTCCTGATCTTGAGGAACAGCACAGTATAAATGTTCATTCAAAAAACTCTTGTTTCCGGAGATCTTCAATATAGAAAAAATACAATGTATCCGCTACAAGTAATCAATTGATGCGGTAGTGCTGTATCCGTCCAAATCTTGGCAACTACTTGCACCGACACAGTGATACAATGTGGCACTTTATGAACAGTAGACAGTCATTCAAAATCACTCTTTAAGCATTTCTGCGTATGACATACATCAAAGACGCCAGTTGGTAGTACATTACATATAATGCTCACCACTCCGAAATATCACGGATCTCCCTTCAGTATAGTCCTGGGGGCCGGCTGTTAAGCGTCTTATAGCCGGTGCCTTGCCTCTATCAGGGATCGTGCTGCTGGAGTCTCGGCCAACTCCTAAGATCGCAGCATTCGGTGGTGGGCACCGTTTGGGGGACTGCAGCGCTGTCAAGCGGAGTCCCTTGGTCTGGCCAACTTGAAATGATGGTGGTCTATAGACCTCAAATCCTTATTGCAGATGGTCCAATTTGGCTTCTCACTGGTAGTTATTATATGCGATAAGCAGAGTGAATAACCCGGCGGCGTTCCTCGTGCAAAGTTCGCGCGCTCGGGAGATGGTTCACTGTGATGAATGCCTTGGATCTGGCGAATGGTTGCTTATTCTCTCAGAAGAATGTTCTTTAATAACAGGCTCAATATCGCAATGTCTGAATTGCTGGACGCGTTTCAAAACCTTCCTCGGTTTTTTCTTCAGCAGCGGAACGTGTGGATTACAACAAACTAATGGTTTATATATCTTAAATCACGCCCCTTCCTAATGACCTAACTGATGACCTCACATCCTGAACAAAAAATCTATTAATTATCATTGTGGACACTATCCAAATATAAAAAGAAGAAGTAAATAGATAAACACTATTTTAAACTTATCTGTGAACATATCAACATTTTTATACAAACTATATAACATCATAAATCATATATACTACATATATAATTATAAGACATAAAGGAAAAAAAGGAGAAAAGCTGTTAATACTATTCAATACCAGTAAGAAACTGGAACTGACGCTGAAATAGCATAATATCTAATTGTGAAAAGGGGATAATATATATATATAAACGAATATGTATAAAAAATATATATGATAAAATGAAAATAAATAAATAAAAATAAAAATAAGAATGGAATATACAATAATAAAAAATATTGATTGATAAAAATATGTAAAACATATATATATAATAAAAAATAATATAAAATAAAATAAAAATAAAAATAAAAAACAAAAAATAAAAGGTTTTTGAAATAAAAATGAAATAAAAATAGAATTAGAAATATGAAATAAATTGCATGGACTAACGGGCATCTCTAAATAGTATTATGTAAATATGGTAGCAAAATGGGACATCTACAGACTCAAAAGTGTATATTATTTGTACATGCAGATTTAAGGCTACCAGCTTTCTCTGTGGTAGGGTTGGGAAGGGCCCGACGAAGGGTCTGTCGGAGTACTGGGAAACAGTCAAACGCCGACAGACCGTCCAAAGGGCCCAACCCCACTTTCAATCCAAAAAACCAAAAATTTCTAGATCACTGTTCAGACCTCGAGGAGCCAAGGTGCCGAATTCGAAGATTTTCCTCGACTCGGCTCTTGACATTTTATTAATAAAATTGCCCCCCCTCCAATCATGTTGAATTTGTTGTATGGCCATATATTTAAGATTATTTGGATTCCCCTGATGATACTGTTTGAAATGTGCAGAAAGGGGGTGTTTCTCGTTTTGTTTCTTAATGTTATAACGATGTTCCAATATTCGGGTTTTGAGTGCCCGTGATGTACGTCCCACGTATTGTTTCTTGCACGGACACTCAATTATATAGATAACCCCCTTACTTGCACAATTCAAAAATTCGTTAATCTTGAAAACAAAATCATTTGAAAAAGATTTCACTGATAAAGTACGTTTATCAAATTTAGTTGCTTTACAACTGGGGCATTGGCCACATCTAAAAAAACCTTTGAGGTCTATAATTGTGGAAGATGCTTTTGTGTGCGAAATTTCTGCTCGAACAGTAGGTGCAACTTTAATGTTCAAATTAGCTGCTTTTGTGTAAATGATTGGTGGTTTGGGTGGAAGGATGTCTCCCAACACTTTATCTTGTTGTAATATTGGCCAATATTTAGTAATGATGCTTTCAATTTTTTTATATTTGGTATTGAAGGGTATGATCAATTTGGATTGTTCTAACTCATTTCTGGATCTTGGAATAGAATTTTTGGGAATAAAAAATGTAGATCTATCCACCTTGCGTACTTTCTCTAATGATTGCTGGATATTAGTCAAGGGGTAATTTTTTTCTAAAAATTGGTTAGTGAGAGTGATGGCTTCTGCTTCAAATTGTTCGTTATGTGTACAATTGCGTTTTAATCTACGAAACTGGCTTGTTGGCACATTAATTAGCCACTGAGGTAGATGACAACTGGTGTGTAATATGAATCCATTTTTGGCTACTGGTTTATGATAAGTACTACAAATCAAGCTAGTGTTACTGGTAGTGATAAGTAAATCTAAAAATTCAACAGAAGTAGAACTAATGTTAGGAGTGAATTGTAAATTAAGGTTATTTGAATTAAGTGATGATATAAATGAATCCAATTCGATACTAGAGCCACGCCAAATGAAAAAAATATCGTCAATATAACGGTGCCAGGACACCAGATTATCCCCCAGCTGGGGATTGATGGTGGTACATTCCCAATTGGCCATAAAAAGATTGGCATAGCTGGGGGCGAATCTGGTGCCCATGGCTGTACCGTTAATCTGTAAAAAATAATCTGAACCAAATAGAAAATAATTATGTGTAAGAATGAATGATATACTCTCTGTGATAAAGTTGATTTGTTCTGGTAATAATTCTGCATATTTATGTAACATAGAAGAAACGGCCTCAATACCTTGCTGGTGATTAATGACGGTATATAATGAACTGACGTCTAAAGTGCCTAAGAGCCAAGTAGGGTCCCACTTTACTGTCTCCACTATCTTTATTATTTGTGTAGTGTCCCTCAAATAGGAATCTGTTAGTTTAACCAAGGGTTGCAAAAACTGGTCTATATATTGGGAGAGATTTGAAGTAATTGATCCAATACCCGACACGATTGGTCGGCCTGGTGGATGACTGGCATTCTTGTGGATTTTGGGTATCGTATAAAATACAGGTATGCGTTTGGGTGTCCCTGTAATAAAATCATATTCGTGTTTGGATAATATACCCTTTTCTTTGGCTCTATCACATAATGTCGTCAACTCCTCATAGAACTGTGTAGTGGGATCTCCCTGGAGTTTTTTATATGTGTTGCAATCATTTAGCTGGGATAGACATTCTTGAGAATATGAGGAGGTGTCCATCACCACTATGCCACCTCCCTTATCTGCAGGCCTGATGGTGATGGACAGATCCTGTTGCAATTCCTTAATGGCTACTATTTCTGCTGGGGTAAGGTTAACCCATGGATTTCTAGCAGTTCTGATTTTTCTAAGGTCACTTTCTACTGCCTTCTTAAAAGCCGTCATATCTGAGCTCAGATATGACGGCTTTTAAGAAGGCAGTAGAAAGTGACCTTAGAAAAATCAGAACTGCTAGAAATCCATGGGTTAACCTTACCCCAGCAGAAATAGTAGCCATTAAGGAATTGCAACAGGATCTGTCCATCACCATCAGGCCTGCAGATAAGGGAGGTGGCATAGTGGTGATGGACACCTCCTCATATTCTCAAGAATGTCTATCCCAGCTAAATGATTGCAACACATATAAAAAACTCCAGGGAGATCCCACTACACAGTTCTATGAGGAGTTGACGACATTATGTGATAGAGCCAAAGAAAAGGGTATATTATCCAAACACGAATATGATTTTATTACAGGGACACCCAAACGCATACCTGTATTTTATACGATACCCAAAATCCACAAGAATGCCAGTCATCCACCAGGCCTACCAATCGTGTCGGGTATTGGATCAATTACTTCAAATCTCTCCCAATATATAGACCAGTTTTTGCAACCCTTGGTTAAACTAACAGATTCCTATTTGAGGGACACTACACAAATAATAAAGATAGTGGAGACAGTAAAGTGGGACCCTACTTGGCTCTTAGGCACTTTAGACGTCAGTTCATTATATACCGTCATTAATCACCAGCAAGGTATTGAGGCCGTTTCTTCTATGTTACATAAATATGCAGAATTATTACCAGAACAAATCAACTTTATCACAGAGAGTATATCATTCATTCTTACACATAATTATTTTCTATTTGGTTCAGATTATTTTTTACAGATTAACGGTACAGCCATGGGCACCAGATTCGCCCCCAGCTATGCCAATCTTTTTATGGCCAATTGGGAATGTACCACCATCAATCCCCAGCTGGGGGATAATCTGGTGTCCTGGCACCGTTATATTGACGATATTTTTTTCATTTGGCGTGGCTCTAGTATCGAATTGGATTCATTTATATCATCACTTAATTCAAATAACCTTAATTTACAATTCACTCCTAACATTAGTTCTACTTCTGTTGAATTTTTAGATTTACTTATCACTACCAGTAACACTAGCTTGATTTGTAGTACTTATCATAAACCAGTAGCCAAAAATGGATTCATATTACACACCAGTTGTCATCTACCTCAGTGGCTAATTAATGTGCCAACAAGCCAGTTTCGTAGATTAAAACGCAATTGTACACATAACGAACAATTTGAAGCAGAAGCCATCACTCTCACTAACCAATTTTTAGAAAAAAATTACCCCTTGACTAATATCCAGCAATCATTAGAGAAAGTACGCAAGGTGGATAGATCTACATTTTTTATTCCCAAAAATTCTATTCCAAGATCCAGAAATGAGTTAGAACAATCCAAATTGATCATACCCTTCAATACCAAATATAAAAAAATTGAAAGCATCATTACTAAATATTGGCCAATATTACAACAAGATAAAGTGTTGGGAGACATCCTTCCACCCAAACCACCAATCATTTACACAAAAGCAGCTAATTTGAACATTAAAGTTGCACCTACTGTTCGAGCAGAAATTTCGCACACAAAAGCATCTTCCACAATTATAGACCTCAAAGGTTTTTTTAGATGTGGCCAATGCCCCAGTTGTAAAGCAACTAAATTTGATAAACGTACTTTATCAGTGAAATCTTTTTCAAATGATTTTGTTTTCAAGATTAACGAATTTTTGAATTGTGCAAGTAAGGGGGTTATCTATATAATTGAGTGTCCGTGCAAGAAACAATACGTGGGACGTACATCACGGGCACTCAAAACCCGAATATTGGAACATCGTTATAACATTAAGAAACAAAACGAGAAACACCCCCTTTCTGCACATTTCAAACAGTATCATCAGGGGAATCCAAATAATCTTAAATATATGGCCATACAACAAATTCAACATGATTGGAGGGGGGGCAATTTTATTAATAAAATGTCAAGAGCCGAGTCGAGGAAAATCTTCGAATTCGGCACCTTGGCTCCTCGAGGTCTGAACAGTGATCTAGAAATTTTTGGTTTTTTGGATTGAAAGTGGGGTTGGGCCCTTTGGACGGTCTGTCGGCGTTTGACTGTTTCCCAGTACTCCGACAGACCCTTCGTCGGGCCCTTCCCAACCCTACCACAGAGAAAGCTGGTAGCCTTAAATCTGCATGTACAAATAATATACACTTTTGAGTCTGTAGATGTCCCATTTTGCTACCATATTTACATAATACTATTTAGAGATGCCCGTTAGTCCATGAAATTTATTTCATATTTCTAATTCTATTTTTATTTCATTTTTATTTCAAAAACCTTTTATTTTTTGTTTTTTATTTTTATTTTTATTTTATTTTATATTATTTTTTATTATATATATATGTTTTACATATTTTTATCAATCAATATTTTTTATTATTGTATATTCCATTCTTATTTTTATTTTTATTTATTTATTTTCATTTTATCATATATATTTTTTATACATATTCGTTTATATATATATATTATCCCCTTTTCACAATTAGATATTATGCTATTTCAGCGTCAGTTCCAGTTTCTTACTGGTATTGAATAGTATTAACAGCTTTTCTCCTTTTTTTCCTTTATGTCTTATAATTATATATGTAGTATATATGATTTATGATGTTATATAGTTTGTATAAAAATGTTGATATGTTCACAGATAAGTTTAAAATAGTGTTTATCTATTTACTTCTTCTTTTTATATTTGGATAGTGTCCACAATGATAATTAATAGATTTTTTGTTCAGGATGTGAGGTCATCAGTTAGGTCATTAGGAAGGGGCGTGATTTAAGATATATAAACCATTAGTTTGTTGTAATCCACACGTTCCGCTGCTGAAGAAAAAACCGAGGAAGGTTTTGAAACGCGTCCAGCAATTCAGACATTGCGATATTGAGCCTGTTATTAAAGAACATTCTTCTGAGAGAATAAGCAACCATTCGCCAGATCCAAGGCATTCATCACAGTGAACCATCTCCCGAGCGCGCGAACTTTGCACGAGGAACGCCGCCGGGTTATTCACTCTGCTTATCGCATATAATAACTACCAGTGAGAAGCCAAATTGGACCATCTGCAATAAGGATTTGAGGTCTATAGACCACCATCATTTCAAGTTGGCCAGACCAAGGGACTCCGCTTGACAGCGCTGCAGTCCCCCAAACGGTGCCCACCACCGAATGCTGCGATCTTAGGAGTTGGCCGAGACTCCAGCAGCACGATCCCTGATAGAGGCAAGGCACCGGCTATAAGACGCTTAACAGCCGGCCCCCAGGACTATACTGAAGGGAGATCCGTGATATTTCGGAGTGGTGAGCATTATATGTAATGTACTACCAACTGGCGTCTTTGATGTATGTCATACGCAGAAATGCTTAAAGAGTGATTTTGAATGACTGTCTACTGTTCATAAAGTGCCACATTGTATCACTGTGTCGGTGCAAGTAGTTGCCAAGATTTGGACGGATACAGCACTACCGCATCAATTGATTACTTGTAGCGGATACATTGTATTTTTTCTATATTGAAGATCTCCGGAAACAAGAGTTTTTTGAATGAACATTTATACTGTGCTGTTCCTCAAGATCAGGAGATCTTTATATCTTTATACTGATATTACAGGCTCAAATTGCATATCAATTTTATAGTTGTTATTAGTTTTTTATATTGGGATTATTGTAATTAATTAGGGAGGTACAAGGGCCCTGTACATCCCTATTTGGTTCTTTTTTACATTTTATATTAATAAATACTTATCAATTAAACCAGATATCTTTGACCCTTGAGCCCCATTTATTATATTTTTTTCCATATTGATCCTATTTTTATACACCGTGGGTATAGGTGTGTGTTGGGTTGCTCGGGTCCTCGGTGATTGTCAGATAGACAGGAGCCTCTCCATTTTGTTTATAATAATTTACAAATCTGTTTAATTTTCTGGAGCCAGTCGATGAAAAAATTTTTTCACCAGAGTACCCCCTTTTATATATATATATATATATATATATATATATATATATATATATATATATACATATATGTTTATTTATAAGATTTTTACAATTTTCCAATAACAAAGAAATAACATAGGGAAAAAAACAGGAGAAAGGATATCAAGAAGAGTACCCATGAATCCTCAACCGTATACATTCAACAATGATACCATATCCATAAAACAAGTCCGCAATAAAATTAGAGTATGGATTACTTGACATGAAGCTGGTCTCCGAACAATACCAACGTGATTAGCAACAATAAAATAAGGTATTAGTCATCAGATATGGTAATGACACTGTTAAGTTTCTACTGAGGATGTTACCTAAGGATTAAACACAACCTTCAGGAATGGTATGCTTTGATTAGAGACTAACAGGAAATCTTTCATTCATGTCTTTATAAATAAAATAAGAATAATGATCTGGGTCCTGCAGTTGTTCCATCATTAACTGCACCAGAAGGACCAAGGAAGATAAAAGGAAAAAAAACAGAATAGAAAAGGTAGGGGTAGAAGACATATAAAAGAGAAAATAAATAAAATAAAATAAGAAAAAAGTAAGAAAAGAAGATATTCCTGAGCGTTCCTTCGCATATTGCTACATCTCCTAGGTATTTAAGCCATTCTCCACATAATCATCCCAACCCCTCCAAATTTTTTGGAATTGAGGCAGGAGATTGTCTGCCATTACCGAGAAATGCTCCATTCTTCGGACCTCCATGATTCTGTTTATCAAATTCGGAATAGTTGGGCTTTCCATTTTTTTTTTTTTTTTTTTTTTGAACAATTAAGCTTTTAGTAGCTGTAAAAATATAGTGGAAGAGCCTAGTCTTATGTCTGTAGAGGCCCGGAAGTGGAAGATTAAGGAGGTACATCAATGGATGTAATGGAATAAGCATACCCAGGATCTCTCGTACCATAGATCGTACCTCCAATCAAAAATGACGAAGCAAGGGAAGTTCCCAGAAAATTTGTGGTAAAGAACCTGGATCTAGATTACATCTCCAACACCTGGTGGACAACTGCGGATAGAAGCACGGAAAAACTTCAGGAGTGTGATACCAATGGAACAGTATCTTGTATTGGCTCTCTTTATGAGAGACGCAGGATGAGGCTATATTGTCCGCCAGGAGGCCGGAGATATAGGGTTGCCTATATATAGTTCCCATTTTGACATATAGGAATGCCTAAGGTTGGAGAGATCAGATGAGAAAACTAAATTTTGTAAATGTTTGAAATCAGACGCCTTGTAGACATTTCATTTTTACAAAGAAGCTCAAACAAAGTACAGTAGGTCGCTCAATTGGAGTGTTGGGACCCGGAATTGCCAATTACTAACTTCTCTAGGAAGCTGTAGTCTCTCTTTTAGGACTTGGAAAGGCAGAATTAAGCGCTTAAGAGGCTCTATTATATTCGCTAAGTGAAAAATTTTAGCAACTATCCAAGGAGAAATCACTTCTGGGTCATCACTTTGAGGTATAGAGGACCGGAATACCCCTTTAGGGTCTATTCACACGTACAGTATTCTGCGCAGATTTGATGTGCAGGATTTTCTGCTTCAGATTTCAATGTAAACTGAACACAGCTTAAAATCCTGTGCATCAAATCTGCACAGAATACTGTACGTGTAAATAGTCCCTTAATAACACAAAACAATTTTGCAGAAAGGCGCCTCTTAGACCGTCACTTAGTGAAAGGGATGTTGGCTATGGTAACCAAACATACAGTTGTGAGGCAGCTAGAAGTCTACAACAGAAGCACAAAATCTCTGGGCAACCTATTGCAACTAACAACTGGGACTGCAGCGCTGGAGTTGAGAGTAATAGAACGATGTTGTATAGGTATGTACTAAACAAGATCTGTCTTCTTAAAGGGGTACTAAACCCTTAGACATCTTATCCCCTATCTAAAGGATAGGGGATAAGATGTCTGATCGCGGGGGTCCCGCTGCTGGGGACCCGCGGAATATAGCACGCAGCACCCACCTGTTACTGCTCCGGATGCGCTTCCGGAGCAGTAACAGGTGGGCGCTACGTGCTATATTGCGGGGGTCCCCAGTGGCGGGACCTCCGCGATCAGACATCTTATCCCCTATCCTTTGGATAGGGGATAAGATGTCTAGGGGTGGAGTACCCCTTTAAAAGGTCTTGTAGGCCTCTAATAGATCTCATAGGTCCGTGAAACACATTACTTTTGTCCCCATGAACAGTCTTTGACATGCAGCGAGTTGGCAGAACTTTTGCAGTGAATGTTTTTACCAAAGGGACAGGATATTGTCAGAGTTATTTTATCCTGAAGGCTCAGTGTGCCGAAACTTTGTAGAGAAGAATGCAAGTGAATGACATTTTAGAAAATTCACAAGCTGAATTGTGAAAATGTTGTAGATCTTCACAAGAAGAAAAAGTCTGAACCACATACAGTATCTGGACCTGATCACAGATGTTATTTCAGTCAACCCAGGCATTCTTAAAAATGGTTAAGACCTTGAAGGGGTGCTCCACTGGCCAGCATTCGGAAGTAAATGTTCCAAACGCAGTTTTTGCGCTGCGGTGGTCAACCACGCCCCTTGCAATGTCACGGTCACACCCCCTCAATGCAAGTCTATGGGAGGGGACGTAATGCATAGACTTTCATTGAAGGGGCATGGTCGTGACATCATGAGGGGTATGGCCGACCCCCGCTGCGCAAAAACAGTGTTCGGAACATTTAGTTCTGAACGCTGGCCAGTGGAGTACCCCTTTAAGACTTCCATTCATTACTAAAGTTGTATTGAGTGGTTGCTGTATAGTGAACCACACAAGAGAAAGCATGGGATGAGGCGGCAGCTGGGGAAGGCACCTGTGGAATGACTGGGGCCAGTTGTTTCACAGCTCTATAGGTCAGGGTTCTATAAGAGGCACAAGGGCTCCATTGAGCAGTCTTCCACTCCCATGGGCCAGTATAAGGATAGGGGACTGTACAAGTGGTGGGAGATTATGTTGATTGCCCCCTGGAACATCCTGGGTGACATTGTTCAACTCATGGAATTTGGGGTGCTTACGATGTGGTGCAGAAGGCCAAACATTGGGAGTCAAGGAGGTTCAACAGATCTTTACTCGATAATAACATCATCCAACATGGACTCACAATCTCTTTATCAATAGTTTTGTAGGTGGCGGCAAAAGTGTTATTGACTAGATGGTAACAAATAGTGCTGAGCGCGAATATTTGAATAGCGAATTTTTATCGCGAATATCGGCACTTCGCGATTTTGCGAATATTTTGAAAATAGTGAAGTATATTCGTTATGACAAATATTCTTTTTTTTCTTTTTCACAGTACACATCACAATGATGTGTACTGTGTAAATACAAAAGTGATCATCCCTCTCTGCTTCCAGCTTGTGGTCCAAAGAAGGTGAATATGTGAAAATTCACGAATATTGGCACTTCCAGAGGACACTGATCCCTCCCTTCTTTTAGCTTGTGGGCTAATGAGAAGGATGCAAATACAGTTGTCAGAGGTTAGCAACATCCCTAGCAACCAAGAGAAAAGTAGTTAGTTGAAAGATACACTCGCACATGTGCATTTTGCAAATTTCATAACGAATTTCGCATGGAAAAAAAAAGTTTACAAATATGTGAAATTCGGGAATATAGGACAAACATTCATCCATATATTCGCAAAATATCGCGAATTTGAATATGACCTATGCTGTTCATCACTAGTAACAAATGTGGAAGTGTCTGGTTTTTACTTCTGGTGCACTAGTCCTTTAATCTTTAATCTAAACTAGTCCTTTAATCACAGGTCAATTTACACTTAAGGCCCAAAAAACATTTGACACTTGACATTTGTGCTGCAATTCAATCTGCTGCATGCAATTCTCTGAAGTTGTAGTTTGGGGTCCTGATGACTCTAGGGCCAGCCAGAAGCCCATAAAGGTTCTAAGATTGTGCTATGGAGTACATCAGTGGTTCTCAACCTTTTTCGCGACTGTACCCCCCAAAGGGTGAAAGTATGTCCGCGGGTACCCCTTGCGTGTAAATTTGTGCGGAACTTACTCGGGAGGGGTACCTGCGGACAAAATAAGTCATAAAATTACTTATTTTCATAATGGCGTGTACTTACTTTTATGCTAATGCAATACTTAATCCCCTTGTGCAATTATTATCCAATATGGCAAAAGGGGATCAGAGGGAGGGGGGAATAATAGCACAAGGGGATTAAGATGGAGGGGAGGAGGGATAATCATTACCCGTACAGGCCAGATGAAGTACTGTAGTGCGTGAAACCTGTTGCTGCCCCTGTGAACGCCCCACGCCTCACCTATTCCATCACAAGCTCCCTATGTACCTGTATCGTTGAATTTTCTAAATACCGAATAAAGCCCGAAAGTTTCTACAGAACCCATGGTGAGTGCGTTATCCATCTACTCTCTGCAGTATACATATATTCGTTGCTAACCCGACTTTGTACCTATTGATATTTTAAATGTTTTTATGTGGAAGAGATTATAATATCTTATTTTCAAAATATTGTTAAAAATCTTGACACGGCAATGGAATCGCAGCAGGTCATCGGCTGACTTGCTATGTAACGCGGTCTTTATAACATCAAGTAAAAATGACATCTTGAAATGCATCAATAATCCTTCGTTGACAAGGTGCCTTAATGTCACTCATGAGAGCATCTAATATCAGTCACAGTAAATGACAAAGACAGCATTATGTAAATGGCTCAGACTTCTGCCGAGTAAGAGACAGCCCAAAACTGGCTGTGGTTCCTTCAATTATAGGAATTATCTAGATAACTTGTTTAGAGATTAACATTAATCAAATATCAACTTCTGGGAACAGAAGGAGCGGGCAGCATGCACTGAGCCATAGTGGTCACACATCTGCGTTTACACGGGTAGCACCTTGCCTGGTGAATGTAGTTGGGTGTGAGGGGTCTGCATGTCCAGTAGATGCCTGGTCCTGTCCATAGATACCTATTCTTTAGATGTCTCCTTGTGCAATAGGCACCCGGCCTGGCGAATCTACAGTACTATGTACTATGTAGCACCTCTATGCTCAAGATGGCCGCTACATCTGTATATACACCTTTTTGTTGGTTGCCTGGTTTCAGACAGATGTTATATTGCGGCTAGATAGCATATCCATTATGGCTGCAACACCTAAACATCTCACAATTCTGCTAGACCTACTCCAAATTACTTTTAGGACTCTATGGTGACTTATTCCATCCCCTATAACTTATCCCCTGAATAGGGAATAAGTGACTGATCATGGCCCCTGATATCCAGAATGGAGTGCCAGCTCTCCCAGCTGCATGAAGCAAAGGCTCGGCTTGGCCCTAGCATTCTCCATGGGAGTGCCGGAGATACCGGAACAATGTACTCAGGTACCTCCGGTGCCCCTATAGGCAATGCATGAAGCGCATGCCAGCCCATTACTTAATGCAGCGATGAGAGTCAGACCCCTGCTCTCAAAAAAGAGATTGCAGGGGTTCCCATCCTACTAACAATGCACACTGTATGCAGAAGTATACTGTCAAATATACATAATGCCTGAATAACACCACCACACCATGAACGCTGCACACCATATTAAGTAAGTAATTACAGTGCGGTAATATCCAGTGACAGGTGACATCTTCCCTTATGAGAGTTGTTCACTTTCATGTTCTCCCTCTGAACCGACCATCATGACAACTTCCTTCAGCCACACTTTGTCTCTGGAGGACCTACTGTGCGTTACCAATATTGGGGAGGGGTAATTAGCTACCCTTCCCTGTCAGAGCTGGAAGGAGTGAAAGCTGCATAGTCACACAGAGCAATTTGGTAAATGAAGTGCTTGGCAAAATATTCGGGTCACTGATCCTTTTATTCGGGGCATGTCCCCCAAATCATTGCCTAGTGGCACCACTGCATGGTTGTGTGTCAATATAGGATACAACCAAAGAATAGGGTTACTATTAAGAAGACCATGCAGGTATATATTCAAATCACCAAACAATAGCCATTCTACACAAAAAATATCCTTTAGGGTGTCAGTCAAATCTGTAGAAGAATCAAGATTAGCCCCACAATCGGTTAATTTATAGACAAGACCCCATTCTATTCCCATTTTCCTCCCAACTTGTTTCTGTCATTGGCTGGTAATGTTACACCGAGCGCTCCGGGTCCCTGCTCCTCCCCGGAGTGCTCGCGGCGTTCCTCTATCTGCAGCGCCCCGGTCAGACCCGCTGACCGGGAGCGTTGCACTGACACTGCCGGCGGGGATGCGATTCGCATAGGGGACGCGCCCGCTCGCGAATTGCATCCCAAGTCACTCACCTGTCCCGGTCCCCGGCTGTCACGTCCTGGCGTGCGCGGCTCCGCTCCTTAGGGCGCGCGCGCCAGCTCTCTAAGTTTTAAAGGGCCAGTGCACCAATGATTGGTGCCTGGCCCAATCAGTCTAATTAGCCTCCACCTGCTCCCTGCTCATATATACCTCACTTCCCCCTCACTGCCTTGCCGGATCTTGCTGCCTTGTACCAGAGAAAGCGTTTATAGTGTTTGAATTACCAGTGTTCCTGACCTCTTGCTATCGCCATTGACTACGAACCTTGCCGCCTGCCCCGACCTTCTGCTACATCTGACCTTGCCTCTGTCTAGTCCTTCTGTCGCACGCCTTCTCAGCAGTCAGCGAGGTTGAGCCATTGCCGGTGGATACGACCTGGTTGCTACCGCCGCAGCAAGGCCATCCCGCTTTGCGCCGGGCTCTGGTGAATACCAGTAGCAACCTAGAACCGGTCCACTGACACGGTCCACGCCAATCCCTCGCTGACACAGAGGATCCACATCCAGCCTGCCGAATCCTAACAGGTAATAACTTCCTGAGGGGAGAATGTAGCAATAGAACAATGTCAGAGGTTGTTATTGAAATAATTACTAATGTTATATTTGTTTTTTACCAAGTATACCATGAGATGATTTTTGTACATACCTGGCAGACAGTAATGGACATGCTTAGGAAGGATCTGTGCTTGTCTTGGGGCTAAATGGCTATGTTGTGAGATTACCATAAAGCCGCTTTTTGTGAACTGGGTATTTCCTGATGGAGTTTTCTCTAAAACTACACATCCCATAGTTCCATGTTTGTAAGTGTGAGGTCACTTTCCTGCCTCTCCCACATCAGCCACCCCACTAATCAGGGTGCCTCCAGCCGTTGCAAAGTGATCTCTCTCCCACCCAGCATACCTGTCACGCTCGGCTGGCAGGTGGTGGATCCTCTGTGCCAGAGAGGGATTGGCGTGGACCATGCTGGTGGACCGTTTCTAAGTTGCTACTGGTATTCACCAGAGCCCGCCGCAAAGCGGGATGGTCTTGCAGCGGCGGTAGCAACCAGGTCGTATCCACCAGCAACGGCTCAACCTCTCTGACTGCTGAAGATAGGCGCGGTACAAGGGAGTAGACAAGAGCAAGGTCGGACGTAGCAGAAGGTCGGGGCAGGCAGCAAGGATCGTAGTCAGGGGCAACGGCAGGAGGTCTGGAACACAGGCTAGGAACACACAAGGAAACGCTTTCACTGGCACAATGGCAACAAGATCCGGCGAGGGAGTGCAGGCGAAGTGAGGTATAAATAGGGAGTGCACAGGTGAACACACTAATTAAGCCAACTGCGCCAATCAGTGGCGCAGTGGCCCTTTAAATTGCAGAGACCCGGCGCGCGCGCGCCCTAAGGAGCGGGGCCGCGCGCCGGGACAAGACCGACGGAGAGCGAGTCAGGTACGGGAGCCGGGGTGCGCATCGCGAGCGGGCGCCTCCCGCATCGCGAATCGCATCCCGGCTGGGAGAGGTATCGCAGCGCACCCGGTCAGCAGGTCTGACCGGGGCGCTGCAATTGCGAGGATGTTGCGAGCGCTCCGGGGAGGAGCGGGGACCCGGAGCGCTCGGCGTAACAATACCTGACTAGTGATGTCATGTCTCGGCTGCATTGCAACCTGGGCAAACCCGAGACCTGAGTAATTTTGTATGCTGTTAAAAAGAAATATTGGGGCGAAAATCACAGAAGAATTGCGAGAAAACCATCACACACAGGTACAGACACTAAATTATGAACTATATTATTTCACTATATTATATTACATTTAACTATAATATATTACACTATATTATTTCCCTGAGAAATGCCAAGCTCCCGAGCGGGGAGGTCAGTGAGGCAGTGTCGACCAGCTGTATCTACATATGTACTATATTATGAACTACACAAAATTTACAGCCCCTGTAGCATAGTCAAATAAAAAATTATCCTGGAATACCCCTTTAAATGTTGTTTAGACACTTACTTTCTATTTCTACTATAAGACTGACCTTTAGTATATATATGTTTGTTCATAGACTGTGTCTGATATTGCAGCTTGGTCCCACTCTTCTTTGGGGTGAGTGCTTCCTTTAACAACTTTATTTTGTGTCACTAGCAAATATCCATGACAAATTGGAAAATAATGACTATGCATTTTGACTAGTGTTGAGTGCGAATATTCAGAATGCTAATTTGTTACCTCAAATATTGGCACTTCGCAATTTCGTGAATATTTAGAATATAGTGATATATATTCGTAATGACGAATACTCGTTATTTTTTTCTTCACAATACACATCACAACAATGATGTGTACTGTGCAAAAATAAAGAGATCATCCCTCTCTGCTTCCAGCTTGTGGTCCAAAGAAGGCTCCAATATTATTTACTGTGTGAGTTGGTGTGGAGCGCAAATATTTCATATATGCGAATATTGGCACTTCCAGAGGACACTGATCCCTAGGTGAAAAGTATGATCGCAAATGCACACTTTGCGAATCTCATTACAAATTTTTGTATGGAAAAAAAAGGGAACGAACATAGAGAATATGCGAATTTCGCAAACATAGGACGAATAATCGTCCATTTATTCATGAAATATTACAAATTCAAATATGGCCCCTGCCGCTCATAACTACTAATTATAACTAGACATAATACAGTAGATATAATATGGGATATAACAATCAAGTAGAAAGTAGAACTAGCACTACTAACAGTTAAAGGGGTACTCCGGTGGAAAACTTTTTTTTATTTTTTTTTAAATGAACTGGTGCCAGAAAGTTAAACAGATTTGTAAATTACTTCTATTAATAAATCCTTTCAGTACTTTTTAGCAGCTGTATGCTACAGAGGAAATTCTTTTCTTTTTGAATTTCTTTTTTATCCTGTCCACAGTGCTCTCTGCTGACACCTGATGCCTGTATCAGGAACTGTCCAGAGCAGGAGAAAATCCCCATAGCAAACCTATGCTACTCTGGACAGTTCCTGACATGGACAGAGGTGTCAGCAGAGAGCACTGTGGACAAGACAAAAAAGAAATTCAAAAAGTAAAGATTTCCTCTGTAGCATACAGCTGCTAAAAAGTACTAAAAGGATTAAGATTTTCTAATAAAAGTCATTTACAAATCTGTTTAACTTTCTGGCACCAGTTCATTTAAAAAAAAAAAAAAAGTTTTCCACCGGAGTACCCCTTTAACTGTTAGTAGTGCCAGTTCTACTTTCTACTTGATTGTTATATCCCATATTATATCTACTGTATTATGTCTAGTTATAATTAGTAGTTATGAGCGGCAGGGGCCATATTTGAATTTGTAATATTTCATGAATAAATGGACGATTATTCGTCCTATGTTTGCGAAATTCGCATATTCTCTATGTTCGTTCCAAAAGCAAAGTGTAACATCAGCAACGTAGCGGCACTGGTGTGGTGGTGCATTAAAGCCTGCAAGCAGCACACAGTTCCAACAAGCAAGTATAGAAGAGAGGAATAGGCGGCACTCGCCACTAGTGTTGAGCGGCATAGGCTATATTCGAATTCGCGAATATTCGCGAATATATGGACGAATATTCGTCATATATTCGCGAATATTCGCATATTCGTAATACGCTCGTTTTATTTTCGCATATGCGGAAATTTTCATATGTGAAAATTAGCATATACGAAAATTAGCATAAACAGAAATTCGCATATGTACATTTTCGCATATGCGAAAATTCGCACACCAGTCTCAAACAGTAGTATTAGAGCCTTCTTTACACCACACAAGCTGGAAGCAGAGAGGGGTGATCACTGTGAAGTGTATTGTGAAAAAAAAAAATTTAATAAAATAAAAAAAAAAAAAAGATTCGTAATTACGAATATATAGCGCTATATTCGCGAATATTCGCGAATCCGCGAATATGTGATATTCGCAAATAAAATTCGTATTGCGAATATTCGCGAGCAACACTACTCACCACGTGACTTATTCTGTGCTTTATTTCAGAAGAATCATGGGGTACATAGAGCGGGTGCATTCGGGGAGAGCGACATATGTTTCACGCTTGTCTAGCGCATCCTCTGGCTCATACATGTAAGAGCCAGAGGATGCGCTAGACAAGCGCGTAACATATGGTGAGTGCAGCCTATTCTTCTCTTCTATACATAATATAGGATATAATGCATGGTATAAGTATAAACGTAGCAGCAGTAGCAGCAGAAACAAAAGGCTTTGTAATGTTCCTTTAAGAGACCTTGACATATATGTTCATGAAAATACTTATTGCAGCTTTGGAAATGTCACATTTACCAAGTGGTGTCAGTCATCTATGGAGACCTGAACTTGTCATCTTCTTTGACCTGTTTGTCAGCAGACGACTCTCCGGAGAACTGTGGCCTTTTTAAAGTTAGATATCTTTAGTATCTGTCATTCTCATTAAGGTAATCCTATAGGAAATTCTGATCTACAGAGAAAAAAAAAAAATTGTAGGTGAAACAAATTGGTTTATACTCAATAACCAATCAAAAAAAAATCCAGCCTTATTGTACAC
Organism: Hyla sarda; assembly: GCF_029499605.1. Classification (NCBI taxonomy): domain Eukaryota; kingdom Metazoa; phylum Chordata; class Amphibia; order Anura; family Hylidae; genus Hyla; species Hyla sarda. The sequence goes on from NC_079196.1 coordinate 36,089,402, forward strand.
ATCAGTGTTTCCCAACCAGGGTGCCTCCAGCTGTTGCAGAACTATAACTCCCAGCATGCCCGGACAGCCAACGGCTGTCCGGGCATGCTGGGAGTTGTAGTTTTGCAACAGCTGGAGGCACCCTGGTTGGGAAATACTGCTATACAGTCTTTTTTTTATTTTATTTTTTAACTAAAGTATTGTAAATATTCTATCCTTGCTGTAGATATACTCAGAGATAACCCGGGTCCTGGTTATTTAACTATCTAGATACTGCAGTCAATAATAGTGCCAGCCATGTCAGGTCTCTGATAGTGTTGGGCGCAAATATTCGCAATGCGAATATTTATCGAGAATATCGCATATTCGCGAATTCGCGAATATAGCGCTAAATATTCGCAATTACGAATATTCACATTTTTTCCCACAGTACACATCACAGTGATCATCCCTCCCTGCTTCCAGCTTGTGGTGTAAACAAGGCTCCAATACTAGTTACTGTGTCAGAAAGGCGAGCGCCCGAAAATTCACATATGCGAATCTTTGAGCATATTGATCCCTCCCTTCTTTTAGCTCTTTTATCATGCGATAATGCGCAAATTTTATGGTGAATGCACATGTGCACGCAAATTTTATGGCGCATAGTAAAAAAAAGGCAGCGAATATTGCGAATATGCAAATTTTGAGAATATATGATGAATGTTCGTCCATATATTCGCGAAATATCGCCAATTCGAATATGGCCTATGCCGCTCAACACTAGTCTCTGATCATATACCCCACATATGATCTTCCAAATTCCCTTTGTAGATATAGACTTAAAGGGGTATTCCAGGAATTTTTTTTTTATTTGACTATGCTACAGGGGCTGTAAAGTTAGTCTAGTTCATAATATAGTGTCTGTACCTGTGTGTGACGGTTTTCTCACAATTCTTCTGTGATTTTCACCCCAATATTTATTTTTAACAGCATACAAAATGACTGTTGTCTCAGATTTTTCCCAGGTTGCAATGTGGCCGAGACCTGACTCACTAGTCAGCTGATGACAGGGAGCCTGTCTGCTTCAATGGGTGGAGCGATCGCTTGGTGGGAGAGAGATCAATTTGCAACTAATGCAACAGCTGTAGGCACCCTGATTGAAAACCACAGTTCTTTTGAATGGATGCAGCTCATTTATGTTTCAAGGGGTGGCTGATGTGCGGGAGGGAGGGAAATGGAATTATGGGATTTGTAGGCAAAAAAGAAAACTGAAACAGGAAATTCCAGTTCACAAAAGCTATCCACAGTGTTATGGTAATCTCACAACATAGCCATTTAGCCCAAAGACAAGCACAGATCTTCCCTAAGCATGTCCATTACTAGTGTTGAGCGGCATAGGCCATATTCGAATTCGCGAATATTCGCGAATATATGGACGAATATTCGTCATATATTCGCGAATATTCGCATATTCGTTATATCCTCGTTTTATTTTCGCGTATGCGAAAATCAGTGTATGCGAAAATTAACATATGTGGAAATTCGCATATGCGAACATTAGCATATGCTATTTTCACACGCCAGTCTCACACAGTAGTATTACAGCCTTCTTTACACCACACAAGCTGGAAGCAGAGAGGGATGATCACTGTGATGTGTACTGTGAAGAAAAAAAAAAAAAAAACGAATATTCGTAATTACGAATATATAGCGCTATATTCGCGAATTCGCGAATATGCGATATTCGCGAATAATATTCGAATTGCGAATATTCGCAAGCAACACTATCCATTACTGTCTGCCAGGTACGTACTAAAGTCACCTTATGGTGGATAACCCCTTTAAATGGTAACTACTATGGTAAAAGATGTCAGCTCACTGCAGCACCTTGTGGACAACACCCACAGACCAACGCCGAGATGGGAAGCAATACTCCATAGAAGGTGGAACCAAGCCAAATAACAGATTTTTTCCCACATTACAGGGCAAAGTCAAACCCACAGCTCACAGGACTCAGTGGATATAGGAATTTTTTTTCTTTATTATTAATATTGCAACGCGTTTTGGCTCTGTGACACCAGAACCTTCTTCATGCCCTCGGGTTAGGATTGTGTTCCTTCATTTATGTTCTCAGAGAGCCAAAAGCATTGTGATCTGGAGCAGATTGAAGAAAGTCGATTGGAGAAAAATATGTATTGCAGAGTACGGAAACTGGTGTCCTAGCAATTTCTGTCTTCATCAGAAGGTGTTCTAAGAGTACTTAAATTATAGGTATGTTTTAATACTCAGCTCCTCATAGCTGCATGGGGGGGAGGTAATTTGGTGACAGAGGGGGGACCACTAACCTAGATGCCGTGGTTGCTATTGAAAGAGGCATCTGGGGGTTACATATCTGGTTTGAATCTGTTAAAGGGATATTCTGTTGGAAACGGATGGGAGATAAGATGTCTGATCATGGGGGTCTCGCTGCTGGGGACCCCCATGATCTCCGGGCCGGCAGCAGCACCGTCTGCTTGCAGCTTCCGCATTCGTGACGTCACCCCATGCCCCCTCCATTCATGTCTATGGGAGGGGGTCCGACAGCAAGTACATAGCCCTCATGCCTCCTCCCATAGACGTGAATGCAGGGAGTGTGGCAGCTTGCATGGCCAGTTATCTGACACGGAGCGGAGTTCGCTCCGTTCACAGAATGACAGGGGTGCCGTGGCGGGATACCTGCAGTCTAACATCTTATCCCCTATCCTTTGTTTTCGCAATAAACATGAAATCGTATCTGCCATCAACATGCTATGTAGCTGAGCAGATTGATGTACTGTAAGATATTTTATTCTTTTAATTTAACGCTCATTCTGGATTTAGAAGTCCAGTGGGCGGTCCTAGTCAGTGATTGACAGCCATCCCTCTATAAATATTCATACAAGTAATCATTATTTGACATGAACTGATATATCCATCTGCTCAGCTTCTCTTTCTTTATACTATGATGGTGGAAAATCAAACAGCCATTTTATGGTGACAGGACCCCTTTAAGGGTCACGAGTTACAATATATTTTCTTAATTGAAAAAGTGTTTATATACAGGGATAAGTAGCGGTGTTCTTAATCATTCTCATACAGGATTCATTTTAAAGCATCAACAAAACACACATACCGCATACTAAGCCATACAATGCCTGCAAGGCTGGAGCATTAATGCAAGTTAGAGAAATGGAAACAGCCCATTAGTGTCACATGAAGCAAATCATAATGATAGGATATGAAATTACGGAGGGTGAAGAATAGAACTTTATGAATAATTACATTTTATGCTGTCAGTCATCGGTGGCTTTGTATACGAAACCTTCAGCTTCATAAACAATGTAACTTAATTGTCAGAATTTGCCATGACAGGTATATTAATGGAGAAGAGAAGAAAGTGTAGATGATATACAGTTGATCTCATTATATTATATTATAGGCATCAGGCATTAATAAACATTAACATGCTAAGCCAACTGTTCACAGGTTGGTAAAAATTTATATTTTTTTTCTAAAATTAATGAGCCCTGCCTCTTAAAGGGGTACTCCGCCCCTGGCATCTTATCCCCTATCCAAAGGATAGGGGATAAGATGTCAGATCGCCGCGGTCCTGCTGCTGGGGACCCCCGGGATCGCCGCTGCAGCACCCCGCTATCATTACTGCGCAGAGCGAGTTCGCTCTGTGCTTATTGATGGGCGATACAGGGGCCGGAGCAGCGTGACGTCATGGCTCCGCCCCTCATTACATCACGTCTCCTTAATGAAAGTCTATGGCAGGGGGCGTGACGACCGCCACGCCCCCTCCCAGAGACTTGTATTGACGGGGGCGGGGCCGTGACGTAACGATGCTCCGGCCCCTGTATTGCCCGTCATTACGTGCAGAGCGATTTCGCTCTGTGCAGTAATGATAGCGGGGTGCTGTAGCGGCGATCTCGGGGGTCCCCAGCAGCTGGACCGCGGCGATCTGACATCTTATCCCCTATCCTTTGGATAGGGGATAAGATGTCTAGGGACGGAGTACCCCTTTAATAATTGAATTTAGGTGTTTCATGGTCCCATTGTCACAACTATATAAAATACAGCACCTACCAATGTAATCTGCCTTTACAAACATTGCGCTTGGCAATGTTTAGAAGCCCCATAGACAATGAATGGAGCAATGGTCATGCACACACGAAGGCTCCACTCATTCCATGGTACAATTTTCCTTCATTCTCAGGATCCATGGGGGTCTCAGAATTCAGATCCTCACTGATCAGCATGACAATACAGTGACCCCCCGACCTACGATGGCCCCGACATACAATAATTTCAACATGCGATGACCTCTCAAAGGCCATCGCATGTTGAAGGCAGCATCAACATACGATGCTTTTGTATGTGTCTTGAAAAAAGACAACTAATTTCTGGCCAAGACTTTAAAGCTTTTTTTTCTGGATAAGGGAATCATTTCTAGTAAATTAATTTACAAAAATGTTACCGATCACATAGACTATCAAATTGAGAAAAGTTATTTGAAATGACAGTGACCACTTAAAGGCATATTCCCATTGCAAACTGTATCCCCTATCCATGGGGCAAGTACAGTGGTCCCTCAACTTACGATGGTAATCCGCTCCAAATGGACCATCGTTTGTTGAAACCATCGTATGTTGAGGGATCCGTGCAATGTAAAGTATAGGACAGTAGTCTACAACCTGCGGACCTCCAGATGTTGCAAAACTACAACACCCAGCATGCCCGGACAGCCAACGGCTGTCCGGGCATGCTGGGAGTTGTAGTTTTGCAACATCTGGAGGTCTGCAGGCTGAAGACCACTGGTATAGGAAGTTGTACTCACCTGTCCCCGCCACTTCGGACCCGTCACCGCTCGTCACCACTGCCCTGGATGTCGCCCTCCATCGCTGTTGCCGTGTCCCCGACGCTCCGGCAAGGCCTCAGCTTCCCCGGCATCCTCACTCTCCGTCGCTACGCACGCCGCTCCTATTGGATGACGGGACGTCGTGCGCAGCGACGTGATGACGACGATAAAGAGAGCCAACAATGTAGGGGATCCCGAAGAGGACGCGCTGGAGCCCCGAGGACAGGTAAGTGATCGTCAGTGGACCACACGGGGCACCGTAAACGGCTATCCGGCTGCAGCTGAAGCAGTCTGCGCTGCCGGATAGCCGTTTATGCGATGGCCCCGACATACACAGTAGACAGGAGGGGGTAGGTTGGTCTCAAGGATGCATAGAGATGTAGCCAGCGTCATCTAGATCACTAATGAATAATAATGATAATAATAATAAATACATCATCATCTCTGGTGTATTAGGATATCCCGTTTTGTTGAAATTCACATTTTGTGTTAGCACGATTAAGATCTGCGGCCCATAGACTGGTTTGAGTGGCATTGGGGCCGCTCTGCCGGTGGGTGGTTCCCCCCCCCCTGTGGGCATTGGTGTCGCGGCGGTGGTGGTCGCCGCCCGGTGCTGCGCCACTTTATGCTAGGGACGTTAGGGACCCACTCTGAATAGGTGGCCTTGACGTGGCGAGTGGGCCTGTACTTTTTGATCAAAAATGTATACTAACAACCTGTTAGTTTTTGATATTATGCTGAGAAGCAATCAGATCATTATACAAGATTGTAGATGTGCACCATGTCTGTTTTTCTAACCGAATTCATACTGTGATTTCTATCCCCTCTTTTTTTTTTGTTTGAACATGTGTCTGCACTCTTCCCCACCCCCTCAGCCCAACCCTATATAAGTAGTACTTAGCTACACATGGGTCATTTCTTTCCTAGCAGCCTCCCAGTCTGACTGGGAGAGCATGGTAAGTGTGCTGTTACACCTTGTTCACACTGGTGTGGTGCTGTGCGGTGTCCGTTGCTGCCGTGGCGCCGTGTCTGCGGGGGGGGGTGCGGTCCATAGACTGGTTTGAGTGGCATTGGGGCCGCTCTGCCGGTGGGTCGTTCCCCCCCCCTGTGGGCATTGGTGTCGCGGTGGTGGTGGTCGCCGCCCGGTGCTGCGCCACTTTATGCTAGGGACGTTAGGGACCCACTATGAATAGGTGGCCTTGACGTGGCGAGTGGGCTTGTACTTTTGATCAAAAATGTATACTAACAACCTGTTAGTTTTTGATATTATGCTGAGAAGCAATCAGATCATTATACAAGATTGTAGATGTGCACCATGTCTGTTTTTCTAACCGAATTCATACGATTAATATAACAGTGGCTATATCTGTACATGCAGCCTTAGAGCCTGCCTCTTTTATAAGGATCAAAGAATTTCCAGGAAAATCAAGCCCCCCCCTCCCCCCTCAATCTCTGCAGCAGCAATTCAGTGCTTAGTGTAACCCCTTACTTGCTGTGCTGCTGCTGTTTATTTCCTTTCTGCCCACACAGCATCTTGCAAAGCAAATGATCACACCGAAGGGTTAATTAAACCAAAGCATGCAGATTTTTTTTTTTTTATTAATCTTTTGAACACATATAAACAAGTAATAAAAAAAGGTTGTAACGTCATACAATTTGGAAAATGTCACTTTACTCATAGAGGATTTCTTTCTAAACACTGGAGCATTGAGTAATGAGCCACAACTGAATGTTAGTTACTTCCAAGAACATCATTTAGGATCATACCCGAATCTGTGCCTGTAGGAAAAAGATAATCACTCTCTCTGTCTAATAGACTTTACTGCCTCATATATATATTTAGTAAATGGCCATTGGCTGAACAGTCACAGATACAAGGCAAATGTCCAAAAATGATTAAAACTCAGAAAAAGCTTACACTTACAGTTTTTTATTAGGTTTTTTTTGTCAATTCTTGCATTATAAATAGCTTTTCCTCTTTTTTTTGTAGTCATTTAATGATATTCTGGAGAGGCAGATTACCGAACACTCTATGTATCCTTGACTAAGCTGATGTACAGTTCTCCCTTCTCAGCAAATTGTTCTCCTGGAACTTTCGTGAATTTCAGCTGATAATAATTTCTGTAGCAGATATTATGCTGGAGATTATGTATTACAAGGCTCACTTATCGACCTCCAGATGTACACCCCTACCCCTTAATTCCCTGGTTGAACTTGATGGACATATGTCTTTTTTCGACCGTACTAACTATGTAACTATGTAAAATAAACCAGTTGTGTTGTGGAGATAAAAGTTTCTTACCCAGTTATAATATATGAAATGGCCAGGTCCTCTAAAACAGGAGCTCCACTCTGGCTCAAAAAAAGAGGACCCTCCCCCAGCGTTAGACCCTCCTCCAAAATTCCAGTGTAACCATGGGGTGATACTTATCTTGTATGGTTCTAATACCAATACTATTCACACAGATCAGATTTATTTAACACTTCTTAATACATAGTGGCTCAGCAATCTTGATGGTTACAGTTTTTAGAAGAAACACAAAAGCTTGGGTTGGGGCTTATACCCCAGTTCTATTCATTCTTCATGGAAGCTGTTGAAGATACAGTAACTTCCATAGAGAAAAAGTAGGGTGGTGAAGTGCCTGCCCGACCCACCTCTCCATTCCTCCATTCTGACAGGGGACTCAGGTCATAAGTTTCAAGATGGTGGAGCTCAGAGGTCCAACCCATCATGAAACCGAAACATGTAATACAGATATCATGGAACCGAAACATGTAATACAGACATCATGGAACGGAAACGTAACACAGACATCATGGAACCGAAGCATGTAATACAGATATCATGGAACTTAAAAGTAATACAGATATCATGGAATTGAAACATGTAATATAGACATCATGGAACCAAAACATGTAATACAGACATCATGGAACCGAAACGTAACACAGACATCATGGAACCGAAGCATGTAATACAGATATCATGGAACTTAAAAGTAATACAGATATCATGGAATTGAAACATGTAATATAGACATCATGGAACCAAAACATGTAATACAGACATCATGGAACCGAAACGTAACACAGACATCATGGAACCGAAGCATGTAATACAGATATCATGGAACTTAAAAGTAATACAGATATCATGGAATTGAAACATGTAATATAGACATCATGGGACCAAAACATGTAATACAGACATCATGGAACCGAAATGTAATACAGACATCATGGAACCGAAACATAAAATACAGATATCATGGAACCGAAACATAAAATACAGACATCATGGAATCGAAACATGTAATACAGACATCATGGAACCAAAACATAGAATACAGATATCATGGAATCGAAACATGTAATACAGACATCATGGAACCAAAACATAGAATACAGACATCATGGAACCGAAACATGTAATACAGACATCATGGAACCAAGACATATAATACAGACATCATGGAACCGAAACATGTAATATAGATATCAGGGAATCGAAACATGTAATATAGATATCATGGAATCGAAACATGTAATATAGATATCATGGAACCGAAACATGTAATACAGATATCATGGAACCAAAACATGTAATATAGATATCATGGAATCGAAACATGTAATATAGATATCATGGAACCGAAACATGTAATACAGACATCATGGAACCGAAACATGTAATATAGATATCATGGAATCGAAACATGTAATATAGATATCATGGAACCGAAACATGTAATACAGATATCATGGAACCAAAATATGTAATATAGATATCATGGAACCGAAACATGTAATGCAGATATCATGGAACCAAAACATGTAATATAGATATCATGGAACCGAAACATGTAATACAGATATCATGGAACCAAAACATGTAATACAGATATCATGGAATCGAAACATGTAATACAGACATCATGGAACCGAAACATGTAATACAGATATCATGGAATCGAAACATGTAATACAGATATCATGGAATCGAAACATGTAATACAGACATCATGGAACCAAAACATATAATACAGACATCATGGAACCGAAACATGTAATACAGACATCATGGAACGGAAACATGTAATACAGACATCATGGAACCGAAACATGTAATATAGATATCATGGAATCGAAACATGTAATACAGACATCATGGAACCGAAACATGTAATATAGATATCATGGAATCGAAACATGTAATACAGACATCATGGAACCAAAACATGTAATACAGACATCATGGAACCGAAAAATGTAATACAGACATCATGGAATCGAAACATGTAATACAGACATCATGGAACCAAAACATGTAATATAAATATCATGGAACCGAAACATGTAATGCAGACAGCATGGAACCGAAACATGTAATACATACATCATGGAACCGCAACATGTAATATAAATATCATGGAACCAAAACATGTAATGCAGACAGCATGGAACCGAAACATGTAATACAGACATCATGGAACCAAAACATGTAATATAGATATCATGGAACCGAAACATGTAATGCAGACAGCATGGAACCGAAACATGTAATACAGATATCATGGAACTGGAGCATGTGATACAGACATTATGGAACCACAACATCATAGAACTGCAACATCATGGAATTGTGTGTCTGCAAAAAAATATATTGACTCTTTTAGAATTGAACATCATGGGGACAATGTCTATCATGGGATGGGTAATGTCTATCATGGGATGGGTAATGTCTATCATGGGATGGGTAATGTCTATCATGGGATGGGTAATGTCTATCATGGGATGGGTAATGTCTATCATGAGATGGGTAATGTCTATCATGGGAAGGGTAATGTCTATCATGGGATGGGTAATGTCTATCATGGGATGGGTAATGTCTATCATGGGATGGGTAATGTCTATCATGGGATGGGTAATGTCTATCATGGGATGGGTAATGTCTATCATGGGAAGGGTAATGTCTATCATGGGATGGGTAATGTCTATCATGGGATGGGTAATGTCTATCATGGGATGGGTAATGTCTATCATGGGATGGGTAATGTCTATCATGGGATGGATAATGTATATCATGGGATTGGTAATGTCTATCATGGGATGGGTAATGTCTATCATGGGATGGATAATGTCTATCATGGGATGGGTAATGTCTATTATGGGATGGATAATGTCTATCATGGGATGGGTAATGTCTATCATGGGATTGGTAATGTCTATCATGGGATGGGTAATGTCTATTATGGGATGGGTAATGTCTATCTTGGGATGGGTAATGTCTATCATGGGTAATGTCTATCATGGGATGGGTAATGTCTATCATGGGATGGGTAATGTCTATCATGGGATGGGTAATGTCTATCATGGGATGGGTAATGTCTATCATGGGATGGGTAATGTCTATCATGGGATGGGTAATGTCTATCTTGGGATGGGTAATGTCTATCATGGGATGGGTAATGTCTATCATGGGATGGGTAATGTCTATCATGGGATGGGTAATGTCTATCATGGGATGGGTAATGTCTATCATGGGATGGGTAATGTCTATCTTGGGATGGGTAATGTCTATCATGGGATGGGTAATGTCTATCATGGGATGGGTAATGTCTATCATGGGATGGGTAATGTCTATCATGGGATGGGTAATGTCTATCATGGGATGGGTAATGTCTATCATGGGATGGGTAATGTCTATCATGGGATGGGTAATGTCTATCATGGGATGGGTAATGTCTATCATGGGATGGGTAATGTCTATCATGGGATGGGTAATGTCTATCTTGGGATGGGTAATGTCTATCATGGGATGGGTAATGTCTATCATGGGATGGGTAATGTCTATCATGGGATGGGTAATGTGAACAGGAGGCAGGGGATTAAACATAACTTGTAACACTGAACATAAGGAAACAACAGGATCTTAACAGTGTTATTTTTACTGGTGTTTATTATTATTTTACCTTAATGCACTTAAAGTATGAGTGCATGCAGTATTCTCACTGTAGTTCACTACATACTTAGTGGATCTGTACCAGATTTTTTCAGAATCTTTCTGTAACTGTCTTAAAGTGGTACTCCGGTGGAAAACTTGTTTTTAAATCAACTGGTGCCAGAAAGTTAAACAGACTTGTAAATTATTTCTATTAAAAAATCTTAATCCTTCCAGTACTTATTAGTTGCTGAATACTACAGAGGAAATTATTTTCTTTTTGTAACCCAGTGCTCTCTGCTGACATCATGATCACAGTGCTCTCTGCTGACATCTCTGTCCATTTTAGGAACTGTCCAAAGCAGCATATGTTTGCTATGGGGATTTTCTCCTACTCTGGACAGTTCTTAAAATGGACAGAGGTGTCAGCAGAGAGCACTGTGGTCATGATGTCAGCAGAGAGCACTGTGTTCCAAAAAGAAAATAATTTCCTCTGTAGTATTCAGCAGCTAATAAGTACTGGAAGGATTAAGATTTTTTTTTTTTATAGAAGTAATTTGCAAATCTGTTTAACTTTCTGACACCAGTTGATAAAAAAAAAAAAAAAAAAGTTTTCTAGCGGAGTACCCCTTTAATTGTACAATCCATGACAATCTTTCCAGATCTTGGTTATTAGACTCTTGGTTCTTTTCTCTGACTTATTGTTCTTTTCTTCTCTTTAGCTTTGTCCTAGACCAGAATGCAGTCACCTCTCACCCCGGCCAATACATCTAAGGCTGCGTTCACATCACGATTTCTCCACGGTTTTCTAACTTAAAATGGTATGAAATCGTATATAAAGTTGGATCCATTGACCTCCATTAAAAATATCGGATCCATTACACACATCCGATTTGATCCGCATCCGATTTCACACGATTTTTGTTCGGGTCTGAAATCGGGTTTGACCACGATTTCAGAGCTGAACATAAATCGTGTGAAATCGGATGCGGATCAAATCGCATGTGTGTAATGGATCCGATATTTTTAATGGAGGTCAATGGATCCGACTTTATATACAATTTCATACCCTTTTAAAGGGGTACTCCGGTGGAAAGCAATTTTTTTTTTTAAATCAACTGGTGCCAGAAAGTTAAACAGATTTGTAAATTACTTCTATTAAAAAATCTCAGTTCTTCCAATACTTTTTAGGGGCTGTATACTACAGAGGAAATGCTTTACTTTCTAGATTTCTCTGATGTCCTGACCACAGTGCTCTCTGCTGACCTCTGCTGTCCATTTTAGGAACTGTCCAGAGAAGCATATGTTTGCTATGGGGATTTTCTCCTGGTCTGGACAGTTCCTAAAATGGACAGCAGAGGTCAGCAGAGAGCACTGTGGTCATGACATCAGAGAAATCTAAAAAGTAAAGCATTTCCTCTGTAATATATAGCCCCTAAAAAGTACTGGAAGGATTAAGATTTTTTTTTAATAGAAGTAATTTACAAATCTGTTTAACTTTCTGGCACCAGTTGATTTAAAAAAAAAAAAAATAAAGTTTTTCACGGGAGTACACCTTTAAGTTAGAAAATCATGTACACAAGTCGGATGGAGAAATCGTGATGTGAACGCAGCCTAACAAGAATAGCACAACAGGGAACTTCTCCAACACTCTCCTATAAACTGGAGTCAGAGGATTCACTGTACAGCTCAATTTTGGGTTTCTATAGCAACATGGAAGCAGAATATCTCCTATGTATCTCCTCTTCTCAGGAGAGAATCCCTAAGTAGCTGATTCCCTTAACACAGTATTCTCTTCTTCACCTGGTAAGCAAACACATCTACCCTGGAGAGCAGGCGACAAACAATTTGGGATGAATAATTACCTTGGCGAGTCTATAGTCAGAACAGCCCCTGAGCTGCTAAAAAATGGCAAAATAAAGTTATTTTTCCTGGTCTAAGGTTGTATAAGGAAATTAGACCTTCAGCACCACCTTGAGGACAATGTAGGTAATGTTCCTTCTTGTATACATGTGGTAACTACAGTGTTTCCGAACCAGGGTGAATCCAGCTGTTGCAAAACTACAACTCCCAGCATGCCCGGACAGCCGTTGGCTGTCCGGGTATGCTGGGAGTAGTAGTTTTGCAACAGCTGGAGGCACCCTGGTTGGGAAACACTGGGTTACAATGTTCTAGCACTGAATAGAACTGGATACATTTTTTTGAGATTGTTCATGTTAAAGGGGTACTACCGTGGAAAACTTTTTTTTTTTTTTTTTTAAATCAACTGGTGCCAGAAAGTTAAACAGATTTGTAAACCACTTCTATTAAAAAATCTTGATCCTTCCAGTACTTTTTAGGGGCTGTATACTAAAGAGAAATCCAAAAAGAAATGTATTTCCTGTGATGTCCTGACCACAGTGCTCTCTGCTGACCTCTGCTGTCCATTTTAGGAACTGTCCAGAGAAGCATATGTTTGCTATGGGGATTTTCTCCAGTTCCTTAAAATGGACAGCAGAGGTCAGCAGAGAGCACTGTGGTCAGGACATCACAAGAAATGCATTTCTTTTTTGGATTTCTCTTTAGTATACAGCCCCTAAAAAGTACTGGAAGGATTAAGATTTTTTAATAGAAGTGATTTACAAATCTGTTTAACCCCTTAAGGACCGGGTTTTTTTCCGTTTTAGCATTTTCGTTTTTTGCTCCTTGCCTTTAAAAAATCATAACTTTCAATTTTGCACCTAAAAATCCATATGAGTGCTTATTTTTTGCGCCACCAATTCTACTTTGTAATGACGTCAGTCATTTTGCCCAAAAATCTACAGCGAAAGGGAAAAAAAATCATTTAGAGACAAAATTGAAAAAAAACAAAACACTGTTTTGTAAATTTTGGGGGCTTCCGTTTCTACGTAGTACATTTTTCGGTAAAAATAACACCTTATCTTTATTCTGTAGGTTCATATGATTATAATGATCCCCTACTTATATATGTTTGATTTTGTCATAACTTCATGCAGGAAAATTAACACGTTTAAAATTGTCATCTTCTGACCCCTATAACTTTTTTTATTTTTCCGTGTATGGGGCGGTATGAGGGCTCATTTTTTGCACCGTGGTCTGAAGTTTTTAACGGTACCATTTTTGCATTGATAGGATTTATTGATCGCTTTTTATTCCTTTTTTCATGATATAAAAAGTGACCAAAAATGCAATGGGATTTTTTTACGTGTACGCCATTGAACGTGCGGCTTAATTAACGATATATTTTTATAATTCGGACATTTCCGCGCGCGGCGATACCACATATGTTTATTTTTATTTACACTGTGTTTTTTTTTATGGGAAAAGGGGGATGATTCAAACTTTTAATAGAGGAGGGGTTAAATGATCTTTATTCACTTTTTTTTTTGCAGTGTTATAGCTCCCATATGGACCTATAACACTGCAGACACTGATCATTGTTATCCCATAGGGACCTATAACACTGCACACACTGATCTTTAACATTGATCAATGGTTTCTCATAGGAAACCAGTGATCGATGATTCTGCCGCTTGACTGCTCATGTCTGGATCTTAGGCACTGAGCAGTCATTCGGCGATCGGACAGCGAGGAGGCAGGTAGGGACCCTCCAGCTGTCCTGTAAGCTGTTTGGGATGCTGCGATTTCACAGCGGCTATCCCGAACAGCTCCCTGAGCTAACCGTCATGGTTTCACTTTCACTTTAGATGTTGCGTTCAACTTTGAACGCCGCGTCTAAAGGGTTAATAGCACGTGGCACCGCGATCACTGCTGCGTGCTATTAGCCACGCTGTGGCCCCGCGTTATAGATCGGGAGCGGACACATGACGTTCCAGTACGTCTTGTGTCCTTAAGGGGTTAACTTTCTGGCACCAGTTGATTTAAAAAAAAAGATTTTCATGGTAGTACCCCTTTAACATGATAATATTAAAGGGGTACTCCGGTGGAAAACTTTTTTTTTTTAAATCAACTGGTGCCAGATAGTTAAACAGATTTGTAAATTACTTTTAAAAAAAATAATAAAAATCTTTACCCTTCCAGTACTTTTTAGCAGCTGTGTGCTACAGAAGAAATTCTTTTCTTTTTGAATTTCTTTTTCTGTCTTGTCCACAGTGCTCTCTGCTGACACCCGTTGCCTGTATCAGGGACTGTCCAGAGCAGGAGAAAATTTCCATAGAAAACCTATGCTGCTCTGGACAGTTCCTGACACGGACAGAGGTGTCAGCAGAGAGCACTGTGGACATACTGGACAAGACAAAAAAGAAATTAAAAAAGTAAAGAATTTCCTCTGTAGCATACAGCTGCTAAAAAGTACTGGAAGGGTAAAGAATTTTTAATAGAAGTCATTTTACAAATCTGTTAAACTTTCTGGCACCAGTTCATTTAAAAAAAAAAAAAAAATGTTTTCCACCGGAGTACCCCTTTAAGCACATTTACTGTATACTTGAAATGTCTGTGCGTAAAACATCCTTAAGGTGCCCTATTAGACTGGGTCTGGGGATTTAACATTGGAGCACATTGAAGTTTACGGTTAGGCTATGTTCAGACGGTAAAATTTCATCATGAAAAATTTCCGTGCGGACATTCCACCGACAGCGGAGCGTCGGCAGAACATGCTGGCGCTGGGGCCGCTCTAAAATGTGCACTCTCATAGAAAGCAATGCATTTCCATACGGACTCCAGAGAAAAAATAGACATGTCTATTCTTTCTGCGGACTCTAGAATTGGGATTTCTGTGGCAGAAACATCTGTCATGGAAATTTTTCTGTGTGCATAGTGCAGCAGAATCTCAATGAAATCAATGGGACTCTGCTGCAGCGAAATGTCCAAGCAGAATTCTTATATGGAATTCTGCATGGAAATTCCATTGCGTGAACATGGCCTCAGAATTAATGCTTTTGACCTGGTATGTAATTCTTCTTAAAGACAACCTGCCATGATCTTGCTAAATGTTATAATCCTCCCAGTTCACTGCCCTTATCATGATAAACCAACCCCTGCCTTTATTTTTATAATTTTTTTGTTTTCTACCTTGATATTGCTCTGTATTTTCTGCTCAGTCTCAGTCAGATTCACAGACTGGGAAGGGGTGTTCCCCAGCAGGCGTGACATCATCTGAAGCCATACAGGGAAGAACTTCCTCCCTCACTCTGCTACACACAGCCCAGAGCAGTTCAATGTGTGAGATGAGCTCTGATTGGCTAAGGCTGCACCCCCTTTAGCATTTCCTGATTTTGGACTTCTGCCAGGCCAGCAGGAGTCCAAAGTCTGTGCAAAAGATAGGGGGAAATGTGCTCTGGACAAGTGGGGAGACACCTAGTGGCACCTTTTTTTAAACACAAATAAAACATAGAAAACTTCATTTTTTTTTAAACAAACAACATTAGAAACATTTTTTATTTACCATGAGTGCAATAGCAAAAATTTGTTTTCATGAGAGTGCCTATTTAAGGGTGGGGTCACACACAGCGCATCTGCAGCATGTTTTACTCTGTGGATATGCCTGCTGCTAGCAGTCGCAGAGTGACTTATAGAAACATAGAATGTGTCGGCAAATAAGAACCATTTGGCCCATCTAGTCTGCCCAATAATCTGAATCCCATCAATAGTCCCTGGCCCTATTTTATATGAAGGATAGCCTTATGCTTATCCCATGCATGCTTAAACTCCTTCACTGTATTTGCAGCGACCACTTCTGCAGGAAGGCTATTCCATGCATCCACTACTCTCTCAGTAAAGTAATACTTCCTGATATTACTTTTAAACCTTTACCCCTCTAATTTAAAGATTCTTTTTATGTATTCAAAAGTCTCTATCATATCCCCTCTGTCTCTTCTTTCTTCCAAGCTATACATGTTAAAGGACATCTGTCACCAGTGTCACCTGGACTAACCTGTCGGTACCGTGCAGGTGACACTGATGACGACGGTACTCACCTTGTCCCTTTCCGTGGCAGGGATCTTTGGTAATCTCCTTCATTAGCTCCGCTCGGGGCACCCGGCTTGGGGCACGGGCGGAGCTTATTGACGTCACCGCTCTCTGTTTTCTCACAGCGGGACCCAGCAGAGAGCAGTGATGTCAGTAAGCTCCACCTGTGATCCAAGCCGGCTGCCGGGACTGAAGCTAACGGAGGAAATTACCGAAGATCCCCACCATGGAATGGGACAAGGTGAGTACATCAGTGTCACCTGCACTATCTGTCGGTACCCATAGGTTAGTGCAGGTGACACTGGTGACAGATTTCCTATAAGGTCCTTTAACCTTTCCTGGTAAGTTTTATCCTGTAATCCATGTACTAGTTTAGTATCTTCTCTGATCTCTCTCTAGAGTATCTATATCCTTCTGGAGATACGGCCTCCAGTACTGCGCACAATACTCCAAATGAGGTCTCACCAGTGTTCTGTACAGCGGTATGAGCACTTCTCTCTACTGCTTATACCTCTCCCTATACATCCAAGCATTCTGCTATCATTTCCTGCTGCTCTATTACATTGTCTTTCTACCTTTAAGTCTTCTGAAATAATTTCTCTGAATCCCTTTCCTCAGATACTGAGGTCAGGACTGTGTCAAATATTCTGTATTCTGCCCGAGGGTTTTTAGGCCCCAGGTGCATTATCTTGCACTTATCCACATTAAATTTCAATTGCCAGAGTTCTGACCATTCTTATAGTTTTCCTAAATCCTTTTCCATTTGGCGGATCCCTCCAGGAACATCAACCCTGTTACATATCTTTGTGTCATCAGCAAAAAGACCAATACCAAACCATCGAGGCCTTTTGCGATATCACTAATGAAGATATTAAACAATATTGGTCCCAGTACAGATCCCTGAGGTCCCCACTGGTAACAAGACCTTGTTCTGAATATTCCCCATTGACTTTAACCCTCTGTTGTCTGTCACTCAGCCACTGCCTAATCCACTCATCAATATAGGAGTCCAAACTCAAATGACTGTGGTTTATTGATAAGTAGCGTTGGGCATAAATATTCACATTTCAAATTTTTATTGTGAATATCGTGAATTCGCGAACATATAGGCTATATATTCAAAATCGCGAATATTCCTTTTTTCCCGCATATGTGCATATTCCTTCTTTTCACTTGTGGGCCAATTAGAATGATGCATATAGACTGGTCAGAGGTTATCAACAACATCCCTAGCAACCAATAGTAAAGTTGCACATCCCCTCATTGGTGTCTTCCTCAAATATGAAGGACGAATATTCATCTATATATTCGCGAAATATCCTGAATTCGAATGTGGGCAATGCCGCTTATTACTGTTGATAAGTGTTCTATGTGGGACAGTGTCAAAAGCCTTACTAAAATCCAGATATGCAATGTCTACTGCCCCTCCGCCATCTATTATTTTAGTCACCCATTCAAAAAAATCAATAAGATTTGTTTGACATGATCTCCCTGAAGTAAACCCATGTTGTTTTTCATCTTGCAATCCATGGGATTTTAGATGTTCCACAATCCTATCCTTTAGTAGGTTTCCATTAATTTCCCCACTACTGATGTCAGACTTACTGGCCAATAGTTGCTTGATTCCTCCCTATTACTTTTCTTGTGAATGGGCACAACATTTGCTAATTTCCAATCTTCTGATCTTCTGGGACGACTCCTGTTACCAGTGATTGGTTAAATAAATCTGTTAATGGTTTTGCTAGCTCACCACTCAGCTCTTTTAATAATTTTGGGTGTATCCCACCAGGCCCCTGTGACTTATTTGTCTTCACTTCAGATAGCAAACATAGGACCTCTTCCTCTGTAAAGACACATACATCAAATGATTCATTAGTCTTCCTCCCTAATTGAGGTTCTTTTCCTTCTTTTCCATCTGTAAAAACTGAACAGAAATATTCATTAAGACAGTCGGCTAGCCCTTTGTTTTCTTCTACATACATTCCTTCCTTTGTCTTTAATTTAGTTATTCCTTGTTTTAATTTCTTTTTTTCATTTATATATCTGAAGAATGTCTTATCCCGAGCTAGTTTTTCTTCTGCCTGCGCTTTAGAAGTTCTTATAACTTGCTTGGCCTCTTTCTGCCCAATCTTGTAGATTTCTTTTTGATAGCTTTTTATAAAAAAAACATTTTAATGGTATAAAAAGTGACCAAAAATACACTATTTTGGACTTTGACATTTTTTTAGAGTATGCCATTTACTGTGCGGTTTAATTAACAATATATTTTTATGGTTCGGACATTTACACACGTGGCGATGCCACATACGTTTATATTTATTTTTATTTACACAGCTTTTTTTTATGGGAAAAGGGGGGTGATTCAAACTTTTATTAGGGAAGAGGTTAAATCATCTTTATTAACTTACTTTTCACTTTTTTTTGCAATGTTATAGCTCCCATAGGGGACTATAACATGCAATACACTGATTGCCCACACTGATCAATGATATGCCATAGCATTGCATTGATCAGTGTTTTTTGCACTCGACTGCTCCTGCCTTGATCTCAGGCACGGAGCAGTCATTCGTCGATCGGACAACGAGGAGGCAGGTAGGGACCCTCCTTGTGTCTGTACAGCAGATCAGGATACCACGATTTCACTGCAGTGGTCCCGATCAGCTCGACTAAGCTGCGGGGAATGCTTTTTTTTTTTTACTTTAGACGTGGTGATCAACTTTGATCACCGCGTCTGAAGGGTAAATACCGGGCATCACTGAGATCGGTGATGTCTGATATTAGCCGCGGGTCCCGGCTATCGTCAGCCACTGGGACCGACCCAATATGACATGGGGTAACCGCGTTACCCCGCGTTATATCGTGCGAGCCGGCGCAGGACATAAATGTACGTCCTGCGTCATTAAGGGTTAACTCCTGTATTACACTCCCTATTCTACTGGTGGGGTCACATTAGGCTAAGTTCACAAAGCCATAGTGGTCAGTTGTTTTTTTCTGGGTCGGAGCACAATTGACTCTGAGGGTGCTGATGAATCCCATTGACTTGAATAGGGTCCATCGGGTGTCCATTACTTATGGGGAGTTAAGCAGAGAAAAAAGACTGGACATGCAGTATTTTTTTCTCCATTTAGCTCCCGTCCTTACGACGGACTCAGGGACAGAGTATGATACTGCAGAGCTGCACTCACTATTCTGCTGGTGGAGTCCATGGGGGGAGATATATCAAGACTTGTGCAGAGGAAGACTGGTGCAGTTGCCCATAGCAACCAATCAGATCGCTTCTTTCATTTTTAAAGAGGCCTGCTATGGGCAACTGCTTCACTCTTCCTCTACACAGGTTTCGAAAAATCTCCCCTTTAGGGTCTATTCACACGTACAGTATTCTGCGCAGATTTGATGCGCAGGATTTCAAGTCATTCAGTTTACATTGAAATCGGCAGCATCAAATCTGCGCAGAATACTGTACGTTTGAATATACCCTTGATGTGTACATATATTACATATGTCCTGAGTTACATTTTGTATTATAACATTTCTAAAATTCTATTTTCACATACTTACTATGGGGTATTGAGTGCAGAAGCATAGGACAAAACTTGATTCGCTGCAGGCTGTCCGGCCATGCTGGGAGTTGTAGTTTTGCAAAAGTTTTCACAACATTGCTGGAGATCACTACAAGTATATAGAACTTCTGGTACTTTACTCCACAAGCGCCGCTCTGCTTCTCCTGGTGAATGGGTCAGTCCGGCTGGCAAGTCACACCCTCCCCGCATTCCATGCCCACCCTTTAAGCCACACCCCTTTTATTTTTAGCTTACAATTATTTAATCACAACTCAGCCCCAACTGAGGACGGGATATGAGGATTAGAAATGAGGATTAGATATAAGGATAAGATATTGGGAAGGGATATGAGTTTGGGATATGAGGACAGGATATGAGGACAGGATATGAGGACAGGATATGAGGACTGGATATGAGGACTGGATATGAGGTCGGCATATGGGGTCAGGATATGGGGACGGGATAGGAGGTCAGGATAGGAGGTCGGGATATGAGGTCGGGATATGAGGTCAGGATATGAGGCCAGGAAATGAGGTCGAGATAGGAGGTCGGTATATGAGGTCGGGATATGGGGACGGGATAGGAGGTCGGGATATGAGGCCAGGATATGAGGACTGGATATGAGGTCGGGATATGAGGTCAGGATATGGGGACGGGATAGGAGGTCGGGATAGGAGGTCGGGATACGAGGTTGGGATATGAGGTCAGGATATGAGGCCAGGATATGAGGATGGATTATGAGGACGGGATATGGGGACGGGATATGGAGACAGAATATGAGGACAGGATATGAGGTCGGAATATCAGGAGGGAATTTGGGGTCGGGATATGAAGAGAGGATATAAGGTCAGGATTTAAGGTTGGAATATGAAGACAAAAGCTTCCTCCTTTGTTGCTTTTCTTCCCCAACAAGGATATATATATAGTGTATTTGACAAGTAGTCACATGTCTATACATCCATAATGAATTATCCTTCTCAATACCAACAAGCCTCGAACCTTGCTCTCAGCGTATATTTATTGAGGCTTATTAGAATTGGCGCGATCAAGTCTTGTTGAGAAATGCTTTCATTAACATTGCAGGGAATATGTATTACACTCCATTCATCAGGATGACGACGCTTCCCATCAGCTCCCCATGATGTGATATAGTATTGTTGTCGTAGATACTTAGATCATGATTAAAACATTTATCATCATGGCCGCAATGACCTTCTTTTGACTTGTACATAAGTGTATATTTAATAATGTATGAACAGTACTCTGAAGACAGCGAGGGCCCATAGACGGAATAGCGCACGTGTACAAGGCAGACGGATGGAAGAATTCATTTCTTCAATTAGGTCAGGAGTCAGGACTCTAGCTAGGTAGGAGGTCCTAAAGCAGTCTCCAAAATGTTGACCCCTAGATATTGCAAAACTACAACTCCCAGCATGCCCGGACAGCCGTTGGCTGTCCGGGCATGCGGGGAGTTGAAGTTTTGCAACATTTGGAGGGCCACAGTTTGGACACAACTGTTCTAGATGTCACCAAGCCCCTTCTTCACATTACCAGGGACAGAAGGTGTGAACCTGACAATGTACGTACTTCAGATAGCTGTTGACTGAATGGCCTTACAGCTGACAGCATTTTCTCCTGATCCCTACATACATAGGCCCGCTCGGCATCTCAATTTTGGTGTTGAACATGCTGCAGAGACTAAAACTCCTCTGTGCTCACTCCTGTCTTATCAGACTGCAGCATGGAAAAGGGGGTTACAGAGCAGCCTGCATTGATTGAATGAAGATACCCAGTACAACACAGCAGACTCAGGGAGGAAGTAAATGCATGGTGAGTGAGGGCGGGCTCAGTGCTTGCCTCGGACACGTCCCTTTATAAGCAGTGAATGGCAGAATGAGTGAGCAGCAGAACTGATGGATTTGTGAGCCAAAGAAGCTAGACACAAAAAATGCATGTACAGAAGCTGCATGACCTAGGGTGTAATGTATAGAAGCGTTATTTTTAGACCGTGGATGGACCGTGGATGGACCATGTGAGTGGAGTGGGGTAGGGTGAGTATTCACAGTGAGTAAGTGGTAAGTATATATGATACAGGGGGATGTGAGCATGGTGGTACGGTGATGGGTCACACTTATTTTTCATAAACATATGACCTTGGGTCTTAAAGGGGTACTCCGCTGCACAGCGTTTGGAACAAACTGTTTCGAACACTGGAGACCGTGCCGGGATCTCGTGATGTCATAGCCCCACCCCCTAATTATGTCTGTCGGGCCCCCTCCCATAGACTTGCATTGAGTGGGTGGGGCATGACATCAGGAGGGGGTGGGGCTATGATGTAATGAACTCCCGGTGTCGGCACCAGCGTTCAGAACAGTTTGTTCCAAACGCTGAGCAGCGGAGTACCCCTTTAAGACCCAAGGTCATATGTGTATGAAAAATAAGTGTGACCCATCACCGTACCACCATGCTCACATCCCCTTGTATTATATATACTTACCACATACTCACTGTGAATACTCACCATACCCCACTCCACTCACATGGTTCATCCACGGTCTAGGAGACTACATCTATCAATACTTACATTCTGGCCCCAAACACAGCCACCACCCTCCTTATTATGAAAGATAGGAGAAATGTATATGCTAGCTAAGCTATACAATATTAAAATTTGCATTAATAAAGGATAAAGTTATTCTCCTCACCCCAGTTATCCCGTGAACAGAAGTTCCTCATTCAGGCCCATAGGGGCTTCCGTTTTCAGATTAAAGATCCCCTTGGAATCAGTTTGGAGAAGTTTTTAGTGACAGGCCCGCCTCTGATGTTCATTATGACTCTTTCCAAGCCAGTGACTCTCAATCCATTACATTTCCCAGCATGGTATTTCAGAAAATGGCCTTCAACAGAGGTAAGAGGTCTGTGTAATGCTGCGTCATGCCTGGCCAGAGCTATCGTGGAGATATGCTTTTGCACTCTCTTACGCAGCTGCTGGCCAGTCTGAGGCTGGGTTCACACTACGTTTTCTCCCATACGGGAGCGCATACGGCAGGGGGGAGCTAAAACCTCGCGCTCCCGTATGTCACCGTATTCGCTCCCGTATGTCATTCATTTCAATGAGCCGGCCGGAGTGAAACGTTCGGTCCGGTCGGCTCATTTTTGCGCCGTATGCGCTTTTACAACCGGACCTAACACTGTGGTCAACCGGACCGAACGTTTCACTCCGGCCGACTCATTGAAATGAATGACATACGGGAGCGCGAGGTTTTAGCTCCCCCCTGCCGTATGCGCTCCCGTATGGGAGAAAACGTAGTGTGAACCCACCCTGACCCACGTACACCATTCCACATGTACAAGTTAGTGCGTATATTACCTGCGTGGTTTTGCAGGGGAAGGATCCTTTAAGTTTCCCACCTCTGCCCAAACTCAATTTTGGCCATTGAAAATGACTATTTGTCAATAGGTCCTTTAGGTTCGGTGCCCGCCTTGCCACAACCAAGGGATTGTTCGAGATCACTCCACACATCCGATTGTCAGATTGTGAAATATTCAAATTCTGCTGTAAAATTATTTTAAAGCCATTCCATTGGTTGTTGTATGCCTTTATAAACCTCAAGGTGTCATCTGTCTTCTTCCTTGTATTCCAACTGGATTGTAGTAGTGTCATACACTCAGATCCGTACGCTCTTTCATACGCCCTTGAAATCACCTGTTTCGGTTATCCCCTTTCTCCAAACCTTGATGTCAATTATTGGGCCTGCTCTTTGAAATCATGATTACCACTGCAGTTTCGCTTCACTCTCATAAATTGTCCAACAGGGATCCCCCGTCAGGTGTGCTCAGGGTGAAAAAATGTATAATGCAAAAGACTGTTGGCGACTGTCTTCTTCCTGTATAGCTTCGTTCTCAAATAGTCACCTTGCTTGGAGATACATAAGTCCAAGAATTCCTCTGTGTCCGGGGAGATGGAGAAAGTCAAAAAGATGTTTAAATCATTCTGGTTGAGAGGGGAGATAAACTCAAGACCCTCCTCCCTCGAACCTGCCAAATAAAATGTCATCTATGAATCTTAACCAATGTACAACCTGTTTAAAATACTGTGATGGGTACGGTGTGCCCCCTCCCACCAACCCAAAAAGAGGTTGGTGAAGGAGGGGGCACAACGAACACCCATCGCGGTACCGGATACCTGCAAATAAAAGTGATTGTCAAAAACAAAATATTTGTGACAAACAACAAAATCCAATAATTGCAAAATGAAAACATTCAGTCCCCTATCTCCATCTCCCCATTCCTCCAAGAAATGTGAGACTGCTCCAATGCCATGATCATGAGCTATGGTAGAGTACAGAGACTCAACATCACAGGTAACCAGGAATGATTCTCCCGGAATGTAAATATCCTGTATTGTCTCGATTAGATGACTAGAGTCTCTTATATGTTACGGCAAATCCTTGACTATGGGTTGGAGATAGAAATCAATGTACTCACATGATTTTTCACCAATGGTGAAATTATGTGGTGCCCAGGTGGATCAATGAGCCTTTTATGCACCTTGGGGAGCATATAGAAGGTGGCAATATGCGGATCCCTCACTTGCAGGAAGTCCTGTTCTCTTTTGGATATGGTTCCGGCCTCTCTAGCATTATCCAACAGATGTGTTAGTCTGCATTGAAAAGTAACTGTCGGGTCAGCAGGCGGCCTCTGCTAATAGTATGCATTTCCCAGTTGTTTCTCTGCTTCTTTTGTATATTGGTCCACTGGCCAAAGGAAAACGTTCCCTCCTTTGTCCGCTTCTTTTATTTTGAACTCATTATTTTTCTGCAAGCCCATCAATGCTTGTCTCTTATCATGAGACATATTCTGACCTGCAAAGGAATTTTTTTGGTAACTGTTGAATCTGTGCCTTCACTGTATTGAAGAATACCTGAATAGCTGGAAAGAATGATAATGGTGGTGCAATTCTGGAGGGTATGTAACATGGACAGCGTTCAACTTTCTACCCACCTCATTTTCACTTAGTGATTCCATCAGTTGGTCTCCAGGTTCCACATCATTTAAAAGCATAGGCTGAGAATGTAACAATTTCAAAGTTCTCCTCCTACAAAATAAATATAGATCCTTTGTTAGTTCAATGTGGTCAACCATATGCATTGGAGAAAAAGAAAGCCCACGTTTAAGTACTGACTTCTCAACATCTGTAAATACATGCATAGGTAAGTCATACTGTGCTGCAGTACAAATGTATTGCAACATAGTATAACCTGTAAAAAGTGAAAAAAAATAATAATAATAAAAAAGTTCTTCAATAAAAGTACAAAGTGTAAAAAAAAAAAAAGCCCCTTTCCCAATAAAAGCCCCATATTATCATTAAAAAAAAAAAAAACACACAAATCATATACATACTAGGTATTGCCACGTCCATATTGATGTGTACTATAAAGCTATAATGTAAATTATCCTGCACGGTGAACGCCATAAAAAAAAAAAAAAAAAGTGGAATAAAAAGATCAAAAGGTGGCATGTATCACAAAAATGATACCAATAAAAAGTACAGCTTGTCCCGCAAAAAATAAGCCCTCACTCGGGTGAAAAATAAAAAAGTTGCGGCAACATGCCTGAACATGATAACACAAAAAAGGGAAAAGATAGAAGTTTGCTCCGAAAAGGAAAAAGAACATAAAAAGCTATATAAAATGGGTATCGCCATAATCGTACCGACCCACAGAATAAATATAGCATCACTTTTAACCCCTTAAGGACGCAGGACGTACTCAAACGTCCCCTTTTCCGAGTCCTTAAGGACTCAGGACGTTTGAGTACGTCCTGTCAAATCCCGGCCCCCCGCCGCTAGCCGGAGGGGAGCCGGTGCCCGATGCCTGCTGAAATCGTTCAGCAGGCATCGGGGCATATCGCCCAGGGGGGTCATTATGCCCCCCCATGTCGGCGATGGCCGCAGATCGCTGGACAATTCAGTCCAGCGATCTGCGGCGGATTCCGGGTCAATCGGGTCTCCAGTGACCCGGTGACCCGGAATTACAGGCTGTTCGGGGCCGTCTCCGACGGCCCCGAACAGCCAGAGCCTGCAGGGGAGATGTGGCACTGGTGCCACCTCACGATCGCCCTGATTCGTCGGCCGGATTACCGGCCGACCAATCAGGGCGCCTGCTTATTTTTTTTTTACATATGCAAAAGTTGTGAAACCCCTGTGGGGTATTAAGGTTCACTTTACCCCTTGTTACGTTCCCCAAGGGGTCTCGTTTCCAAAATGGTATGCCATGTGGGGTTTTTTGCTGTCCTGGCACCATAGGGGCTTCCTAAATGCGGCAGGCCCCCAGAGCAAAATTTCCTTCAAAAAAGCCAAATGTGACTCCTTCTCTTCTGAGACCTGTAGTGTGCCAGCAGAGCACTTTTCACCCCCATATGGGGTGTTTTCTGAATCGGGAGAAATTGGGCTTCAAATTTTGGGGGGTATTTTCTGCTTTAACCCTTTGTAAAAATGTAAATTTTTTGGGAAACCAAGCATTTTAGGGAATTTTTTTTTTTTTTTTTACGTATGCAAAAGTTGTGAATCACCTGTGGGGTATTAAGGTTTACTTTACCCCTTGTTATGTTCCCCGAGGGGTCTAGTTTCCAAAATGGTATGCCATGTGTTTTTTGTTGCTGTTCTGGCACCATAGGGGCTTCCTAAATGTGACATGCCCCCCAAAAACCATTTGTCGCTCCTTCCCTTCTGAGCCCTCTACTGCGCCCGTCGAACAATTAACATAGACATATGAGGTATGTGCTTACTCGAGAGAAATTGGGTTTCAAATACAAGTAAAAATTTTCTCCTTTTTACCCCTTGCAAAAATTCAAAAATTGGGTCTACAAAAACATGCCAGTGTAAGAAATGAAGATTGTGAATTTTCTCCTTCACTTTGCTGCTATTCCTGTGAAACACCGAAAGGGTTAAAACGCTGACTGAATGTCATTTTGAATACTTTGGGGGGTGCAGTTTTTATAATGGGGTCATTTATGGGGTATTTCTAATATGAAGGCCCTTCAAATCCACTTCAAACCTGAACTGGTCCCTGAAAAAAAGCGAGTTTCAAAATTTTGTGAAAAATTGGAAAATTGCTGCGGAACTTTGAAGCCCTCTGGTGTCTTCCAAAAGTAAAAACTCATTAATTTTATGATGCAAATATAAAGTAGACATATTGTATATGTGAATAAAAAAAAAATTATTTTGAATATCCATTTTCCTTACAAGCAGAGAGCTTCAAAGTTAGAAAAATGCAAAATTTTCACATTTTTCATCAAATTTTGGGATTTTTCACCAAGAAAGGATGCAAGTTACCACAAAATTTTACCACTAAGTTAAAGTAGAATATGTCACGAAAAAACAATCTCGGAATCAGATTGATAACTAAAAGCATTCCAGAGTTATAAATGTTTAAAGTGACAGTGGTCAGAATTGCAAAAAATGGCTGAGTCCTTAAGGTGAAAAAGGGCTCAGTCCTTAAGGGGTTAATGGGCAGTGAAGATCTTAAACAAAAAAATTATGAGAAAAACACCAGAAATTTTCCAATTCTTCACAATAATTTGGAGTTTTTCACAAAAAATGCTGCATGTGTAAACAAAAATGCACCACTTATATACCGTATTTTTTATAGAAACATAGAATGTGTCGGCAGATAAGAACCATTTTGCCCATCTAGTCTTCCCAATAATCTGAATACTATGAATAGTCCCTGGCCCTATATTATATGAAGGATAGCCTTATGCTTATCCCATGCATGTTTAATGGTGTCGTATAAGACGCTGTCACGATTCGGCTTCCAGGTAGTGGATCCTCTGTGTCAGCGAGGGATTTGCGTGGACCGTGCTAGTGGACCGGTTCTAAGAGGCTACTGGTTTTCACCAGAGCCCGCCGCAAAGCGGGATGGTCTTGCTGCGGCAGTAGCAACCAGGTCGTATCCACTAGCAACGGCTCTACCTCGCTGACTGCTGAGAAGGCGTGGGACAGAAGGACTAGGCAGAGGCAAGGTCAGACGTAGCAGAAGGTCAGGGGCAGGCGGCAAGGTTCGTAGTCAGGATGGGTAGCAGAAGTTCAGGTACACAGGCTTTGGACAACACTAAACGCTTTCACTGGCACAAGGCAACAAGATCCGGCAAGGAAGTGCAGGGGAGGAGACCAGATATAGCCAGGGAGCAGGTGGAAGCCAATTAAGCTAATTGGGCCAGGCACCAATCATTGGTGCACTGGCCCTTTAAGTCTCAGAGAGCTGGCGCGCGCGCGCCCTAGAGAGCGGAGCCGCGCGCGCCAGCACATGACAGCAGGGGACCGGGACGGGTAAGTGACCTGGGATGCGATTCGCGAGCGGGCGCGTCCCGCTGTGCGAATCGCATCCCCAATGGCCATGACAGTGCGGCGCTCCCGGTCAGCGGGACTGACCGGGGCGCTGCAGGGAGAAAGACGCCGTGAGCGCTCCGGGGAGGAGCGGGGACCCGGAGCGCTAGGCGTAACAGTACCCCCCCCTTAGGTCTCCCCTTCTCTTTGTCCAGTAACTGCCTCCCCTGGGATGAGGACACCGGGAAAGAATGGAGGGTTTCCTCAACGGCAGGTAGTACAGCAGGAGTGGGAATGGGGAGGGAGGGCAGAGGGCGAGGCTTGGCACGGGGCAGTGTGACACCAGGACGGGGGCCATGGGGTGGCACAGAGGCTTGCCTGACGGGACTGGGAGGGGGGGAGAGGCACTTCCTGTGGCAGGCAGAGTCCCAGTTCCTGATCTCCCCGGTGGTCCAATCAATGGTGGGGGAATGAAGCCGGAGCCAAGGCAGACCGAGGAGAACCTCAGAGGTACAGTTGGGGAGAATGAAGAACTCAATCCTCTCAAGGTGGGGTCCAATAGACATGAGGAGGGGCTCTGTGCGGTAACGCACGGTGCAGTCCAATCTGGCTCCGTTGACCGCGGAAATGTAGAGCGGCTTGACGAGACGGGTCACCGGGATGCTGAATTTATTAACAAACGACTCCAAAATAAAATTTCCTGAGGCACCGGAGTCCAAGCAGGCCACGGCTGAGAGGGAGGAGCTGGCTGAAGAAGAAATCCGCACGGGTACCGTGAGACGTGGAGGAGCAGACTTGGAACCAAGAGACGCCACACCCACGTGAGCTGGGTGCGTGCGTGCGTTTCCCAGGCGTGGAGGACGGATAGGGCAATCCACCAAGAAATGCTCGGTACTGGCACAGTAAAGACAGAGATTTTCTTCCCTACGGCGATTCCTCTCTTCCTGGGTCAGGCGAGACTTATCCACTTGCATGGCCTCCTCGGCGGGAGGCCCAGGCGTAGATTGCAACGGATACTGTGGGAGAGGTGCCCAGAGATCTAAGTCTTTTTCCTGGCGGAGCTCTTGGTGTCGCTCAGAAAAACGCATGTCAATGCGGGTAGCTAGATGGATGAGTTCTTGCAGATTGGCAGGAATCTCTCGTGCGGCCAGCACATCCTTGATGCGACTGGATAGGCCTTTTTTAAAGGTCGCGCAGAGAGCCTCGTTATTCCAGGATAATTCTGAAGCAAGAGTACGGAATTGTACGGCATACTCGCCAACGGAAGAATTACCCTGGACCAGGTTCAACAGGGCAGTCTCGGCAGAAGAAGCTCGGGCTGGCTCCTCGAAGACACTCCGGAGTTCAGTGAAGAAGGCCTGGACTGTGGCTGTGGCAGGATCATTGCGGTCCCAGAGCGGTGTGGCCCAAGACAAGGCCTTTC
The DNA here is from genome assembly GCF_029499605.1 of Hyla sarda. NCBI lineage: Eukaryota > Metazoa > Chordata > Amphibia > Anura > Hylidae > Hyla > Hyla sarda. The sequence continues at coordinate 36,119,420 of NC_079196.1, forward strand.
CTGAAAGAAGGCTTACTACAAACGCCACCTTAGACCGTTCTGAAAGAAACAAGTCCGACATCATCTCCATATGCAGGGAACACTGAGACAAAAATCCGCGGCAGAGTCTGGAGTCCCCATCAAATTTGTCCGGCAGGGACAAGCGGAGGCTAGGAGCGGCCACTCGCTGCGGAGGAGGTGCAGGAGCTGGCGGAGGAGATGGTTGCTGCTGTAGCAGAGGCAGAAGTTGCTGTAACGTGGCGGTCAACTGCGACAGCTGCTGTCCTTGTTGGGCAATCTGCTGCGATTGCTGAGCGACCACCGTGGTAAGGTCAGCGAGACTTGGCAGCGGCACCTCAGCGGGATCCATGGCCGGATCTACTGTCACGATTCGGCTTCCAGGTAGTGGATCCTCTGTGTCAGCGAGGGATTGGCGTGGACCGTGCTAGTGGACCGGTTCTAAGAGGCTACTGGTTTTCACCAGAGCCCGCCGCAAAGCGGGATGGTCTTGCTGCGGCAGTACCAACCAGGTCGTATCCACTAGCAACGGCTCTACCTCGCTGACTGCTGAGAAGGCGTGGGACAGAAGGACTAGGCAGAGGCAAGGTCAGACGTAGCAGAAGGTCGGGGGCAGGCGGCAAGGTTCGTAGTCAGGATGGGTAGCAGAAGTTCAGGTACACAGGCTTTGGACAACACTAAACGCTTTCACTGGCACAAGGCAACAAGATCCGGCAAGGAAGTGCAGGGGAGGAGACCAGATATAGCCAGGGAGCAGGTGGAAGCCAATTAAGCTAATTGGGCCAGGCACCAATCATTGGTGCACTGGCTCTTTAAGTCTCAGAGAGCTGGCGCGCGCGCGCCCTAGAGAGCGGAGCCGCGCGCGCCAGCACATGACAGCAGGGGACCGGGACGGGTAAGTGACCTGGGATGCGATTCGCGAGCGGGCGCGTCCCGCTGTGCGAATCGCATCCCCAACGGCCATGACAGTGCGGCGCTCCCGGTCAGCGGGACTGACCGGGGCGCAGCAGGGAGAAAGACGCCGTGAGCGCTCCGGGGAGGAGCGGGGACCCGGAGCGCTAGGCGTAACAGACGCACTTTTTCTTTGGGGGGAAAAGTTGGTGCGTCTGATAAGGCAAATACACCCCTATTGCGGCAGTCCCTGTGGTGATCAATGGCCGGGACCCGCGGCTAATACAGGACATCACTGATCGCGTTGATGCCCTGTATTAACCCTTCAGACGCGGCGATCAAAGCTGACCGCCGCATCTGAAGCGAAAATAACACTAACCCAGCTGTTCAGTCGGGCTGTTCGGGACCGCCGCGTTGAAACCGCGGCGTCCCGAACAGCTTACAGGACACCGGGAGGGACCTTACCTGCCTCCTCGGTGTCTGCTTCGTGCCATGATCCCCTGCATGGCCGGCGCTCTCCTTCGTCGTCATCACGTCGTTGCGCACGCCGTCCCGTCATCCAATACGAGCGGCGTGCGTAGCGATGTCATGGCGGCGACGGAGAACGAGGATACCCGGCATCAGAGACGTTCCGGAGCGACGGGGACACCCCGGGAATGCGGCGACAGCGATGGAGGGCGACATCCAGGGCAGTGGTGACGGGTCTGGAGCGGCGGGGACACGTGAGTATTATCTCCTATACCAGTGGTCTTCAACCTGCGAACCTCCAGATGTAGCAAAACTACAACTCCCAGCATGCCCGGACAGCCAACGGCTGTCCGGGCATGCTGGGAGTTGTAGTTTTGCAACATCTGAAGGTCTGCAGGTTGAAGATCACTGTCCAATACTTTACATTGTATATGGTTCAGAATCTTTATTTTCGAGATTTTTATCCTATAAAATTAGGAGCGTCTTATATGACGAAAAATACGGTAAAGTACAATATGTCAAGAAAAAAGAATCTCACAATCGCTCCGCTAAGAAAAAGCGTTCTAAAGTTATTACCATTTATATTATAACCAATGGTTTCATTCCTGCCACGGGACCTCAGCGTCTAAAGGGGTGTCAATTGCGATTCACAAATCCCTACCAGTCAAGGTGCTTCATCAGCATACAGACTCGGAGGGTAGACTCCTCTTTCTACGTATCCAGATGCACCAGTCTAAGTACACGCTGGCTAACATCTATGCCCCCAACCACGCTCAGGTTCCCTGGTTGATTCAAACCTTAGCTGACCTCAAACTGTACGCAGAGGGGCCAATCATCCTGGGGTCGGATCTTAACATAGCTCTGAACCCCTGTTTGGACTCATCGTCTGGGGTATCCCACATCTCACAGAGACTGCTAGCTAGACTGCTCACTAAACTGTCTGATTTATCCCTTTTAGATCCCTGGAGAACTCGGAACCCTTCCGTCAAAGATTATTCGTATTACTCGGCTACACACAGGACATACCAAAGACTGGATTACCTGCTCATCCACACCTCCCTCCTGCCGACTGTTGTGTCCACAGGTATTGAAACGATCACGATATCAGACCATGCCCCTATCTTTCTAAATATATCTCTCACTAACAACACTCCTCCCACTTTCACCTGGAGACTGAATGAGAGGATCCTTGAGCACCCACTAGCTTTTCCTGACATCCTAAAACACCTGCAGATGTATTTTACTGAAAATGCAGGTTCTGGACCTCCTCCACCAATGGTGTGGTAGGCCCACAAGGCCTATATACGAGGCGTCCTCATCTCCTTGGGATCTAAACTAAATAAAGATTACAGGAAGAAATTAGATAAATTATTACACGACATCTCCACTCTTGAGAGGGTTCATAAACGTTCCCAGCTAGAGGCCACTTTGACAGAACTCAAGGCGTTGAGGGAGAAGCTTATTAAACATCTATATGAGCGCTCCTCTAAGGCATACCTACACCACAGACATAAATTATACGCACACGGGGACAAGGGAGGCCGTCTAATGTCCACACTCATCAAAAAGGCTAGAACCAAGCAACACATACATGAAATAAAAGATAGGAATGGCTTAACACAGACATCCACTCCCCTTATAGCGAAGGCTTTCCACAGCTTTTATGAATCCCTGTATAACCTTCAACCCCCCCAAGGTGCAGATATTGACCAGACTCTCTCGGAGGCTCGGTCTCGATTCCTAGCTGACTTGGACTTGCCCTACTTGCCCTCAGCAATGTCATCGACCCTCTTAGACCCTATTACCCCCGAAGAAGTTAGAGGGGTGATACTATCTTTTCCCCCGGGAAGAAGCCCTGGACCCGATGGCCTGTCATTAATATGCTATAAGAAATTCATCGATACCTTACTTCCACATCTCACTGACATGTAACTCACTCCTGGGAGGGGGATCCTGGCCAAAACAATCGCAAGAGGCCCACATCACCCTTATCGCTAAGGAGGGCAAGGACCCGAGCAATTGTGGTAGCTACAGGCCCATATCGCTCCTCAACATAGATTTGAAGATATGGGCTAAATTACTTTCTATGCGCATTAAAAAGCTTCTCCCACACTTGATTGCACCGGACCAGTCCGGCTTTGTCCCAGGCCGCGAAGGCAGGTCTAACACTTTCAAGCTCTTGGCCTCCATACAACATGCTCATGACGAACGTATACCTCTGGTCCGTCTCAGTGTAGATGCCGAGAAGGCTTTTGACAGAGTTAGCTGGTCATTTATGAAGGATGTTCTCCGGAAATTTGGCTTCCCCCCACCCTTTATTGCTGCTATCTTTTCCTTGTACTCTAGCCCCTATGCCTCTCTAATTGTTAATGACACGTTGTCCCCACCCTTTCACATCACCAACGGCACCAGGCAGGGGTGTCCCCTGTCCCCTACTTTGTTTATTTTAGTTATGGAATCCCTTCTTCAAAAAATAAGACAGCATGAGGGGGTGAGGGGTGTACTCACACCTGATGGTGTACTGAAAACCCTAGCATTCGCAGATGACTTACTCTTCCTCCTATCTTGTCCAGAGGAGGGTCTCCCCTGCCTGGTTTCGCTATTCACAGAATTTGGTCGCATATCTAACTACAAAATCAACATAACTAAATCAGAACTCTTAAATATTACTCTCTCAGCCACAAGGGTCAAAGACCTCAAACTGCTCTCCCCATTCCCGTGGGCGCCTTCCTCCCTGAAGTATTTGGGTGTTCGTGTAACTCCTACACTAGCTGAACTATACAATGCTAACTTTTAACCACTACTGGAGGATATACACGCCCTATTGAAGGAATATGATTTCCCCCTCATTTCCTGGATAGGAAGGAGAAATGTCCTCCAGACCTATGTTGTTCCCAAAATAACATATAAACTCCAGATGCTTTAGATAGCCCTTCCCCCAGCCTTCTTTTCTGCAATCAGGAAGTTGCTCTCCTCATACTTATGGAAACACAAAACACCTAGACTAGCGCACTCTCTCTTGTCCAAACCATCTGTTAAAGGAGGAATAGGGATTCCCGACTTTTCAGCCATTTACAGAACAATACAGCTTAGAAGATGAATTCACTCCCAGCCGCATCTCCGGACTTCCTCCGACTCACATCACTTTTTTGAGTGGGAGTGGGCCCGTTGGGTCTGCGGAGACGACTTCATCAAAGCACTATGGGTCACCAAGCACAAACGGCTCTCTCGGTCATCCTGCTCTCACCTCTTACTTGGTCTTTTATCTGTTTGGCACTCTCTAGCTCCAGCTCTCTCCCCTCCTGTCTCTCCTATTCTCCCCGCTGGTCTGATACCGTTGATTGGAGGTTGTAACTACTCGACATATGCCTCTCTATGGGGGAAATTGAATTCTTACACAGTTAAACAAGTCTTTGTGGATGGGAGGGTTCTGACAACAGATGAATTTCGATCACTCCTACCCTCTTGCCGTCTCTCCTTCCTTCATCTTGTACACATGAAACATTGCTGTACGCATTTCTTGCGTATGGTGGGAAGGCTCAGGGAGCCCACTGATTTCGAGAGATCCCTCACTGCTCAATCAGCGCGACTGCACAAATTATCTTCCATTAGGAAACTACTAGCTGATATTTTGACAACCACTAAACCAACCTACCTCATCTCGTGGGAGAGGGAGCTGAACATTTCTCTCTCCACCGAGGAGACCGAATACATTCTCACTCACTCCCAAGGCTTCTCCAGATGTATTAGGCTGAGAGAGATGCATTACAAATTGCTGTCTCGATGGCATAGGACCCCTGAGTTCTTGCACCTTTATGGTCTCTCCTCCTCCGGGCTTTGCTGGAGATGTGAGAAGCACATGGGCACCCACGCCCACATATGGTGGACTTGTGCCAACATAACTGGGTTTTGGCTGGAGATTGAGGGAGAAATCAACGCTATCTTGCATACCTCGCTTACACTGAACCCAGAGATGGTTCTCCTAGGTAGACCATCCGACTTGTACCGACCACACAGAGACCTCTTGTTAACTCACCTGCTAGCGGCCGCTAAATCCTTGATACCTTTAAAGTGGTTGAGTCCCACCCCACCTTCCTTGAATGAGTGGAAGGCTAAGGTTCATCAGATCTGTCAATTTGAAGAGATGTCCCATAGAGCGAATAGAACACATGATAAATTTCTTCGGATTTGGTCTCCGTGGCTGCTACACCAGGTCCACCATTGATGTCGTCCTATCTCCCCCCCTTCCCTCCTATCCTTTCCTCTTCCTACCCCCCCCCCCTCTACCCTTTCTCTCTGTCTCTTGTTTCTCTCTTCCCCAGTTTACCCACTTTGTTTATGCATGATACCTCCTGAGGTTCAATTTGTAAACTGCACGTTCTATTGCATATTATATCATGCACAGCTATCAATGTTATGGAATGTTTCCTCATAATTGTAATCTTGAACTTCTATGTTTTAACCCCTTAAGGACCCGGGCTTTTTCCATTTTTTCATTTTCAATTTTTCCTCCTTAATTTAAAAAAATCATAACTCTTAAAAATTTTCACCCAAAATTATATATAATGGCCTAATTTTTGCGTCACTAATTCTACTTTATAATGACATTAGTCATTTTACCCAAAAATCTACGGTGAAACGGGAAAAAAAATCAATGTGCTACAAAATTGATGAAAAAAACACTATTTTGTAAGTTTTGGGGGCTTCTGTTTTTACACAGTACATTTTTTGTCAAAAATTATACCTTATCTTTATTCTGTAGGTCCATACGGTTAAAATGATCCCCTACTTGTATAGGTTTGAATTTGTATCACTTCCGAAAAAAAATCATGAATACATGCAGGAAAATTTATACGTTTAAAATGGTAATCTTTTGACCCCTATAACTTTTTTATTTTTCTGTGTTCAGGGCGCTTTCAGGACTCATTTTTTTGCGCCGTCATCTGAAGTTTTTAGCGGTACCATTTTTGTTCTGATCAGACTTTTTGATCACTTTTTATTCACTTTTTTGTGGTATAAAAAGTGATCAAAAATGCGCTATTTTGGACTTTTGAATTTTTTTGCGCGTACGCCATTGAACGAGCGGTTTAAAAAGCGGTATATTTTTTTAATTCGGACATTTCCGCATGCGGCAATACCACATATGTTTATTTTTATTATTATTTACATAATGTTTTTTTTTATTTTTGGAAATGCCGGGTGATTCAAACTTTTATTAGGGGAAGGGATAATTGAAAGGGTTAATGATTTTTTTACAATTTTCTCATGCAATGTTATAGCTCCTATAGGGGGCTATAACATTGCATGTACTGATCTTTTACACTGATTGATCCATCTCCATAGGAATGGATCAATCAGTGTTTTCGGCGATTGAATGCTCAAGCCTGGATCTCAGGCTTGAAGCATTCATTCGGCGATCGGACAGCACAGGAGAAAGTAAGAAGACCTCCTCCTGTGCTACAGCTGTTCGGGATACCGCGGCGATCCCGAACAGCTCCCTGAGCTAGCCGGGCACTTTTACTTTCGTTTTTAGCCGCGCGGCTCAGCTTTGAGCGCGCGGCTAAAGGGTTAATAGCTGTGCCGTGCGCTATTAGAGGCGGGTCCTGGCTTCACTATGATGCCGGGCCCGCCGCGATATGAGTTTGGAAAGTAATAAATAGTTTATTGAGAAAAAAAAAAAAGTTATTACCATTTAAAGAGACACTTCAAATTAAAAAATATTTATTTTTTTAAAAGAGCCGGGTCATTAGGGTAAAAAATGGGTCCGTCCTTAAGGGGTTAAAAATGAAAGAAGCGATCTGATTGGTTGCAATGGGCAACTCAGCAACTTTTCCTCTGGACGGGTTTTGATAAATCTTCCCCATACTGTTTCCCACTGGATGTTTGTACCTTTTAGCCTTTCTACGAATTGTCTGTTGATTATTTTTGTTATATATGTGAAAATCCAATAAAAACAAAACTGGTAAAAAAAAAAAATGTTGTTTGAAAATCCTTAGGGCTCGTTCACACTATAGAGTCTCCGCCCGGGTGGAAATTACATCTGTAGCGGGCGCCAGCAGAACAACCCAGGGCTGGGACCGCTCGGAAAGGCGAAGTCTCGCTAGACCATGGGAATGCTATGATGTGATGAATTTATAAGACAGATGCTCTTTATCTGCATTACAAAACCACAGTGATTCACGCTAAAATGACTGCATTATTGTAGCATGGTGATTGGCTGCGCGGTATGTTACGGCTATGCATGAACCCAGTCGTATAGAATTAAATGATACACTTCTGGCTGCCTGCAGCTGTCCCAAGAGGAACCTCAATGCCTACATATTTATTCAGCTACTTTGAAGTCAATAGGAGCAATACAAATACGTGCGCAGCATGCTCTCCCTGGTTTAGACTTGCTACGGAAGTTTTATTTGGAAGCTTCTTCTTGCAGGAGCTGCCAAGCAATGGTGCTATATTAAAGGGGTACTCCGCTGTTCAGCATTTGGAACAAACTGGAGCCGGTGCCGGTAGCTCGTGACACCATAGCCCCGCCCACTCATGATGTCATGCCCCACCCTCTCAATGAAAGTCTATGGGAGGGGGCGTGACTCCCATAGACTTGCATTGAGGGGGCGGGGTGTGACGTCAAGATGGGCGGGGCTATGACGTCACAAGCTCCCGGCGTCGGCTCCAGCGTTCGGAAAAGTTTGTTCCAAACGCTGAGCAGCGGAGTACCCCTTTAATATAGCACCATTGCTTGGCAGCTCCAGTGCAGCTTAGTCAGGAGAGATTAGTGTGTTAGTCTGGATCAAAGGGCACTTAAAGGGATACTTTGGTGGAAATATTTTTTTTTTTTTTTTTAAATCAACTAGTGCCAGAAAATTAAACAGATTTGTATAATACTTCTATTTAAAAATCTTAATCCTTCCAGTACTTATCCACTGCTGTATGCTCCACAGGAAGTTGTGTAGTTCTTTCTAGTCTGATCCCAGTGCTCTCTCCTGACACCTCCATCTGTGTCAGGAACTGTCCAGAGCAGGAGCAAATCCCCATAGAAAACCTATCCTGCTCTGGATTCCTGACATGGACAGAGGTGTCAGCAGAGAGCACAGTGGTCAGACAGAAAAGAAATTCAAAAAGAAAAAAACTTCCTGTGAAGCATACAGCATTTGATAAGTTCTGGAAGGATTAACATTTTTAAATAGAAGTAATTTACAAATCTGTATAACTTTCTGGCACCAGTTGATAAAAAAAATAAGAAAAAATAAATAAAAAAGATTTCCACCGGAATACCCCTTTAACCAATTAACCCCTTGACGACCACGGACGTAAATGTAAGTCCTGGTTTGGCGGGACTTCCCGCACCAGGACGTACATTTACGTCCTGTGTATGACCGCAAGCATCGGAACGGTGCTCGCGTCATACACGGCAGGTTCCGGCTGTCTCCCGGGGGCTTCTTCTCTGGTCTGAGATCGAGCAGACCAGAGCAGAAGATCACCAATAATACTGATCAGTGCTGTGTCCTATGAATAGCACTGCACAGTATTAGCAATCAAAGGATTGCTATAGATAGTCCCCTATGGGGGACATAAAAAGTATTAAAAAAAAAGTTGAAAAATGTAAAAATAAAAAGTTTAAAAAAGTTTAAAATCCCCTCCCCCAATTAATATGAAAATTGTCAATTTTTCGCATTTTACCCCCAAAAAGCTTAACTTTTTTTTTAAATAAACATATTTGGTATCACCGCGTGCATAAATGTTCGAACAATCAAAATATAATGTTAATTATCCCGTACGGTGAACGGCCTAAACGTAAAAAATTAAAAAAGTCCAAAAATGCTGCTTTTTGTTCACATTTTATTTAAAAAAAATTTTTATAAAAAATTATCTAAAAGTTTTATATATGCAAGTGTGGTAACTAAACAAAAGTACAGATGACGGCACAAAAAATGGTCCCTCATAGCGCCCTATATACCGAAAAATTAAAAAGTTATAGGTGGTCAAAATATTTGAGATTTTAGATTACTGATCTTGAACAAAAAGTTTTAGATTGTTTTTAAGCGGTATAAAAATATAAAAGTATCCAGCCATGGGTAACATTTTAATCATATTGACCCACAGAAAAAAGAACACATATAATTTTTACCGTAAATTGTACAGTGTGAAAACGAACCTCTCCAAAATGTGCAAAATTTTGGTTTTCATATAAATTTCCTCCCTTAAAATTTTTTGGGGCATTCGCCGTACATCTTATGGTAAAATGAGAGGTTTCATTACAATGTACAATTGGTCACGCAAAAAACAAGCCCTTATATGGGTCTGTAGATGGAAATATAAAAGAGTTATGGATTTTAGAAGGCGAGGAGGAAAAAATGAAAACGCAAAAATACAATTGGCCTGGTCCTTAAGGTGAAAATGGGCTTGGTCCTTAACGGGTTAAGGACCCAGGGCATACCTATATGTCCTGAGTCCACTCCCGTTCTATAATGCGGGGCCACAGCCGGGACCCGTGGCTAATAGTGAGTGGCACTGATCGCGGTGCTGTGCGCTATTAACCCTTTAGACGTGGCGTTCAAAGTTGATCGCCGCGGCTAAAGTAAAACTAAAGTGCTGCCGGTTAGCTCAGCGGGCTGTTCGGGATTGCCGCAGTGGAATTGCGGCATCCCGAACAGCTGTAGGGCACGAGGAGGGTCCGCTTACCTGCCTCCTGGTGTCCGATCGTTGAATGACTGCTCAGTTCCTGAGATCCAGGCATGAGCAGTCAAGCGGCAGAATCATCGATCAATGGTTTCCTATGGGAAACTGGTGATCAATGTAAAAGATCAGTGTGTGCAGTGTTATGGGTCCCTATGGGAGCTATAACTGGAAAAAAAAAAGTGATAAAAAAAAAGTGAATAAAGGTCATTTAACCCCTTCCCTAATAAAAGTTTGAATCACCCCCCTTTTCCCATTAAAAAAAAAAAAACAGTGTAAATAAAAATAAACATAAACATATGTGGTATCACCGCGTGCGGAAATGTCCGAATTATAATAATGTATCATTAATTAAATCGCACGGTCAATTGGGTACGCGCAAAAAAATTCCATTCCATTTCATTTCTTATTTCGATCAATAAGTCTGATCAATAGAAAAATGGTACCGCTGAAAATTTCAGATCACGACGCAAAAAATGAGCCCTCATACCACCCCATAGGCCGAAAAATAAAAAAGTTATAGGGGTCAGAAGATGACAATTTTAAACGTATTAATTTTCCTGCATGTAGTTATGATTTTTTCCAGAAGTACGACAAAATCAAACCTATATAAGTAGGGGATCATTTTAATCGTATGGACCTACAGAATAAAGATAAGGTGTCATTTTTACTGATAAATGTACTGTGTAGAAACAGAAGCCCCCAAAATTTACAAAATGGCATTTTTTCTTCAATTTTGTCGCCCAATGATTTTTTTCCCATTTCGCCATAGATTTTTGGGAAAAATTACTGATGTCATTACAAAGATGAATTTTTAGGTGCAAAATTGCAAGAATTATGATTTTTTAAAGGTAAGGAGGAAAAAACGAAAGTGCAAAAACGGAAAAAAACCATGGTCCTTAAGGGGTTAAGCATCGGAGAAGACTCAAAGACTGCCTGAGACTTTTTGCAAGTATGAACTTTCTCCAGCTAGAGACTGTTATTGATTTTTGTTGACTTTCCTCACTTGACTGTCATCTCATCTTTTCTTAGAAGCTGTTGTTATAGATATCATAATTGAGGTGTTTTATTGAGATTTGAAGTATTTAGTTTGTGTTCAAACATTTTTCATGTTTTTTCAAAGCCATATGAGCTCTGCTGCGGTTTTCAAAAATTACAGTAGAAGTAAAATTTTTACAGTGATTTGCACAATTGTGGTAAAAAAAAAGCAAATTTTTTTTGCCACAATTTGGGGAAAATCCCAGCAAAAACAGTAAGAAACAGAGCATGAAATACAATGTGGGAAAACAGCCTTGGGGGAGTTTTATATTTACAATATATACTAATCCCATAGATATAGCAGCAGTATACAGACAGAGCTGGAGGGGAGGTGTATAACTACCATATAGCCTAATCCCATAGAGATAGCAGCAGCAGTATACAGATAGAGCTGGAGAGGAGGTTTATAACTTCTATATATCCTGATCCCATAGAGATAGCAGCATTATACAGGTAGAGCTGGGAGGGAAGATGTATAACTACTATATATATATACTGATCCCATAGAGATAGTAGCAGTATACAGACAGAGCTGGAGGGGAGGTGCAAAACTACTATACATCCTGATCCCATACCGATAGCAGCAGCAGCAGTATACAGATCTGGGTGGGGAGGAGAGGGGTCTGTGAGCTGCTAGAAATGGATACAGGTGATGATGTCATCTTGCAGTTCACAGTAAGTCAACTGATCCAGGACTTAAATTCCTTTTGACACTTTAAACTCTGTGATTTTCTGTGTGTCAGACTGGTGATAACATCACCCAGTTACGGCAATGAAACACGAAGATGCAGCTGTGCTGGAATAAAACAGATGGCGCTGTGGGACGAGTAATGGTAAGTGTGCATTATATGGGCAAAAATAATTAAAATTTAACTGGAGTGCCTCCACATAAGGCAGTGTTTCCCAACTAGAGTGCCTCCAGCTGTTGCAAAACTACAACTCTCAGCATGCCCGGACAGCCTTTGGCTGTCTGGGCATGCTGGGAATTGTAGTTTAGCAACAGCTGGAGGCACACTGGTTGGGAAACACTGACATAAGTACATCAGTCCTGCTTAAAATAAAGTAGAATAGCTGGAGTTTTGCAGTTGCCCTGCCCGCTGTTTCACCTGGGGGTACTGCCTACCACTGAATTTAATCTATTATTATGAAGACATACTAAAGTCATACAATGAATGCAAACAATGCCGAATGTTCTTCCTATGCATGATGTACCGTAAAATCACAGAATATAATCTAGGCTGTTTTTTTAGTTATATATACATATATATATATATATATATATATATATATATATATATATATATATATATATATATATATATATATATATATATGTAGCTTTAGTAATCCATGTTTAGAGGCTATCAAGAGACATGAGTATAGCCTGCCTTAAATATTTATTATTCTTTGATGAATCTGGGTCAATGTTTATGTTCTAATGTAAATATTTTTTTCTTAATTAATAATTAAAGCACAAAGAATTGCATTTTTTTTGTCTAAATTAATATGACATCTAGAAAGGTGGAGCTGCAGTGCCATCAAGTGGTACTTTGTAGACATTGCATAATGCCGTACGATTTTAAGAAGGGTTTTCTTGTTTTATGTTAATCATTTTAAAACTCTATGCAAATTGAAGTTCTGCAACTTTCATATACAGCTGATTTTGTGTTCTGATTGCTCACCATTTTCAAGACAATTGTTTGCTGTCAGTGAATGAGAACAAGAGACATTTTTATACGTTTAAAAGGTGGAAACATGTACATCAGAGTTTCCCCAACCAGGGTGCCTCCTGCTGTTGCAAAGCTACAACTCCCAGCATTCCCGGACAGCCGAAGGCTGTTCGGGCATGTTGGGAGTTGTGGTTTTGCAACATGTGGAGGCTCCTTGGTTTGGAAACACTGGCCTACATAGCTAGAGAGCAGTATGTAATCTAGAAAATGTTTTATGAGACACCTGCCTTTTCATGATTTGAGCTTCTGTATGGACATTAGACATGTGATCCCAGAGTGTACCATAAAATCAAGTGATCAGTTATTTGTGATCAGTAGATAATCCAGTGATCTAGGCAACTTGGAACTAGACCTGGACATTGGTGCTGGACAGAGGAGGAAGCCAATGTGGTTGCCCAGCACAGCTTTTCCAGCTTCTACCTATAAATATAGAGTGGAGCAGGGACATGCAGACATAAGAGCAAAATGCCCCTTTTCTGCACCTGCCCCTCTAGTGCCCTCACAAAAGGAGCTGCAGACTCAGGGTGACAGGTGCAGTAAAAAGAACTGTTGCTGGGGATCTGTATGTGCATTTAATGCATGGTGCTGTGCCCTCCCAGCAGGAAGGGGGCGCCAATTACCCTGTCATTATCTGCCCTTACTGTAAGTATTTAAGTGTATAAATGTGAGTGATTGTACGTCAGTATGTCTGTATGTATGTGCCTGTGTGTGTGTGTGTATATATATATTATATCTATATATATATATATATATATATATATATATATATATATATATATATATATAAATATATATATATATGTGCACGAAAACGGCTGTTAGCCTCTGAGCACCCTCATCCATTTGTCTCCCAGCACAACGGATAATCCGGAACACTGACTTCCACTAAACCGGTGAGTGCAAGTGAAATTTCTTCTTTGTCTATGTACAATATATATATATATATATATATATATATATATATATATATATATATTGAGTTAATGTATGTGTGTACCTGTATGTGTGTGCCTGTGTGTATATATGTGAGTAATTGTATGTCAGCGTGTATGTATGTATGTGCCTGTGTGTGTGTATATATATATATAAATGAGTTAATGTATGTGTGTACCTGTATGTATGTGCCTGTGTGTGTATGTGTATATATATATGAGACAATAGTGCTTCAGCTCACCCCAGGTGCGCACGGACAGGGCGTGGACCTCGCCCAAAATTGAAGCAAGAAGAGAAAAGAGTCCAGCGTCCGATAACTCAAAGGATGATATTTATTTCACCAGATGGTCATAAACGGGAACACAAGGTACAGTGACGCGTTTCAGCCTTAAAACAAGGCCTTAGTCATACACAACACTTGTGTATGATTAAGGCCTTGTTTTAAGGCCGAAACGCGTCACTGTACCTTGTGTTCCTGTTTATGACCATCTGGTGAAATAAATATCATCCTCTGAGTTATCGGACGCTGGACTCCTTTCTCTTCTTGCTGTATATATATATATATGAGAGTTAATGTATGTGTTTACCTGTATGTGTGTGCCTGTGTGCATATATGAAATATAAAAGCAACAAAAAGGCACTCCCTGTGGAGAATCACACGTGCTGGATGGTAATTATCCCCTTAAGGACGCAGGACGTAAATGTACGTCCTGGTGAGGTGGTACTTAACGCACCAGGACGTACATTTACGTCCTGTGCATAACCGCGGGCATCGGAGCGATGCCCGTGTCATGCGCGGCTGATCCCGGCTGCTGATCGCAGCCAGGGACCCGCCGGCAATGGCCGACGCCCGCGATCTCGCGGGCGTCCGCCATTAACCCCTCAGGTGCCGGGATCAATACAGATCCCGGCATCTGCGGCAGTTCGCGATTTAAATGAACGATCGGATCGCCCGCAGCGCTGCTGCGGGGATCCGGTCATTCATAACGCCGCACGGAGGTCCCCTCTCCTTCCTCCGTGCGGCTCCCGGCATCTCCTGCTCTGGTCTGTGATCGAGCAGACCAGAGCAGGAGATGACCGATAATACTGATCTGTTCTATGTCCTATACATAGAACAGATCAGTATTAGCAATCATGGTATTGCTATGAATAGTCCCCTATGGGGACTATTCAAGTGTAAAATTTTTTTTTTTTAAATGTAAAAGTAAAAGTAAAAAAAAAGTGAAAAATCCCCTCCCCCATTAAAAAAGTAAAACGTCCGTTTTTTCCTATTTTACCCCCAAAAAGCGTAAAAAACATTTTTTATAGACATATTTGGTATCGCCGCATGCGTAAATGTCCGAACTATTAAAATAAAATGTTAATGATCCCGTACGGTGAACGGCGTGAACGAAAAAAAAATAAAAGTCCAAAATTCCTACTTTTTTAATACATTTTATTAAAAAAAAATTATAAAAAATGTATTAAAAGTTTTTTATATGCAAATGTGGTATCAAAAAAAAGTACAGATCATGGCGCAAAAAATGAGCCCCCATACCGCCACTTATACGGAAAAAAAAAAGTTAGAGGTCATCAAAATAAAGGGATTATAAACGTACTAATTTGGTTAAAAAGTTTGTGATTTTTTTTAAGCGCAACAATAATATAAAAGTATATAATAATGGGTATCATTTTAATCGTATTGACCCTCAGAATAAAGAACACATGTCATTTTTACCATAAATTGTATGGCGTGAAAACAAAACCTTCCAAAATTAGCAAAATTGCGTTTTTCGTTTTAATTTCCCCACAAAAATATTGTTTTTTGGTTGCGCCATACATTTTATGATATAATGAGTGATGTCATTACAAAGGACAACTGGTCGCGCAAAAAACAAGCCCTCATACTAGTCTGTGGATGAAAATATAAGAGTTATGATTTTTAGAAGGAGAGGAGGAAAAAATGAAAACGTAAAAATTAAATTGTCTGAGTCCTTAAGGCCAAAATGGGCTGAGTCCTTAAGGGGTTATACAGAGGGGGGCACAATGGCTGCTTACCCGCTCCGGTGGTGTACCGGTATATACAACAATGGACAGCACATAATGAATGACAAAATATTCATGGACCCATCTGCAGCCTTCCCGTAAAGATTAAGGAGACCATAGAACTTCGGAGAGACCGGGAATTTTTGTGGTGCTGATCAGGGAGAAGTCAATCACGGTGCGTACATCAAGATAAAATTCCTTTAATGGTTAAGGTGCAACGTGTTTCACTGCACAGGCGCAGCTTCCTCAGGCATCAGGTGTATATATGTGAGTTAATGTATGTGTGTACCTATATGTATGTGCCCGTGTGTATATATGTGAGTTAATATATGTGGGCACCTGTATGTATGTGCCTATGTGTGTGTGTGTGTATATATATATATATATATATATATATATATATATATATGGATCCAGCATGTCACCCAGTCAGAGGCTATATGCCCAGCAGAGGTGAGTGGATAGTTGAGTGTTAGGCTCAGAATTTGTGCTAGGTTCCCATCCTAAATGAGGCCACCTCCCCGTGGTGGATGGGGGACACGTTTTGATCAAAAAGTGCGCTAAGAGACTCAATTTTTTTGACCAATGTGTGCTGCTGCAATCCTCTTTTTTTGTATATATATATATATATATATATATATATATATATATATATACATATATATATATATATATATATATATATATATATGAGTGAATGTATGTGTGTACCTGTATGTATGTGCCTTTGTGTATATATGTGAGTGAATGTATGTGTGTACCTGTATGTATGTGCCTGTGTGTGTGTATATATATGTGAGTGAATGTATGTCAATGTTTCTGTGTGTGTCAGGAAGGGGTGTGGTGTGACATCATGACCAGGGCTGCCAAAACCCAGCGTTCTGAACATAATGTCTAGCAATGGAGTCAGGGCTGACTCAAGACATTGTGCTGCCTGGGTCCAGGAATGAAATGCAAAAAAAAAAAAGTATTCCATGTTGGAAATACAACAGAATGTACCGTATACAGTATTGTGTATTAACATCACTTGACCAGTAGATGGCACTGTACACTAAGGTTGTCAGTTGTGTAGATCTGTAAAACTTGTTGGTTTTCTCCCTCTCTTTCTACAAAGATGGCTGCTGTTACAGTTAGCTAAAGTGTTTTTCTATGTTTGGAAGTTAATCCACACAAGTAAACCAAGTTCTGCCTCATCACAAGCTGCTAGTGTCTTCTTTAATACATATCCAACAGGTTATGGGCCCAGCTCCAGACACTAGAAAAAGGAAAACTACAAGCAAGTAAGTGCTACATCTATCATCCCACAAGCCACCCACAAGAGAAAGAGCTAAAGCAGTCATGAAAGAAAAAGAAAGTACATTATGGAGTGGTACTTTTAAAGTAACTCAGGATAGTACCTCACATGGATGGTACATTCTGGGGCAACGAGTCACATGACAAGTGACGAGACATTCTTTACAGAAATTGATTTTAGTGCAAAAGTCAAAGCCTTCTTAGCAAATGGGAAAAGTATTACAGCGGAAGGCAATGGCCAGGGGTTTCTGAACTGCAAAACACCATAAGGGGGCAAGCAAGGCATCCTTGTAAATAATGTACTATATGTTCCAAGCCTAAAAGGAAGCCACTTATCAGTTAAAACCCTTGCAAACAATGGACTCAGTGTCCTGTTCAGAGGTAACAAATGCACAATTCAAAATGGAAAGAAAACTCTAGCAAAAGGAAGGTTAAATGAACATCTGTAAAAACTCATCACTGAAAATGAGAAGGCTAAAGCGGCAACTGATAACCCACATGACAAGTGTATCCACCTGTGGCATAGAAGATTAGGGCATTGAAAACCAGAAGCTATAAAGGACCTTGCAAAGAGAGATCTATCAGAAGATATGGAAATAGTGCCCTGCCACACACTCAGCAAGTGCACATGCTGCATTAAAGCAAAGGCCACCTAAACCTCTTCCACAGACCAGAGAAAAACCACTAAACCCATGGAGCTGATACACAGTGATATGTGCAGACCAATGAAAACCACCACACCCGGCAGGAACAGATATTTACTGACTTTCATTGACGACTATTCTAGGTACACAATAACATATCTAATGAAGCACAAAAGTGAGACATTCGAAAAACTTCAAGAGTTTGTAGCTATGACAAGCAACAAGTTTCAAAGGAAGCCTAGAATAATTCACACTGACAATAGAGGGGAATATATGAGTAAAGAGATGGAATTATACCTAAAGAAACAAGGTATTGTACACCAAACAACTGTACCATACATTCCTGAGCAAAATGGGGTAGCAGAAAGAAAGAATCGCACTCTTGTAGAAAGGACCAGATGTATGATTTCAGATGCTGCCTTGCCTAACAAATACTGGGGAGAAGCATTAATGACTGCAACATACCTACAAAACAGGCTGCCATCAAAAGCTATTGAGAGTACACCATATAAAATGTGGAATGGATCAAAACCCAACAAACGGCACATCAAAGTGTTTGGCTGTAAAGCATTTGCCTACATTCCAAGTGAGAAACGCTCCAAGTTGGAGAACAAAGCAATAGAAAATATCCTAGTGGGTTACAGTGAGCAGAGTAAAGGATATAGAATCCTTTGTCTAAAGACCAATAAGGTCACTGTAAGCTGCAGTGTTCATTTTGATGAAAGCGAAGCACCAGATAATACAATTCTTGAAAAATTGGGAAAGGATTTGTGCACTGAATCAGCAAGAGATGCTGACCCATGCGAAACAGAACAAGAAGTCGAACTTACAATCAATAAGCCAGTAGAACCTACTGAACAACAAGAAATCAGAAGATCCTCCTGGATGACAAAAGGGATACCACCCCGCAGGTTATCATACACTGCTAAAACACACCAAACACAGGAGCCAACATCCTGGGAAGACATAGAAACGTTGCTGAGAAGGGAAGCAAGTCAGTGGAGAAAAGTAGCTGAAGAAGAAATAAAATTGTTACGGGCTGCGCTGCGGCCACACGTGTTGGGCATGAGCACATTGCCCCGCTCTCTCATCCAGCCGTCGGGGCTGGGATCCGCATTGCGGGACACGACCGAATGCGAATCCCAGCTGTCACTCATCTCGGTCCTCTGCTGCCTCCTCCCCTGCCTCTCAGCTCCGGCGCAAGTGTCCCCGTCTCCTAGGGCACCCGCGCACTGGTACCGCGCACTTTAAAGACCAGTACGTCAATAATTATGTGTAACACCTCACTCACTTATAAATTCCTGCACCTCCCACACATCCCTGCCAGATCTTTGTTGCCTTGTGCCTTTGAGAAAGCGTTATTGAGTCTTGCCTTTTGGTGTTTCTGACCCCTTGTTCTGTGACCTGACCTTGCACCTGTGCCGCCTGCCTACTGACCTCCTGCTACGTTCCTGACTATGCACCTGTGCTGCCTACCCTGACCTTCTACTCTCCTGGCTACAAGTAGCTGTATCCCTCCTGTGCCGCGAATCTACTCAGCCGCCTGTGGGGTCGAGTCGTGCCAGGGGTAGCGACCTGGGTGCCGACTGACACAACAAGACCATCCTGCTTTGCGGCGGGTTCTGGTGAAAACCAGCGGCACCGTAGACATCGCTCCCTTCTGGATCTTTGTTGCCTTGTGCCTTTGAGAAAGCATTATTGAGTCTTGCCTTGCCGTGTTTCTGACCCCTTGTTCTGTGACCTGACCTTGCTCCTTTGCCGCCTGCCTACTGACCTCTTGCTACATTCCTGACTATGCACCTGTGCTGCCTGCCCTGACCTTCGGCTATCCTGACTATGAGTTGCTGTATCCCTCCTGTGCCTCGGATCTCCTCAGCCGCCTGTGTGGTTGAGTTGTGCCGGGGTAGCGACCTGGGTGCCGCCTGCCGCAGTCAAGACCATCCCGCTTTATGGCGGGTTCTGGTGAAAACCAGCAGCACCTTAGACTCCGCTCCCTGGTATTGCCCACGTCATCTGCCACACAGGTCCAGCGGATCCACTACCTCCAGTGTTCCTGTCTTCTAACCGTGAGTGTTACAAAAATCACTTCAAGAAAATAAAACTTGGTCACTAACAGTAATATGATGCAGAAGGAAACATCTATAGATACAAAGCAAAATTAGTTGCCAAGGGATTCTCCCAGAGATTTGGATGAAACATCTGCTCCAGTTTTGAAACATTCCACTATCAGAACCCTCATTAGCATTGCTGCCAGAAATGGAATGCAAGTGAAGCACCTAGACGTCAACTGCTTTTCTACATGGAGATATCAAGGAGGATCTACTCATGGAACAGTCACTAGGATTTGAGAAGGAAAATATATGTATGCAAAGGCAAAAGAGCATCTATGGACTCAAGCAAGCGGTGAGAATGTGGAATGAAAAGGTGAATGAAATACTCACAAAAGAAGGATTCTCAAGAAGTAATGCAGATCCATGCCTGTACTCAAAGAATCAAGACAACAAATGGACATACATCCTAATTTAAGTTGATGACATCTTGACGTGTTTTGAACAAGAAGGGGATTATGACCAAATAGTTCACAAACTGAAACAATATTTTGAAATTAAAGAGTTGGGGAATATTACTCCCTACCTAGGAAATCAAGTAGAGTGGGAAGAGGATGGAAGCTATCTTCTCAACCAAAGTCAGAAAATTACAGAAATGTTAGAACAGTTTCACATGCAAGATGCAAAGGAAGCGAGAACACCAATTGAACCAGATTATTCGAAAAACAACGGAACAGAAAACTTGTAACCCAAAAATGATTATTACCACAGAGCAATCGTAAAATTGCTATACATCGCAACAAATAATAGTTGCAATAAATCAGATGAAGCTGCGACTTCCAGCTTCGTCAAACCCAATACTGATTTGCTATGTGGACCCCGATAGGGCTGGAGACACCACTGACCGCAAATCTACAAGTGGTTACATCTTTCAGTATGGACGAGGAACCATAAGCTGGTCTAGTGAGAAACAAGTGACTGTTGCACTCTCTTGAACTGAAGCGGAGTATATAGCAGCAGCACATGCATTTCAAGAAGCCATCTGGATTCGTCAACTTCTACTAGATATGGGACTGAATTTGTCACAACCCACACCCATCTTTGAAGACAATCAGGGATGCATAAAGCTTACACACTCTGAGAAGATTAACCCAAGAACCAAGCACATTGATGTAAAATATCATCTGCTCAGGGACATGCAAGATCAAGGAGTTACTGACATCCAGTATTGTCCATCGGAGGAGATGACTGTAGAGGCACTCACCAAACCTTTGCCAAGGGAAGGTCATTGTTTTGTATAAAAAAGACTAAATGTTGTATAATTTTGCACATGCCGTTGAGAAGGGGTGTTGGGAATACAACAGCATGTACCATATACAGTATTATGTATTAACATCACTTGACCAGTAGATGGCACTGTACACTAAGGTTGTCAGTTGTGTAGATCGGTAAAGCTTGTTGGTTCTCTCTCTCTCTTTCTCCTTATACCAAGATGGCTACTGTTACAGTTAGCTAAAGTGTTTTTCTCTGTTTGCAAGTTAATTCATACAAGTAAACCGAGTTCTACCTCATCATAAGCTGCTAGTGTCTTCTCTAATATATAACCAACATTCCAGAGACCTAGACTTATACTCTATCCATAGGATAGCAGAGAAGTGTCTGATCAAGAGGGGTCTGACTGCTGGAACCCCCCACAATCCCCTGTACGGGGCTCAGCATCCCACCCATGTTCAAAGACCAGCATAAACGATGTGCCACTTATTGGAGGCTGGAGTACTCCAAGGATGGGTGAGTTGCCAGGCCTTGTACAGGTGATCCTGAGGGTCTCGCAGTGGTCAAACCCCTCTTTAATCAGACACCTATCCTTTACCGACAGAGTCAGACAGGTAGCTTTATTCCCTTAGGAAGGACTGAAAGATTCACCAGGAGTAGCTACTTTGCTGCAGTCCTTGAGACAACCCCATGTGCTCTCAGGTTGAGGTTTCTTGATAACTATCTACAGTATGGTAAGTTTAACTAGGTTAACTTCCACTGCTTAGCTGGTGGTGCCAGCAGGGACATGGGCTCAGTCTTAAGGCTAATTCTACACTGTGCATCTAAACCAAATTCTCCCCTCGGACTAGGATGGTGATAATAATAGTGTTTGCTCTAAACCCCTAGTCAGCCCACAATCTAGTGTTAATCCAGTCTGCAGTCTGGTGTATTCAAATCGATGCCTCTGGTCTTTCCACAGTCTAGTATAAATGCTGTCCCAGTCATTACACAGTTCAGTGTTATGTTTTCCTGGTATTATCAATGATTTGCTTATATTATTTAAAGGCGGCTGTTGGATGGGACTGAGTTGTTTGGTTGAGGATTGGGCATGGCAAGGGATGTGGTTAGCTCTGCCTATAGTATCCCTCTTTCCTTTCATTCCTTTCATTAAAAGTTGTGAGGTATGCATATGGTAGTATGTGTCCTGTTTAGCTATTTGGCAGCTTGTGGCATGCCTAGTGCTAGACAAACTAGGCAGCTGTCTAAGGCACAGCCGGTTGGCTTCCCCAGATTCTGCAGCCATAATAGCATGCAGCTTATGGGCTTCTACTGCAATAATTCCTGGTGGGCCACTTTTTCTCCTGTCCTGCTGTTACTTCAAATTATTGTGCCCCAGAGAGTGGGGCAAAAGACCCCCATCAGACCTGCTCCGGCCTGCACTGTAATCCAGGGGGAAGGAGGGTGAGGTGGTTGGGGGATGCAAAAAGCTGGTCTTGCCTAGGGCGCAAAAGAGTCCAGCACCAGCCTTGGTTCTGCCTGACAATAAATCAGCTCCATGTGCTTAGCATGTCAAATCTTGTTACCCAACTTCTACAAAGGACCCCTAGTTTATTTTCCGTAGCTCTTCTCATTTGGAAGACACTAAGGCATCACTCTTTCAGGTGGGCTCTGCTCTGTAACACACTGTCAGCATTTTCTACAGACACTGCTAATGCTTGAGCCTTCTAGGAACTACAACAAAAGGACTGCATTCAGCAGGTTTCCTGGCACACCATGTGGCTTACCACCACAATTTTCTTCTCTACTACATACAGTAAAAGCACCAGTATTGTAGTAGTTGGGTGCACTAATACAGACTTTGCATTGGGGTCTCAGAGCTTTAAGTTATCTCTGTGTGCTTGGTATATTATGGTAAAGGGATTGAATAAATCATTTGTGGTGGTCTGGGATAGTTAAAGGGTTGAATAGTCAGGCTGGAATGATGGAGGTGGTAATCCCCTAATATGGTCTGGTCATGATGACTCTAGAGTATTTTCTCTAGCCTTCCCCCACTATTTGGGCTGACATCATGATGAGGTAGTTGCACTAAAGATGTAGATAGTAGTAGTTTCCCTTGTCACTCCCTGTGTAGTGTCTTCTGGCTGGTGTAAGGTGGGTTCCCTTGATTATAAAGTGCAAATGATAGCCAGGAGTTGGATCACATTGAACAGATAACTCTGTTTTCTTTACTTGGCATAATTAAAGATGCCAGATAAGATGGAAGCTGTTGAAAAAAAATATATGAAACTTACCTACCTCTGTTCCCTGCAGCTTGTGCTGTCGCTCCTCTTTGGTCCCTCAATGCTTCTCTATTCTTCCTATTTCAGAGTGGGATCAGGACCTGCTCACGGAACTATTCACTGGCTGAGGCAGTTTCCCATTCTCGGAAACAGAGAGAGAGCAGACCTTTCATTTCGGAAGCAGGTAGAAGACTGTTTTTTCAACAGCCCAAGCAATTTATAAATTATTTTATGACATGGTATTACCCCTTTAAGCTTTCTGAGCTACAACAGGGATTTAAAGATTGTCCAATTCTTACTTTCTTTCTAAAGTTTCACGCACAAAGCATGCAAATGCTTAATTGGCAATTCCAATACAGACAGTTCCTTATGTGCAATTCCCATCTACAGAGTGCTGATCTTCCACAAAAGCTGCAGTATTGCCTGCCCAGGATGTGAGGTCCTAGTCCTGCATTATCCTCACAGACTAACTGCTCTGGATGACTGACAGACTACACTTCTCACCACTGCCTGAGCTCAAATGACAACTCCTAACTAAAGAGAAGGAGGGCTAAGAGGTTATTCCTCCCCTCCCGAGTTGGTGCTTAGTTTTGTTGATAGGAAACCTGACCAAATACATTAAAGGAACAGTACAGTGTAACACATAAAGCATATAAAATTACAATCTTCCCAATTAGTACTGTACTAGTATTCCATGTCACAAAACAGCTACAAATTAGAGGACTACCCCCCAATTCTGGTTCCCATTGTAGTGCCCCAGAGGCTCCACTACAAAACCCATAATTAGATGTTGCATGTGCCTTTGTACCATTTGCACTGTTTAACGCTGTAACATTATTATACTGTGATTTATGACTTGGTATCCAGGCAGTTGTATGGTTGTGAAAAGGGTTAACACACACAACACATTGTAGTAACTTTCTAGAAGGAAGGTGGAGCTTACTCTAGTCTAACCTCTCTAAAGAAAGGAAGTCAGTCCAATGTCACTCAGGGAGCTCTTCAGAGCAGTTGCCAGTTTGACTGCAGGAGGGAGAGAAGAAATAGACTATTATTTGTCTGTGACAAGTTGTACAAGGGCTTTTCAGGTCCAAACTAGGACCCAAGTAGGCTCCCGGCCAGGCCTAGTGCAGTTGTGGCTAGCATGTCACTTATATTACAAATCTGTAGCTTGCAGCTGAGAATTGCAGTACCATAAGGATCAGTTTATCATTCACCATTTCAGCAACTGCATCGGCCCCCCCAAGTAATATGCTTCCCTCTAGGATGCTTCCCACGCACCTATATAATATATCGCAGGATGAGTTGAAATAACTGTTCATTAGCTGCATTTGTCTTAAAGGGGTTTTCCACTGCTCAGCATTTGGAACAAACTGTTCCAAACGCTGGAGCCAGAGCCGATAGCTCATGATGTCATGCTCCGACCCCCTCAATGCAAGTCTATGGGAGGGGGCATGACAGCTGTCATGCCCCCTCCTATAGACCCGCATTGAGGGGGCGGGGCATGACGTCATGAGGGACTATGACATCACGAGCTAATGGCGCTGGCTCCAGCATTCGGAACAGTTTGTTCCAAATGCTGAGCAGTGGAGGACCCCTTTTAATAACACATTTAGACTTACCCTAAATGCCACCCTAGGTGCATACTCAAAACTGTCTAATTGATGGAGTAAACTTACCGGGGGAGCAGTGGTGCTATCTGGTGCAGCTCAAATGACCCTTTACCCCATAAGAAGTAACCTTTATAATAAATGACACATAACAGGTGGAGAGTCCTTGTACAGATTTTGCATTGGGGCCCAGAAGCTGCAAATTACCGTGCTACATAGTTAAAAGGAATTTTTTAGTTTTTTTGTAATTTTACCCCAATCTCTGGACACACCAATAAGGAACCTAACAGACAATTCTACAATGATAATGTTAAACTTTTTAAAGGAATATTGCCACAGTCTCCCGAATAATAACATCACCAATTTAACTATAATACCTACCAGCTACTGTTTATCCATTGTGACATCTTCAGTGACATATAAACCATAAAACCAAAATGACAGTCACAGCGCCCTTCAATAATGTCCCCAATTAATGATAATCACAGTGTCCCCACAATGTCAGCTACAATGCCCATAAGGAAAACTGTGTAGACATAATGGCATTACCAAAGCCGTACAATCATCAACTGTTCCGCCATAGTTACAGCCACAGTGCCCATCTTGACATCTCTGTGTCGACAAAATGATAACCAGAGAAGGCATACTATAATGATATCACCAATGTCACAACATTGCCGATTGTCCTATAATGATTTAGGACAGGGTTCCCATAGTAACAGCCACAACACCATAGTGTACCGATAAAGACTTCACCATTTTCCTGACATTGACAGTGTTAACTTGTTCCTGCACCTTGATCTAATAGCACATTACAACAACGCACAACCTAAGGGAACCCAACTTAAATGGGCACTGTCAGATTCAAAAACTTTAACATTAACCTTTTTAATATACTTCATAAACAAATGTATATCCTTTTTATAGAAATCATGGCTTATAAAAAAGACCACTAGGGGTCTCCATACTATCCAGAACATAATCCTGTTCAGCTGCAGCATCATTTTTGTCCCATCTGAAGCACAGGCAGGGACAAAGTCCAGAAAGTGAGGGTGGAACTAGCGCTCCTCTGTGCTCATTCCTGTCCTATCAAACTCCAGCATGAAAACAGGGAGAAGGGGGGTTACAGAGCAGCCAGCAGGGATTGGATGAAGCGTCCCAGCACAGCAGACTCAGGAAAGAGGTTAAGTCATGCAGAGTGAGGACACACCCACTCCAAAGCACAGAAAGACAAAGCAAAAGATCCCACTATGCTTCACTGTAGGGATGGTATTGGGCAGGTGATGGGCAGTGCCTGGTTTCCTCCATACATGATGCTGCCCCCACCATGCTTCACTGTAGGAATGTATTGGGCAGGTGATGGGCAGTGCCTGGTTTCCTCCTGACATGATGCTGCCCCCACCATACTTCACTGTAGAGATGGTATTGGGCAGGGGATGGGCAGTGCCTAGTTTCCCCTAGACATGATGTTGCCCCCACCATGATCACTGTAGGGATGGCTAAAATACCATCCAGGTGGCAACCCTACTCACGCACCCAACCTCTTACTTACAACTTTTATATTTGAAGATGCAGAGCCCAGCAAATCGGAACATTGTCATATAACGTGTTGCATGCTTGGAGACTCCACAACTCTGGGCCGCAGCATGGACAAGAGTAACCGAGCACAGTGTACGAGATACCTGTACCACAGAGTCCCCAGTAGAACCAAACCCAGCTATCATTTCCTGAAGGGTTTGGGAGCCTCTCAATAAATTATGTGAAGTGGAGTTGGACTTGTTGGACTTGCTGGTTTGCCCTTATCTGCTGCACCAGGCTGGAGACTGGTGAGTGACTGCTCCTTAAAACACACAAATAGAGGACATGATACGTACTTGTGTTCTCAGCTCTGGGTTAGAAGGAATTTATATGTACTGCCAATCTATAGGTCATGACAGGGGACAATACTGGACACCAATATGCTATATAACACCTGGGCACATAGGGTGATAGGGCTTAAAGGGGCACCCTAGACATCTGGTGCACAGAGCAAACCTCGCTCGGTGCCGAATGACTGGCGATGTGGGGCGGAGGCTCGTGACATCACGGCCACTCCCATAGACTTGCATTGAGGGGCCGTGATATCACAAGCCTCCGGCGCTGTACCCGACATTCTAAATGAACGCTGGGTGCAGCAGGGGAATCGTGGGGGTCCCCAGCAGCGGGACCCACACGATCAGACTAGTGATGAGTGGCATTGCCCATATTCGAATTTGCGATATTTCGCGAATATATAGACGAATATTCGTCCTATATTCGCGAATTTTGCAGTTTCATTATATTCGCATATGTGAATATTCGCATATACGAATAATCGCAAATGTGAATATTCACGTATTCGAGGAAGAAAACAGTGAGGGGGTGGGCAACTTTACTATTGGTTGCTAGGGATGTTGTTGATAACCTCTGACAAGTGTATTTGCATCATTCTAATTGGCGCACAAGTGAAAAGAAGGAATATGCGCATATGCAGGGAAAAAAGTGAATATTCCCAATTTTGAATATATAGTGCTATATTCACAATATTTGCGAATTCACGAATATGCGATTTTCGCAATTAAAATTGGAATTGCGAATATTCGTGAGCAACACTAGATCAGACATCTTATCCCCTATCCTTTAGACAGGGGATAATATTTCTAGGGGCGGAATACCCCTTTAACAGAGGTTAACAGGGGGAAACATAGGGTGATAGGGTAAAACAGAGAATGACATAGTGTGATAAGGGGCAGGGCCAGGACAAGGGGTAGGCATGATAGGCATCCACCAAGGGCACTACAACTGCTGGCTGTCGTTTGAACAGTGAAGTCACTCATCTTGCATGTGCTACAATACAGCAGAGTGGACAGGGTGGGTGGAGGAGCAGACCCTGCCAGCAATGGAGCAGAGAAAAGGTGAGTATGAAGTTTTTTTTTTTTGCTTTTTTGCTGGGGGACCCATCTACTGTAGCATCCTAAGGAGTCCCTATCTAAACTGAGGGGCACCTATCTACCTCCAGTAGGGGCAACAATCTACATCCTAGGGCACCTTTCTACTCTGGGGATAACGATCTGTCTCCAGGGCGGCAACTATCTTCCTACTGGATGGCTCCTATCTTCCTACTGGGAGGCAACTACCCACTAAGTGCACCTATCTTCCTACTGGCAACAACTGCCTACAGGGGGCGGCACCTATCTCCCTTAAGGGCATAAAACAGTGAAAGCCACAGTCATTGTGAGGACATCACAAATGTCCTTAAAATGACTTTGACATCACCAATGTTCCTATCACTCAGTCTCAGTGCGCCCCAAAATAATAAATACATCAGTGACCATATAATGACATCAATAATACTCCCATAGTCATAGCTAATAATGACATCAGCAATATGCCCATAATGACATCACCAGTGTACACAAAGTGACAATCACATGATCACTTAAAGGGGTTGTCTAGGAATCGAAAAACTGACCTATTTTCTTTCAAAGACCGCCCCCTTTCTGTCTCCACTTTGGGTGTAGTACTACAACTTGGCACCATTCACCACAATGGAACTGAGCTGCAGAACCACACCCAACCTGGAGAAAGACCTGAAAGAAATTATCTTTTTTTTTTATTCCCGGATACAGCGGCGTAGTGTGGGGGGTGCAGGGGGGTGCAACATCTGGGGGGGGGGCTCGCACTTGCAGCTCTCTGCCCCTGCCTGGCTCACTCTCTCTGCAGTGCTGGCTGTGCGAATCCGATCCGAGCCGCCGGGTCGCCGCCCACTATGGAGGCAGTGGCAGATCCAGTGGTGGGGGGGGGGGGGGCAACAGGGCAATTGCTCTCCCCCCCCCAAGATTGTTGCCCCTCTTCCTGAACTATCGCATGGTGGAGCGGGAGCTGTCGGCTGTCCCGCTCCACCACCCCTTTCTCACGCCCGTCACCTTGCTATCACACGCCGCGGCTGCTCCATTCCTGCAGTCAGTGAGAGCCAATCATGGCAGGCCGGCGCGATGACATCACATCATCGCGCTGGCGCCCGTAGATCACGTCCCCGCGGCTCTCACTGAGTGCAGGAATGGAGCAGCCGCAGCGTAGGAGTAAGGTGACGGGCGTGAGAAAGGGGAGGGGGGAGCAAATTATAAGTGAGAGGGGCAAATGATGAGTAAGGGGCACATGTCAGGGGGGCATTATATGTGGGGGCACATGACAGGACCCCCCCCCCCCCCCGTGCCCCTCATATATAATACCCCATGTCCTGTGCCCCTCACATATAATGCCCCCCCTGACATGTGCCCTTCACATATAATGCCCCCTGTCCTGCCCCCTCAGGGGGCATTATATGTGAGGGGCACATGTCAGCGCTGCATTATATGTGAGGGGCAGAGGACATGGGGCATTATATGTGAGGGGCACAGGACAAGGGACATTATAAGTCAGGGTCACATGTCAGGGGGGCATTATATTA
Organism: Hyla sarda; assembly: GCF_029499605.1. Taxonomy (NCBI): domain Eukaryota; kingdom Metazoa; phylum Chordata; class Amphibia; order Anura; family Hylidae; genus Hyla; species Hyla sarda. Next base: position 36,148,768 of record NC_079196.1, read on the forward strand.
TATGTGAGGGCACATGACAGGGGGGCATTATATGTGAGGGGCACATGTCAGGGGGCAATATATGTGGGGCACATGACAGGGGCCCCTGTCATGTGCCCATATAATGCACATATAATGCCCCCCTGACATTTGCCGCTTACTTATAATACCCAAAGTCATGTGATCATCTCCAGGGTTTGGTTCCATTTTGATGTTTAGTTTTTGTTCTTGATATTTTTTGTGGTTTACGATGGTTGTGAGACGACATATAATAGCGCGGCCTATGTTAGGTTACTACATTTGTAGATTTGTATTCATAGACCTGCTGACAATGTGGAGAATGTGTAATGTTCGCACTCAATGAAGTGTTTGAAAATAAACTTGTATTTAGATGCATTTTACTTTAACTACATCAGTATTTTCATAACAAACAATACATGTGCTTAGGGGTAAGGGTTTCTTTAACTAATCTAGTGGAAGAGACTCGAGTGCTAAATTCCACGGGTTAGGGGGCGCAAATTACTTGCCTTGCCCCGGGTGCCTTTAACATGCTACTAAGTTTGTAGCTCAAATTTCTCAGTTAGACAACAATTCCTTCATTGCCCACTAGATGGTGATAAAGTACAACAAATGTTATCACTCAAAATGCGAAAATCCTATGAGGAGCAGCGACTCCCAGACTGCATTAAAATGATAATAAGGCGACTTCTATCAATCATTCTTAAAAATTAAATCTGTCTTTAGGGATCATCATGAAAGTGATAAATGGATCCATCTTTGATAATGCAATGGAATATATTGTTAGTTCATCCAAATTCTGCAGGTAAGAGAGATCTACTCACTCAGGGAAGAATTTTAAAGACAGTTGTTAGGCTGCAAATACACATGCAGTTTGTGATGCAGTTTTTTAACCAAAGCCAGAAGTGGATCCAGTGGGAGGAGGTTATGTCTTTCCTTTATGTTTTTCACTCATTTCCATCTAACCTGAATAAAAATTCCTTATGATTTTGGAAAATATTAGCATTTTGTAACCACATCTGTTTTCGCTTGGTTCCAGAGCACTTGAATATAATGGTAATAGTGGTTCCAGAGCACTTGAATATAATGGTATAGTGGTTCCAGAGCACTTGAATATAATGGTATAGTGGTTCCAGAGCACTTGAATATAATGGTATAGTGGTTCCAGAGCACTTGGATATAATGGTATAGTTGTTCCAGAGCACTTGAATATAATGGTATAGTGGTTCCAGAGAGCTTGAATATAATGGTATAGTAGTTCCAGAGCACTTGAATTTAATGGTATAGTGATTCCAGAGCACTTGGATATAATGGTATAGTGGTTCCAGAACACTTGAATATAATGGTATAGTGGTTCCAGAGCACTTGAATATAATGGTATAGTGGTTCCAGAGCACTTGGATATAATTGTATAGTGGTTCCAGAGCACTTGGATATAATGGTATAGTGGTTCCGGAGCACTTGCATATAGTGGGCAGCTTCTATTATCTGCTTCTATAGAGGACATGCAATTTAGCAAAAAAAAATTAAAACTTTTAATTTTTAAATTCTGATCTGCATTTTAATTGTTTAATTGAAATAATACTATAAGATGCAATACGTCTTGTGCTGTTCCAACTGAAAACAGATAAAAAGACAAGCGGGACAGTATTTTTATAGTCCTGGCTTGACCAGGGAAGGACAAGGAGGTGAAGAGTAGATAAAAGTTAAGTGTGAGTTTAGTTTGTCCTCATTCTGGTTCTTTCTCTAGGGTAAAAAAGGGTATACCAGCCTTATAAGCATTCTGCCTGGGACATGCATGGTGGAGTCCTCGCGGCATGTGTAAAGTGCTACAACTCCCAGAATTGTACTTCAAGTCCACACTGTGGGGACATCTCTCATCTACGTATCTGCCTCAGAGAGGGAGATAATTCCATCTAAAGAAGAGAAATTTACAAGTGTCCTTCTGCAACTACTGTTTTCTAAGTAAACCTCCAGCAATGTGCATGGATTACTGGAGATCACAGCTTTGTATAGAGATACATCACTCTCTAAATATTTGTAGGTGCTGGAATAAGAATCCCAATCCTTTACAACATGTAAATAAAACTTAGCACACCACTTTTTAATTGAATCAAGGTAACTTTATTTGCAATCCCAGAAATTATGACGTTTCGGTCCACATTGGACTTTCACAAGACAAAATTGCTGCAAAAGTATAAGAAAAGAAGTTGGCATATAGCCGTGTTGAAGAGTATATGATGTTGCGACCTGTAGGATAAGATGTCTGATTGCGGGGGTCCTGCAACTGGGACCCCCCATGATTTCTGTGCACGCCCCCTTCCATAGATTTGCATTGAGGAGTCGTGGCGTGATGTCACAATTGGCTGGCCATGATATCACGACCCCTGACAAAATGTTCCGAATGCTGAGGCAGCGGAGTACCCCTTTAAGGAATCAATTTCTCATGAAACCCATTCTGCACAATATGACACCATGATATCTGGACACTTAATTAATTTACATAACAATCACTGTGTGTCCGCACATAGACAAACACAGTGGGGACATGGATACAAACTGTCAAAATTAGAAACTGACTGTTGCCCATAACAACGGGTCGCGGCGCAGCTTTTATTTGATATTTCATACAGTGCCCTTGAAGAAATTAAAACTGTGCTGGGTTTTCTTTTACACACTATTTTGTCTGGAGATTCAGCACAAGGTTATGAAAGAACTTTGAGTTATTCTAGTTGGGGGCTTAACGGGGAATCCCGAGGGTCAGATGATGATCGAGTCCCAACACAGCTTGCAAGTACAGATCCCACATTAAGGGACCCCACTTTAACACCCAGCCTACTGCTTCCAGGAGTAATTCTATCATGTCTACTACAATACTACTACTTTTCTTTTCCTGGCACAAAGGGAGTAAGGAATGGGGGGTTTGTCTACCTACCTACATACCAGGCTTCCTAGCTATATACCTACCTGGCCTACATATCTAACTACCTACATACCTGGCCTACATACCTGGCTACCTAACCACCTGCATACCTGGCCTACATACCTGGTTACCAACTTCCTACCTTCATACCTGGCTATCTACCTAAATACCTGGCTGCCTAACTTTATACCTTGCTACCTAACCACCTACCTACATACCTGGCTACCTATCTACCTACATATTTAGCTACCTAACCACAATATCTGGCTACCTAAATAGCTACCTTCCTATCTAAATGCCTGGCTACCTAACTACATAGCTAGCTACCTGAATACCCACATACCTGGCTACCTAACTACCTAATTACATACTTGGCTACATAACTACCTGGGTATCTACATACCTACATGCCTGGCTACCTACCTACCTGGCTAGCTAGCTACCTACATACATGACTAACTAATTACCTAGTTAGCTACCTACCTACCTACCTGCCCTTTTACTGTGCAGGACACCAAGGAGGGCCTTATTACATTTTGGGGACCTATAAACGGAAAGATTGTGTAGAATATGGGAGATTACTGAAAAAATTCAGAGTCTAATTTGTTGATCCTGCATATGTTAAGAGATGAGTTTTGGCTGGAAGAATTCCACATGGTGGTCTGATCTGGACAGAAAAGAAAAAAAAAAAGGACGCCACCTGCCTGAGACTAATTGTGAGTTCTTAGATGTAACTGTAATAACTTATATGGTATACAGATACTGTGTACAGCTAGTATCTACCTCTATATAATCATTTGTATGGTATACAGATTCTGTGTACAGCTGGTATCTACCTCTATATAGTCCTGTATATAATCACTTATATGGTATACAGACCCTGTGTACAGCTGCAGCTATATACCTCTTTAAGGACCTATATAAAATCACTTATATAGTCTGCAGATCCTGTATACAACTGATATTTACCACTATATGGGTACTGTATGGGGGAATACTGGTCTGTGTATAGTGGTTTTATTCAGTACAATATGGTGGTATTATGCAGTTATTGTGTGGTGGTATATATTTCCTCCTTGTATTCTGTTATTATTGGTCATGGAAAATTATCTTACCTAGGAAAACATGTTTCATGCTTTATTTGGTCTATACGGCCTGAGAGTTATCAGTCCATCCCTGCCTTAGTGATGAGTAAATTCAAATTTTTTGCGACTTATTTGAGTTTTGCTGAGATGGTGCTGTGAAGACACCAGTCTGGGCTTACCGGGGTGTGGACTATTGAGTATATTCACAACAAATACAGCAAATAATAATGCACTATGCATTTGGGAACTTTTAATGTAGCAGAATTTTTTTTTGTACTTCTTTACATCTGTGCCTCCATATGATCAAATCTCCCATAGGTCCCAATGCAGCTCCTATTTGGCTCCTTCCAGTCCTCTGCTGCTGGTCCTTCGGCCTTCTTTCTTCACAATACATCGAAGCTGGACCCAGCCGATCACCGGCCATGGGGGTGTCTCAGCTAGTGATTGATTGAGCCGGCAGGTCCTGCTCAGACCTATTGCCTTGAAAGTAGGTTCTCTTGTCATTTTGAGTTCTTGCTCCTCTACAGCAAGCAGTGATGCGTAACTCAAAACTGCTTGTTGTAGAGGAGCAAGAACTCAAGCAGTAGGCAAGAGGAACAAGAACTCAAGCAGGAGGCTTACAGCATATGCCTCTTGCTCATTAAGTAGTTTCTATGGTGCCCTAGAGTTTTCATGTAAACTACGAAGGGAACAGGGACTCTTGTCATTTCAACAGGAGTCCTTGCCCTTACACAGCAAACAATGGTTTATTTTGTATTTGGGAACCTTGAGTGCAGCCGAACTGTTTTGTACCCTTCTCTAGATCTGTTCCTGTCTCTGCAGGTCTCGCTGCAGCTCCTACTTGGCTCCTTTAAGTCCTCCGCTGCTTGACGATAGATCGGAGCAGTACCTGGCTGATCACTGATCACAGGGATGTCTCTGCCCTGCTCTGGCCTATCGCCACGAAAGTAGGTCCGAGCTCCTGTCAGCGTCGATGCTTGCTGTAGAAGAGCAAAAACTCAAACAGAAGTCGAAAGGGGGGAAAGAACTCAAGCAGAAGGCTTAAAGTGTGTGCCTCCTGTTTATTAAGTCCTTTTATGGCGCCCTAGAGTTGGGAGCCATGGAAACTATCAAGGGAGCAGGGACTTGCCTTTTCTACAGGAGTCCTTGCCCTTATACAGCAAAAAATGAAGCACTATATACTTGGGAACTTATTATTATTATTATTAGTGTTATTAATAATAATAATATTCATAATAATGATAATTCCATTATTATTATTATTATTGTTTTCTTAAAAAGAAATATAAAAAATAAGCACCAGCAAAATAATATTTTTTAAGCACACTGTAATACCCCCTAAGCTATATATTTGAATGCTATGGTCAGCGGAAGCCTTCTCTTGTGATCACCTTCTGCGGTGATCAGCTGATATCTTTACAGGAAGGCTTGTCTTACCAAGAAATAAAAATAAAAACTATAAGTACAAAAATATCTAAGATATCTAAAAATAAAACAGCCAGATTATTCTATTAAATACATTTCTCCCTTTAGTGCTGATATAATAAACCGCAATACTATAACCCTACTATAATCTGTCAGATATTTCTATGGCAGCCAAGTTGTGGGAGGAAATGGTAATTTTTCATAAATTTCAATAAGAATATTCTATATATTGTGCAGCATTTTCATAGTCAGTGCTTCAGAAAATGTAACATGAATGTTCCTGCAATGTACTTGTCATCTGTGCTCGATGTGACCTTTATGTACTAAAAAAATGCCTACAATTTACCTAAAGCAGGTTGTAAATAATAAGAGCAATTACCGAGCTGTGGGAGTGAACCCGGACTCTCTAATTTCCTCATCTCTGACCTCCGTGTAGATTTTAATTGGGTTTTTCTAAACTGTATTTTCTTTTGTTTGCAATGGATTTTATTATTTTTTTTTACCTTTATTACCTTTTATGTATTTCAACCCACAATGTGTACACTGGTCTTTCAGTTTCACTCTATTGAAGTCAAAGGGTTTATGCTGCAATTCTGCTCACAACCTGAGGACAGGCGTGGTGCTGTTTTTGCAATGAAGAAGCAATGTTCTTCTGATCATGAACAACCCTATCGGCTTTTGCTGTTTTTTTTTATAGTCAGGCTGCTGTTCCCCAATATCTTTTTAGCTTCAAGCTACACATAGCTTTTATTACTAAAGTGTACAGCGACTTACCTGCACTTACCTCATCTAACCACCCAAGTAGGATCTAGTTAAGGTATCTTAGGAAACATTCAGACTGTTTCATGTGTTATTTGATATTATTCATCTTTAATTTGAATGGCAGCTTTTTAGAAGATAAAAGCCACATCTATTTATCTATCTAGCAAATAAGAAAGTAATCCGCAGCACTCCAAAGTAAGGTGCAAAAAAGTGGTGGATTTATTAGCCTGGCAGCATAGCGACGTTTCGGCTGCCCACTTGCAGCCTTTCTCAAGCTCATAGTTCTACAGTAGTGTAAATAGTTAATTACATAAAAGTAATTAACAATATTAACAAAATTCATTACATTTCAAGGTGCATAAGTGTCATAGACATATACAAAAAAACATATATCAGGGCAGTCTGTGTATATAAAGTGCATAAATTAGTGAAATGCCCCGATTTAAAGTGCCATATATTACATCAAAAAGATGATTGCGGAACATACGTGTAATCTTTGCGGGAAGGACTGGTTACTGTAATGGCGTGTGATGCCGCTGTTTGTTCCCCGGCGTGCACGGCGTTCTGTGCGTCAGTGCGTCTGCCCGTCTGTGACGCACTAGAAAACTGGGCCAATCCTGAGCGAGCATCACGATCGCCATAGAGATGGCTCTCTGGGCGTCCGTGCGCATGCGTAGATGTTATTCGCTGGCATAGGACGCCATCTTGTTAACTGGCAGGTTGTGTGAATGGCATTAACTTTGCCTTTTTGTAGCAGCACTGCAGGGCAAATTCGGTCCGCGCTTGGGACTGTACAGCACACAGACAGTCCCACTCCCGATTGGAACAGAGCCCTGGAAAATACCGGAGACCATGTCCATACCAGGATAGCGTCTCCCAGATCCTCCAGCCAGTAGCTGTCTTGCATGAAAAAGATATATGCATATGTGTACATTTTACTGTTTTCTGTCTTTTCTTCCCCCAGTTGTATGTCGCCTCCTCAAACATGTGATTCTAAAAGATAAATAAAAACAAAATAAATTAAAATTGGCTTGCAAGATGTTTCAATTTATATCACTAGTTATTAATATCACGCGTAACAGATGCTAACAGAGACTTAGCCAGATACATTTAGGATACCCGGGGTAACAGTAAATTCTGCATTGAGCCCATGTGGGCGGAGTGAGATTAGGGTGTGTATCCAGCGTATTTCGCTTTTTTTAAAATGCTAGTACGATCTCCCCCATATTTCAGGGGGGGGGGGTGGTCCAAAAGGGTAAATTTAAAATCACGTTCGGTATGGCTGGCCTCCAAGAAATGCTTGGAAACCGGCAAATCCGGACGTTTTTTCCTAATTGGACAATGGTGTTGATTAATGCGATTTTTGAACATCAACGTGGTTTCCCCAACATAAATTAGATTACAAGGACAACTCAGTACATATGTAACGTGATCCATGTTGCAAATTAAGTAATATTTTATGTCGTATACTTTTCCTGTCCCTGGATGTCTGAATGTAGGCCCTTTAATCATGTGGGCGCAGTTTATGCAATTCCTGCATGGATAGGATCCCTTGGACTGAACAGTCAGAAAAGATTGTTTGTTGGACATATGGGAAGAGATGTCTGCTTTGACAAGTTTGTTGCGGAGCGAGGGGGGGTCTTCGGAATGACATAAGGGGTTGTGACTGGAATTCATCTTTTTCAGGGTAGCTGTTTTTTATTATGTGCCATTATTTTATGTGGACACGAAAGGTATGCGTGTGGTGGTTTTGGGTAGTATCTTCGGTTGTAAAAGAGTTTCCCTGTCCATGTCGAGAACAGTTTTCTTACTGTTCTCAACAAGATGGGCAGGGTATCCCCTGCTATTAAAGTTTTTGGCCATATTGTCTAAAGCTGGTAACACATTGGGTTCCCTGCTGACTATACGTCGGGCCCGCATCATCTGGCTAGCTGGCAGGGAACGCATTATGTGTCTAGGGTGATGACTATTATATTGGAGAACAGAATTGCAATCAGTGCTTTTAGTGTATAGATCTGTATGGATCTTGTTGTCAATGATGGAGACTGTGGTATCTAAAAAGTTTACTGATTCTACAGAATAATCCAATGTGAATTGAATGGATGGGTTAATGGAATTAAGGAAAGTATGAAAGTGATATAATTCTGGTATAGTGCCTTTCCAGATGAGAAAGATATCATCTATGTACCGCCACCACATCAACACTTGGTCAAAGTGGGGCGATACATAGATGGATGTCTCCTCAATGGCGCCCATGTATATGTTTGCATACGTGGTCGCCACATTTGTGCCCATCGCGGTCCCAGCGATTTGGGCATATATCTGGTCATTAAATGAGAAGTAATTGTTTTCCAGTATAAGAGTCAACAGATGGATAAGGAGAGTGTTTTTTTCTGCAGAAAAATGTGGTGAAATAACATTCTGGACTGCTTCTATGCCCCCTTGGTGTGGTATGGATGTATACAGGCTACATATATCCAGAGTTGCAAGTATGACTTTTTCTTGAATGGAGACTTGTTGTAATTGGGTAAAAAAAAATCTGTAGTGTCCCGTATATACGATTTTGCAGAGGTCGCAAAAGTTCTCAATACTTGATCTAGGAATATAGAAATATGGCTTGTTGCTGAATCCCTCCCGGAGACTATCGATCTTCCGGGAGGGTCCAGCAAAGTCTTGTGTATTTTTGGGAGAATGTATAGTAGTGGTGTTTTGGGATGTGGCACATTGAGAAATTGTAGCAATTGTTCATCTATAAGACCGGAGGTAAAGGCCTCCTGTGTGACTTGGGTGATCTTTCATGCAATTACAGATCGTGGGTCTTGTTTGAGTATTTTGTAAGTGGATGTATCTTGTAATTGCTGCATAATTTCTGTGATATACTTGGACAGATCCATGACCACCCGCCTTTGTCAGCGGGTTTGACAATAATGTTGTGGTCATGGATCAGTCCCTGCAATGCTAGATTTTGTGCCTGCGTGAGGTTGTGACGTATAGTGGGTGGGTTGCTACGAATCTTGTCAAGGTCACGCTTGACCAGGTTGTGGAAAGTGTCCACAGCACTGGAAAAAACGGGAGGCTGAAAAGTACTTGGGTTTCTCAATGAATAGTCAGAAGCCTTAAAGAGGCGCGGTCATGGTTAAAAACTTTTAATATATTGCAGGACTCATTATAATATGACATTTCACAATATACACCAGTTGAAATTTTTTTTTATTTTTACCTGAAATTCAAGCTCAAAATAGCCACCACTAGTGGTCGCCTGTCTTTTAGCCTGACAGACTAGTCTAGATTTTACAGCATACTGGATACCGGCCGTAAAGCATACCGGTATCCAGTATAGGAGATTTCTATTGTGTATGCAAAACTACAGATAAAGAATGTGTGGACATGCTGGGAGCTGTAATTTACAACAGCTGGAGGCAACACTGCTCTAACACAGTTATTTACAAACATTGCAGCTTCAGCAAACATTAGCATCCAGCTTTACTAGGAGAAGATAAAACAGATAGAACATGTATTCATAAAAATGCTGTACTTTTATCTAAAAAAATCATTGCACTAATTTTATAAAGCTCTATTGTTATATTTATAAATTTTATCCTGTTATGAATTCACCATAATGTCTTCTGATTACTGCAGGCAAGCTCCAAGTGTCTTCCTCTGACACATGACACAGCATAAAACCAGAGAGGAAAGGGTTACAGACTAAAGAGTACTGATTGGCTGACTGTACAGGCTTGCTCCTGTGAGGGAGACACACTGACACGCCCCCTCCAGCCTGCTCAATGAAAAAGTAACTCACTGGCAGATAAATGCTTATATCTCTGGATATATAGGTCCGAGACACATAAAAATTATATGCACATAATCAGGATTGGGTCCTGAGTAACATAAACTTTTTTTTTTCTTTTTTTTTAAATTTTTTTCTTTTTTTTTGCACTATGACAGGTATGCTTTAAATGGTAGAGAATCTGGCTGTATCTGAGTAGAGCCAGATTCTCCCTTAGAGTGGAAACAAATTTTAAGCTTAATACGTCTAAGAAATTGTGCTAGATCCAGTTCTATCTGGAACCAATCAGGATTGTTCAGTGGGCAAAAATTCAGTCCATGGGATAACAGATCTAGTTGTTCACTGGATAATGAAACAGAAGAGATATTTACCACTTTCTTTTGATCTTGTGCCTTCACTGTGGTTGTTGAGGTGGTAGAGTTGATTTCGCTGTTTGTTGACCTCTGGTTTTTATTTTGCTCTCCTGAAGAGTTGCTCTGTCCTAAAAGCTTGATTCTCTACAATGGGAGTAAAAGATTGATTAGTAGGCATAGATGTACTTTTAAAGTCTTCCATTCTCAAGCATTGCTTGAGAAAGGCGGCGAGATGCCGCTGAAACGTCGCATCCACTGCTGACCATGGGTCAATAAACACTGCTTGCTTTAATTCATCTGGAGTGCTGTTGGAACAATGTGTTTGGGATTTGGATGTCTATACCTGATCTGCGACTGGGATTAGGTTATTACCAACGAGCACCCACTGCCTCTACTTACTGAAAAAGCTGTGCTGCTTCCACCATTGGTTTTTATCTATCTATCTATCTACAGTGAAAACAGCAGCACTCAAAGATGTGTGAAGTAGGGTCCCTTTTATTCACCAAAGCATCACAAACGCAACGTTTCAGCCGTCTCCCATGGCCTTTGTCAAGCAATGAGTTGTACAGGGTGCGTGATATAAATAGTATTCATGTGGTGAACAATTAGTGATACAATTAAGAATACTTAATAGACATAAACGTGAAAAATCATAGGATCACATATTCCAGACCAATAACAAAACAAAACAATCCTTTCTGAGGTCTGTGCAATGTGAACGATATATGTGTAAAAACCAATAACACACTAGTTATAGTCCATAAGTCCATATTGTGTATAAAACACAGGTGACAGTGATTTAGTTGTGTACCTCTACGTCACAGGGGGAGGGGGGGGTCATCGGCTTGTATGTCTCTTGGACGTGTATCCAGGGACACCACCGGGCATACAGCACTGCCGACCGTATGCCACTTCCGGTCCAGCGCCGGAAATGACACGCTCTTCATGCTAAGTGACATCGGGATCTTGCGCATGCGCATCTCGCTGAGGCCTCTCAGATGCGCCATCTTGGGATCGGGCAGACCCATACAGCTATGTCTCGAGATTCCCGTGTGTACAATGCCATCTACTGGTTATTCCAGCACATCGTGGGGGTGGAGATACACCAAACTTGCAGGAGCGTCTGCCCTTAGAGCGGTGACCCGTTCCACAGTGGCTATCTCGGTCCTATGTCACCCAGTAGGTGTTCCCAACGGGTGGCAATATTCCAGTTCGCTCTTCAGTGTTGGTGACATCTTGGCATCCACAATCCCACGTTTGTGATTGGCTGTACATCATGTAGCTGGGGTCTGTAACCAATTCCCACTAGGCAGATGTTGTTCCCGAGATTAGCAGAGCGTGCAAGGTTGATACAGATGTGTCCCTGGTTTGACATCACGGATTCATATTCGCCGATCCCCCGTTCCTTCCTGTGAAAATAGAAAATAGTATAAATAAACTTGTACCATAAACATACACCAGGGTTGCACAGGTGGACAAGGGCAAAACCTCTGCTTTAAGGTGACATCATAGATTACAGATTTTATGGGTGATTTTGAACTCAACATTCAAGCCGGCCGGCTTCATTGAGTTCAACAGATAAATCCATTTTAATTCTCTATCTATCTCATATCTATCTGTCTATCTGATATCTATCTATATATCTATCTATCTCATATCTATCTATCTCATATCTATCTATCTATCTATCTATCTATCTATCTATCTCATATCTATCTATCTCATATCTATCTATCTCATATCTATCTATCTATTTATCTCATATCAATCTATCTCATATCTATCTATCTATCTATTTATCTCATATCAATCTATCTCATATCTATCTATCTATTTATTTCATATCTATCTAAAAAAAAAAAAAAAAAAGGATTCCAGGAGAGCAGCACAACTGAAAAAGTGAAGGTGTAAATGGTAAATGCTGGTTAGGAGCCTTAGTGAGTAGTGATGAGCGGCATTGCCCATATTCGAATTTGTGATATTTCGCGAAGATATAGACAAATATTGGTCCTATATTTGCGAATTTCACGTATTCGTTATATTCGCATATGTGAATATTTGCATATTAGTGTATTCGAGAAAGAAATCAGTGAGGGGGTGGGCAACTTTACTATTGGTTGCTAGGGATGTTGTTGATAACCTCTGACAAGTGTATTTGCATCATTCTAATTGGTCCACAAGTGAAAAGAGGGAACATGCGAATATTCCCATATGCGGAAAAAAGCAAATATTCGCAATTTCAAATATATAGCGAATATATTAGCAATAATTTGCGATATTCGCGATAGAAATTCGAAATGCGAATATTCGCGCCCAACACTATTGGTGAGTTGCCCACAATTGATTATCAATGCCAGACATCAGCAGCACACAGAACTTGAGGCAAAAATAGTGAAAATGTATTGCATCATTCCAGTGTTACAGAAGCAACGTTTCCATGAACTCTCGTCACCATTTTCAAGCTCAACTGACTGACCGGAGGTGCAGCCATAAATGTGCTCACATAATTGCATAATCACATTATTAATATACAGTGCTAATTACAAAAGTGTACATCAAAACATAGTAAAACATGTTTACATAGACAGTAAGTCATTGCTGCAGTGATCAATACTCCTTATTCATGTATGGTGATTCCAGTGCTTTATTCATAGTGATGGTGTATTCCTCAGTGATAGTGATCCACAGGTGCCGATATGATTGAAAACATTCCATGTATACATACTGTACATAAACGCACTTACCCAACAGAGCTAGCTGTTTGCATGTGTGTCACTGTACGGAGCGTGTGTTGTTGGCAAGTGCGCAGCTGCAAAGAGTCCGCCAATCCCGCGCATGTTTCTCTGCTGCCTTGTAACCAATAGGAGTGAGTTAGGAGGCGCATGAGTAGTGTGGAACCCACCCCATCTTTGTTGTGGGAAAATAGCCCATACTTCAAAGACAGGTATAGAATGTGTATGCAATGTCCCGTGCTCGCTTTAGCGGTTTGCTGCAGACGGAGCTGGCATGGCTCAATGAAGAACTGTCACTCAGGTTTCTGGTGATCACATGTATGTGGGAAACTAGGCGAACCAACATCTGTCAAAAGACAGGCATTGCCACCTCTGATCCAATCACCTCCTATACGGACAGTTCAAAGTGATCTGAACCCACTGAGCAATTTAGACCAAACTGGCATGATTAAAGCCGGGCGGCATATGTGAATTATATAGTACCACAACTTCCACAGTAGAAAGATATGTAACAGAAAACAATGCTCCATTCACTGTACAGGACATCACAGCTGCTCTGTTGGTGGCTTACAAAGCGCAGAGTCCATATTATCTGAAATTAAACAGAGAAAATGTAATATTAGTTGGGTCAATAATACAAGCAGACCAAGAGTTACATACAACAACTGGTAAGGGGCTACACTGGAGGAACTACCTTGTATACATTTTAGATGTAGTCTTGAATTCGGCATTGAGACCATGAGGCCTCATGGTACCCAATCTAAAAATCCATTTTAGTTCACATTTTTTTAAAGTGTGACACGATCGCCGCCTCTTGAATGGTGGAATGTGGTCCAAGATCATAAACTTGACATCTCTCTCCTTGTGATTGGCTTCCGTAAAGTGTTTTGCAACTGGAAGATCCAGTCTTTTTTTTTTAACGAATGGTGTAGTGATGTTGGTTGAGACGAGTCTTCAGGTCAAACAAACAGCTTCATGAATGGACACCACATTAAAGGGGTACTCCGGTGGAAAAACATTTTTTTTTTCTTTTTTAAATCAACTGGTGACAGAAAGTTAAACATATTTGTAAATTACTTCTATTAAAAAATCGTAATCCTTCCAGTACTTATTAGCTGCTGAATGCTACAGAGGAAATTCCTTTCTTTTTGGAACACTGATGACATCACGACCACAGTGCTCTCTGCTGACATCTCTGTCCATTTTAGCAACCGTGCATAGCAGATGTATGCTAAGGGCAGCATGGGGGCTTAGTGGTTAGCACTGCTGCCTTGCAGTGCTGGGGCCTTGGGTTCAAATCCCACTAAGAACAACAATAAATAAAGACTTATTATTATTATTATAACGTCAGCAGAGAGCAGTGTGTTCGTGATGTCATCAGAGAGCATTCCAAAAAGAAAAGAATTTCCTCTGTAGTATTCAGCAGCTAATAAATACAGGAAGGATAAGGCTTTTTTTAATAGAAGTAATTTACAAATATGTTTAACTTTCTGGCACCAGTTGATTTAAAAAAGAAAAAAAAATGTTTTTCCACCGGAGTACCCCTTTAAGTACACCACAAAATCTGAGTTCTAGTTAAGATAAAATCTGATGTCATACATATGCTTTGTCTGAGCATGTAAAAACATTGAGCCCTTCACCATATAGTTGCAGTTCACGCAACTGTGGCATGGGAAGGAGCCCTTGTTTTTTTCAGTAAGGTACTTTTGTTGTGTTTTAGGTTGTTCAGAAATTTACGTGTTGACTATTTTGTCCTTAACCCCTTAAGGATGCAGGACGTAAATGTACGTCCTGGTGAGCTGGTACTTTATGCACCAGGACATACATTTACATTATAAGCATAACCACGAGCATTAGGAGTTCAGGGACTTTCCTACAGTGACACCGGCGGGGAGGCCGGAAACACAGCCTCGGGCATAAAAACAAGATATCAGAACAAAACACAGACATCTCCCAGGAGATATGCCAATGACCGCAACAAATGAGGGAAAAAGAGAACATAACTACACAAACAGTGATAAATATCTCATCCTTTTCTCTAACTGAACCACAAATGCCTGTTTTATATAAGGGCTTAAATGGGCACAGTCAGGTACAAAAACGTTTGATATGTTATAAAGCATGCAAAACCAATAGGTTTTGCAATTGCTTGGATTAGAACATTTTCAGTATTTCATAATGAAAAAGCCAGTCAAACAACTGCCTAGCCCCCCCCCCCGCCCCAGCCCCAGCCCCCGCACCCGCACCTTCTTGGACACATACTAGTCCTGCTGTGTCCATGCGTCATCACCTATGTCATGGACACACTTCCTTGATTGACAGCTGTGAGCGCAGGGCTCACAACTAGAGGAAAAATCCTCCCACTGTCAGCTTGTGTCCCACTACTGTCAGTGAGGACAAGCTGGGAGTTGTAGTTTTGCTAATGCTAGGGGAGATGTGAGCAGACAGCATAATGAGGGAGGGGGCGGAGACCTGCACAGTGAGGCCACGCCCCCTCCCTTTGAGAGCAAAATTAGAAGTGTAATAAAAAAATAAATAAAGGTGCTAGACACATAAAAATTTGAAGTACATGGTCAGGATTAGACACTGAGTGATATATATATATATATATATATATATATATATATATATATATATATATATAAATCGTTGGATCTGACGGGTACGCTTTAAGTTTTTGTCCAAGCACATATGTTGATTGGTTCGAGCTAGAACTTGATGTGTTACAATTTGTTTGTAAACTGAAATTAAAATTGTGGTTCTCTACACAGCCCACTAAGGGTGCCAGTGCTAGTGGCGTCAGGGCAGGGGCTGATATTTTGGCTCCTTCTATGATGACACTGAAGGAATTTAATTTGAGCTTACCAAGTGATTTTCAACCTCCAGTGGAATCACACGCTATAAGCACATTTGAGGACGGTGTAAGATGTGACCTCAGAGAGCTCATGAAAAAAGAAAAACGCCTTAAG
The DNA here is from genome assembly GCF_029499605.1 of Hyla sarda. Lineage (NCBI taxonomy): Eukaryota > Metazoa > Chordata > Amphibia > Anura > Hylidae > Hyla > Hyla sarda. The sequence continues at coordinate 36,164,804 of NC_079196.1, forward strand.
CACCCCAACATGACTCATGAGGAATTGGAGGCACTTAAAGGGGTACTCCCACCCTAGACATCTTATCCCCTATCCAAAGGATAGAGGATAAGATGTCTGATCTCAGAGGTCCCGCCGCTGGGGACTCCCGCAGTATTGCATGCGGCACCCATCTGTTTTTTGTCCGGAAGGGCTGGAGGGTCTGTGAGGGCCTTCACATCCCCTCCCATAGACTTGCATTGATGTGTGGTGTGACGTCACATTGGTGTGACGTCACAATGGGGTGGAGTCCTGACATCACGGACTTCCATTCCCGTAGTCGCGACTCAGACCCTCCAGCGCTTCCGGACAAAAAACCGGTGGGTGCCGCATGCAATACTGCGGGGGTCCCTAGCGGCGGGACCCCCAAGATCAGACATCTTATCCCCTATCCTTTGGATAGGGGATAAGATGTCTAGGGTGGGAGTACCCCTTTAAGGAGCTTGTCCACCGCTTAATCATAAAACCAGCGGATAAGGGTGGAGCTATGGACAGGCTTCAATATGTGCAGAAAGCAGATAGGCAGTTACATGATGCTCTAGTATGCAAATTGTTATCTAGAGATCCCAAGAAAGAAAATGTATCCCGTATCATGAGATTGGTTACAAATGGTTATACGGATGGTCTGATAGATGATACCATCAAAAATATCTGATTGTGGATTTTCCCATTACTCCTATGCTTTACCTATTACCTAAAATTCACAAAAAACGTGTAAACCCTCCGTGTAGACCAATAGTCTCCGGACGGGAATCAGTGACATCACACATTTCTATCTTTTTGGACAAACTACTTTGCACTTATGCCATCAGTGCCGAGTCATATATCAGGGAAACCTTAGATTTTTTTATCTAAAATTCAGGAGGTGACTATCACAGATAAGACCATCATGGCGTAGCCAGTCTATATACTTCAATACAGAGGGGTATATATGCTGTGGAGAATGCCATGATTTTGTCTGATTACACTCCAGAAAAAAATTTACTTCATTATCTCTCTGCTCAAGAAAGTGCTAGAATGTAACTCTTTCCTCTTTAATGATGTGTATTACATGCAAATGAGGGGGATGGCCATGAGCAGTAATGTGGTGCCTACATACACCACTATTTTTGTGGCACATCTCGAGGAGGAGTTCGTTTACATATCTCCCCACTTCAGCCGTGTGCTGAAGTGGTGGTGGTACATCGACGATATGTGAGCTAAAAGAGTTGTCCGAGTTATCAATTGCATGGAGGCTGACATACAGTTCACTCTGACTTTTTCCACAACCGCTGTAGATTTTTGGGATGTGACTGTAGGGAAGGATGGAGATAGATTAACGACTGACTTGAACTACAAACCTACCGACAGCAACACCTACTTAGGTTTGACAGTGGACATCCCAGGGCCATGGTCAGGTAAATCCCATATAGCCAAATGCTAAGAGCACTGATTTCACTGAAAGACGCTACCCTGTAAAATTGATTGATGATCACAAAATCTGCATCAGAAACCTTAGACAGCATAGAAAAAGAGTCTGAGAGATAAACACCACTAAACAAACGGCTACACAGAAGAAAGGTGATCATATTCCCTTTATTTCGACATATAATGAGTTTTCACATAAGATCTCTACTGTTATGTGCAAGCACTGGCACTTAGTCTGTGATTGCCATACTCAGGTGGAAGAGTTTACAAACCCGCCTCTAATGTTGTTCCGCAGGGCACCCAATCTTAAGGACAAAATAGTCAAAATGGACATTTCTGAACAACCTAAAACACAACAAAAGTACCTTATTGGGAAAAAAAACAAGGGCTCCTTCCCATGCCGCAGTTGCATGAACTGCGACTATATGTTGAAGGGCTTGACGTTTGTACATCCTCAGACAAAGCATACGTATGACATCAGATTTTATCTTAACTGCAACTCAGATTTTGTGGTGTACTTAATGTGGTGTCCATCCATTATGCTATATGTTGGTGAGACGAGCCTTGACCTGAAAACTTGTCTCAACCAACATCACTACACCATTCGTAAAAAAAAAAGACTGGATGTTCCAGTTGCAAAACACTTTACGGAAGCCAATCACAAGGAGAGAGATCTCAAGTGTATGATCTTGGACCACATTTGGCCACTTAAGAGGCGGTGATCGTGTCACACTTTGAAAAAAAATGTGAACTAAAATGGATTTTTAGATTGGGTACCATGAGGCCTCATGGTCTCAAGGCCGAATTCAAGACTACATCTAAAAGGAGTACTAGGTAGTTCCTCCAGTGTAGCCCCTTACCAGTTGTTGTATGTAACTCTTGGTCTGCTTGTATTATTGACCCAACTAATATTACATTTTCTCTGTTTAATTTCAGATAATATGGACTCTGCGCTTTGTAAGCCACCAACAGAGCAGCTGTGATGTCCTGTACAGTGAATGGAGCATTGTTTTCTGTTACATATCTTTCTACTGTGGAAGTTGTGGTACAATATAATTCACATATGCCGCCCGGCTTTAATCATGCCAGTTTGGTCTAAATTGCTCAGTGGGTTCAGATCACTTTGAACTGTCCGTATAGGAGGTGATTGGATCAGAGGTGGCAATGCCTGTCTTTTGACAGATGTTGGTTCGCCTAGTTTCCCACATGCAGCGTCTGCTTCATAAAGCACATACATGTGATCACCAGAAACCTGAGTGACAGTTCTTCATTGAGCCATGCCAGCTCCGTCTTCAGCAAACCGCTAAAACGAGCCCTGTGATGTAGTTTACCCCTTGTCGCCTCTATTCCAGCTCATAGATCAGTAATGTATTTAAGGTTAATGTAAATAGGGTAATATGTATGTAAATAAATGGTTAATTACCTGTTCCATAGCGTTGCAGGACCTGCGGGTCACGTGACTAGGTAAACTCTATGGTATTCTGCTTAAGGACCTTTGGAGGCCCTGTGTCGTAAGCAATCCCATTACTCTCTGTAATGGTGAATGACAGATGTTCGGACCAATCGGATTCACCCCGCCCCCTGCCCATATAAGGGAGCGGCGGCCATGTTTTCTCTTTCTTGTTCCTGGGCTGTCAAACGAGAAGGACCTGTACCGCAGCTAACGCAGTGAGTTGGGCCCGAGCCTTGCGGCAACGGCCGGATCATTCAAAATATAGAGTGTATCAATTCCCACACACTCTGCAGCATCACCGGACCTAATAATACCCCTAAATCCGGACGGATCTGCAAATATCTACCCTAAATTCAGTGACTGTCTAAATAGCAAGGTCCGCAACAACTGTCAGTCACTAAGCCATATAAGGACTGTTTGAATGAGACTGTTACTGTGCCTGGGATGTATCGCAAGCACTTAAGTAAAGTTGTTCAAGTTCAAGTTCAATCTCCTTGCGGACCTTCAGTCATATCATGCACCTATCATTACTGGGAAGGGCGGCGATAGGCCGGAGCATTGCCTCAGCATACCAGCCCTCAGCCTGGCGTCACAAACTATAGGGTTAACATTAACCCCTCATATACCGATACCATACCACCTCTACCATACACCCCCCAAGGGCTACCACAAAGCCTTTTTGGCGTTGCACGAACAGGATTCAGGTGTTTGCTTACTATTGCCACTAGTGAAAGTGTACTCCCCCCCCAGAAAGCGAACTTTATTCATGTGTTGCTGTGTACAAGAACGGTGCTTGTGGTGCACCATACAAGGGGGCCAAGAGAAAAGTATAGCGGAGCTACAAGTTAGCGTGGGACATCCCGGCGCACGTGGTCCAGAGACCCCGCCCACTGAAGCTCTCGATGCCGCGGCGGCCATTTTGTCGGAGCCTAGTGCCAAGAACCAACAAGGAAAGACAGCTCAGCGCGGGAAAAGGCGCTGAGTGCAACAACGGGCTGGAAGCTGTGAGGAACCGGAACAGTACGGGACTCTGAGACATCAGATTGCCGAATTGAAGTCCCCCATAGAGTCGCTTCAGCTGCCGATCAGCGCACTCAAATTTCGATTAAAGGCTGTTGAGTTTCAGGTCACCGCTATCAAATTTGAAATCTACGCTCTCAAGTTCCGGATTAAAGAACAACTGCGCATTTCTTTGGGATCTAGGAATCCAAGATGTATTTAAAGGGCCAGTGTACCAAATACAGAGATGTCAGAACCTGCAGCCCTACAGTCCCCACCTGAACAGCAAGGGGGTGATGCTCCAGTGGCCCCACCAATGGGGTCTCCACCCCAAGCCAGAAGAATGTTGCCGCCTTCACCAACGCTCTCGACCTCACAAGGACGTGCTCTACCTGTGATGCCAGCAAGACCTCCAGAACTGGCGGAAAAGGACCCAACCAGTCCACCTTCAGTCTCCCCCTATGTGTTGGGAGCCCCAGTCACTGCACCTGTCTTCTTGGGGAATCCTGTGCTTCCCACCTACAATGGTGATCCTTTTACATTAAGAGACTTTAAAGAAAAATTCTACAGCCTCTTTGCATTTTATGCTCTTCCCCAGGGGCGTAGCTAGAAACCACAGGGCCCCGGTGCAAAAATTTGCCCAGGGCCCTCCTATCACCTGACAACCCGCTTCCCCAATCCCGGGCGACCCCTTACTCGGCCGCTCAAAGATATCAGTGACTACAGCACTGATGAGACACAGTCAGGAGAATACACAACGATATAAGTGACTGACAGGCAGGACCAGACAGACAAAACATAGGCCCAGGCATTTAAAAATTAGCAGCCTATCACCTTGGTTCCAGTTACTCTCAGGCTGTTATAAAGCTATAACTCCCATCATATCTGGAGAGCCTAGGCATTATGGGAGTTGTAGTTTTGCAACAGATGGAGAGCCACAGATTAGGGTACAGCACCACCCATCATCACTGCAGAACTAACAAGTGACTCCAGCTGATGGGACAGTCAGGAGAATACGCATTGATATCAGAGACCTGAGTGACGTCTTCTCTGTTGTCTTTTCTTTTCTTCTTCATCTGGTCCAGACGTCAGTCTACTGCACCCCCTGAATATAATACTGCCTCACACTGCATCCCCTGAATATAATACTGCCACCTACTGTACCCCCTGAATATAATACTGCCCCACACTGTACCCCCTGAATATAATACTGCCACACACTGTATCCCCTGAATATAATACTGCCACACACTGTACCCCCTGAATATAATACTACCACATACTGTATCCCCTGAATATAAAACTACCATACACTGTACCTCCTGCATATAATACTGCCACCCACTGTACCCCCGAATATAAAATTGCCACCTCCTGTTCCCCCTGAATAAAATATTATATTCTCTGAATATAATACTACCACACACCATACCCTCTGAATATAATACTGCCACATGGTGCCCATGAATGTAATACTGCTACCCTCTGTACCCCTGAATATAATACTTCCACACACTGTACCCCTGAATATAAACCCTCAAAAATAACCACACTACCTTCCAAATGTAATAATCCCTCCATAATAATAATACTGTTACACACTGTTTCTTCTCAGTTTAGCTGAATCACACCTGTCCTCCTCCAGACCCCTCTGTCCTCCTCCTGTCTCCTCTGTTCCAACCCCCCTTTCCTCCCAGACCCATAAGTCCTCCTACATGCTCTTCTCCCCCCCCCCCCTAGACCACTAAGTCCTCTACAGGCTCCTCTGCCCCCTCCCCAGACCCCAGAATTCTGCTCTAGGCTCCCCTGCCAAACTCTTCAGACCCCAAAGTCTGACCCATACCCAATCACCTCCTGTCTCCCCACATTAATGAGCAATATATGTATTTATGTATGATAGATCTGTATGGTAGATGTATGGTTATGATATTTGCGTGTATGATAGATGTATGATACATATACACAGCATACACCCATCTATCATACATACACACACTTATCATTCATACATACATCTATCATCCACACATCCATCATACATTCACATACATCATACATCCACACATCATAGATACATCCATCTAGCTTACACACATCTATCATACATACACACATCACAAATACACACACATACACGCACACATCTAGCTTACACACATCTATGAAACATACACACATCATACAAACACACGCCCGGCGCCTCCGACACCCCCCCCCCCCGCCCCTCCCACACACATATGCATAATACATACATATACACGCACATCATACACACACATACATTATACATGAACACATATCATGCATACACCTGCCGCCTCGAGATCTCCCCGCATAATACATCTCCACACATCATACATACATCCTTCTACCTTACACACATCTCCATACATACATCTTGCTTACACACATCTATTATTCATACACACACCATTCATACACACACATCATTCATACATCATACATACAGTACATACACACATCATACATACACACACCGCCTCCCCCCACATGCATAATGCATACATACACACACATCATACATAAGCACATCATATACACACCCGCCGCCTCGAAATCCCCCCCGCATAATACATCTCCACACATCATATATACATCCTTCTAGCTTACACACATCTCCACACATCATACATACATACATGTTGCTTACACACATCATTCATACACCATACACACATCATACATACACCATATATACAGTACATACACACATCACACATACACCATACATACAGTACATACACACACATCATACATACACCATACATACAGTACATACACTCATCATACATACACCATACATACAGTACATACACACATCATACATACACCATACATACAGTACATACACACACATCATACATACACCATACATACAGTATATATAACCCCATCATACATACACCATACATACAGTACATGTATGCATATCATACATACACCACACATACAGTACATATATGCACATCATACATACACCATACATGTAGTACATACACACATATCATACATACACCATACATAAAGTACATATACACACATCATACATACGTCATACATACAGTACATATATGCACAGCATACATACACCATACATACAGTACATATATTCACATTAAACATACACCATACATGCAGTACACACATGCACATCATACATACACCATACATACAGTACATATATGCACATCATACATACACCATACATGCAGTACACATATGAACATCATACATACACCATACATACAGTACATACATGCACATCATACATACACCATGCATGCAGTACATATATGCACATCATACATACACAATACATGCAGTACATATATGCACATCATACATACACCATACATGCAGTACATATATGCACATCATACATACACCATACATGCAGTACACATATGAACATCATACATACACCATACATACAGTACATACATGCACATCATACATACACCATGCATGCAGTACATATATGCACATCATACATACACAATACATGCAGTACATATATGCACATCATACATACACCATACATGCAGTACATATATGCACACCATACATGCAGTACATATATGCACATCATACAAACACACGCCCGGCGCCTCCGACACCCCCCCCCCCCCGCCCCTCCCACACACATATGCATAATACATACATATACACGCACATCATACACACACATACATTATACATGAACACATATCATGCATACACCTGCCGCCTCGAGATCTCCCCGCATAATACATCTCCACACATCATACATACATCCTTCTACCTTACACACATCTCCATACATACATCTTGCTTACACACATCTATCATTCATACACACACCATTCATACACACACATCATTCATACATCATACATACAGTACATACACACATCATACATACACACACCGCCTCCCCCCACATGCATAATGCATACATACACACACATCATACATAAGCACATCATATACACACCCGCCGCCTCGAAATCCCCCCCGCATAATACATCTCCACACATCATATATACATCCTTCTAGCTTACACACATCTCCACACATCATACATACATACATGTTGCTTACACACATCATTCATACACCATACACACATCATACATACACCATATATACAGTACATACACACATCACACATACACCATACATACAGTACATACACACACATCATACATACACCATACATACAGTACATACACTCATCATACATACACCATACATACAGTACATACACACATCATACATACACCATACATACAGTACATACACACACATCATACATACACCATACATACAGTATATATAACCCCATCATACATACACCATACATACAGTACATGTATGCATATCATACATACACCACACATACAGTACATATATGCACATCATACATACACCATACATGTAAGACATACACACATATCATACATACACCATACATAAAGTACATATACACACATCATACATACATCATACATGCAGTACATATATGCACAGCATACATACACCATACATACAGTACATATATTCACATTAAACATACACCATACATGCAGTACACACATGCACATCATACATACACCATACATACAGTACATATATGCACATCATACATACACCATACATGCAGTACATACATGCAAATCATACATACACCATGCATGCAGTACATATATGCACATCATACATACACAATACATGCAGTACATATATGCACATCATACATACACCATACATGCAGTACATATATGCACATCATACATACACCATACATGCAGTACACATATGAACATCATACATACACCATACATACAGTACATACATGCACATCATACATACACCATGCATGCAGTACATATATGCACATCATACATACACAATACATGCAGTACATATATGCACATCATACATACACCATACATGCAGTACATATATGCACACCATACATGCAGTACATATATGCACATCATACATACACCATACATACAGTACATATATGCACATCATACATACACCATACATACAGTACATATATGCACATCATACATACACCATACATGCAGTACATATATGCACATCATACATACACCATACATTCAGTACATATATGCACATCATACATACACCATACATACAGTACATACACACACATTATGCATACACCATACATACAGTACACACACACATCATACATACACCATACATACAGTACATATATGCACATCATACATACACCATACATACAGCACATACACTCATCATACATACACCATACATACAGTACATACACACATCATACATACACCCTACATACACACATCATACATACACCATACATACAGTACATACACACATCATACATACACCATACATACAGTACATATATGCACATCATACATACACCATACATGCAGTACATATATGCACATCATACATACACCATACATACAGTACATATATGCACATCATACATACACCATACATACAGTACATATATGCACATCATACATACACCATACATACAGTACATATATCCAGATCATACATACACCATACATACAGTACATATATGCACATCATACATACACCATACATACAGTACATACACACACATCATACATACAGTACATACACAAATCATACATACACACTCTGCCTCTGGACCCCAAATAAAACCTCCCCCTCCGAACCTGAAATTAACAACCCCCACCCCCCTCCTTCCAGACCCGAATTTAACCACCACCAAACCCCCCCCCCTCCGGACCCGAAATTAACACCCCCCACCTGACCCAAAATTAATTCCCAGCAACCCGACCACCTTCTCACCCCTGCCGCTCCTCCGGACCACAAATTAAGCCCCCCCGCCGCTCCTCCATTAACCCCTCCTCACTCACCTGCGGCCGCCATGAAGTTCAGCGAGGAGACCTGCTGGGGATCCGATCCCTCATCTGCGCTCACTCCTAGGCCGTTGCTGCAGGCATTAGGAGCATGTCTGCAGTGTATGTCTCGGGGGGGGGGGGGGGGTGTTGAGGCTAGCACCACGCCGGGCCTGGCACTGGCAGCGTCACTGCCACAAGCCTCCCCTGCGGGCCCCCTGTGCTAAGGGGCCCGGTCGCAATGGTGACCTTTGCGACCTCTATAGCTACGCCACTGCTCTCCCCCCTCATCAACAGGTACAGCTGCTTCTAGGAAAACTCCAGGGACCCGCCTTGGAAGAACTGCGCACCTGGCCAGCGGCTGATAAGGCCACAGTGGACAGATTTTTGAAGGACTTTCTCAAGTGTTTGAATCTCATTCTCCCTCGGAGGTACGCCTCCGACTCTATGAACGACACCAGAAGCCAGGTGAGACCCTCCGAGCATATGCAGTGGCTTTGCAGAGCACATTAGAGGCGGTACAGAAGTTGGACGGCATCACGCCCGATCAGGGCAATCGAGTGCTGATGGACCGTTTTATACAGTGGGCGGTAAACAAATGGGACAAGGCCCAACTTAGGATGCTGGCCGTGCAAAATCCCGACATGGCTTTCCCAGCTTTTAAGAGACTCGCGGGTTAAAGTAACAGAGTCGGGACCTCAGACAGAGGAGATTAGTGTCCCCGCTGCTGAATCTCCGGGACCCGCGCCCCAGCCACCTGTCCCTTCTCAATCTACCCCACCAATACCTTCTTCTAGTCCTTGGACAGCTGACTTACAAGACATTAAACAGGACATTGAACAGTTAGCCAGGGCCTTTAAAGAAATGGCGGTACGGCCAAATCCTTCTAGATCTACAACACCACCACCTAAGAAGGCCGACCCTCGCCCTGTTACTCCATCTAGTATCCCTCCTGTGAGACCACCTGGGAGTCAGAGACCCGTCTGTAGCTATTGTAACAAGAATGGACACTTGAAGAGCCAATGCTGGGCTTTAAACGGGCGTCCCCTGGAGTCGAGGACCGCACCCCAGGAGTAGAGGTTGAAGGTCCAGAATCAACCAGCGACAAGAAGGGACTGTCTATGTATGTAGCTTCTTGTTTTTATGTACAGGGGATGATTGAAGGTGTCCGGTTACAAGCTCTGATAGATACAGGGTCTCAGGTATCCACTATTCCACTATTTCTATAAGTACTGGGGCCCAGAAAGGTTGTGCGACCCTCAGGAAGCAGAGTTCAGAGTAATTTCAGGGAACGGGAAACCAGTACCCAGGCATGGTTACTGGGAGCCCACAGTGCAGGTGGGAAAACATGTGTTAGGAAGACAGGGTGTGATTGTCACAAATGTTAGGAATGAGGGGGCAGCTGATTTCATTTCAGGCATGAATATTATGAGGCACTGTTTTGATGATATTGTCTGTGCACTGCATGCATGTCTCCCTCACTTGTCACCCCCATGCCAGCGAGCTGCCCAACACCACCTCAAAATCCTCCAAGCAGAACAGAAGTTCGTAAATCATCATGGTGAAATCTGTCGAGTAAGGATTCAAGATATCCGAGCCGTTAGTCTACAGCCACAGACAGTTATTTGGTGCCGTGCCCGACCCGGGGTGAAGAATCAAGATTACCAAGCGCTCTTGGAGACCCTTCTGCTGGAAGATTGTCCCTTGGTGCGAGCTGCTAGAAGCCTGGTAACCGTACGGAATGGGAAGGTCCCAGTGAGACTTATCAATCTCTCTCAAGTTGCTGTCCAACTACCCAACTACACCCCAGTGGCTACTTTACACCATCTAGACGTCCGAGATGTAGTCTCGAAGTCACAGGTGCTCCAACGAGGACCTGACCAGAACCCTGCGGAACCTTGGTGGAACCAACTACAGATAGGAGACGAAGATACCCCCAAGGAACAGGTCGAAGGAGTCATCCAGGTGGCTAAGAAACATCAAGAAGCTTTCAGCAAATTTCCCACAGACTTTGGCAGGACCACCATGATCAAACATAGGATTCTTACCGGAGACAATCCACCCATTAAAGAGAAACATCGTCCTGTGGCTCCTGGGATGTATCAGAACATAAAGAAAATGCTCGTGGAGATGAAAGAGGCCGATGTTATCCAGGAAAGCCAGAGTCCGTGGGCTGCACCTTTGGTCTTGGTGAAGAAAAAAGATGGCACCATCCGCTTTTGCATGGATTATCGGAAATTGAACAACATAACTCATAAGGATCCTACGCATCGAAGAATCCTTGACTGCGTTGGGGGTCTGCCGCCTACTTTTCTGACGAGCGGCTACTTGCAGGTACCAATGGCAGAAGAGGACAGAGAGAAGACCGCATTTGTGACCCCCATGGGTCTCTTCGAGTTCAAAAGTATGCCCTTTGGACTGTGCAATGCACCAGCTACTTTCCAACGCCTAATGGAGCAATGCTTAGGGCACCTTAACTTCCAGAGTGTTTTGTTGTATTTAGATGACGTCATAGTCTACTCTCGAACATATCAAGAACACCTGGATCACATGAAAGAAGTTTTCCAAGTTGTTATCCGACATGGACTCAAGGTGAAACCTTCCAAATGTCACTTGCTAAAGGCACAAGTGCACTACTTAGGACATGTTGTCAGTGCTCAAGGAGTCCAGCCTGATCCAGACAAAGTGAGTGCTGTAAAAGGGTGGCCTACACCTAAGACGGTGTGAGATGTCCAAAGTTTCCTGGGGTTTGCTGGATATTACCGGCGTTTCATCCCTCATTTTGCTCAAATTGCTGGACCCTTGACCGAATTACTGAGAGGGACTGCCCGGGATAATTATAATCGGAGGCTTCCCATCCAGTGGGCCGATGAACAAGAAGATGCCTTTCGAGCCCTGAAGTATCTCCTCACAGAACCCCCCATATTGGCATATCCTGACTACAGCCTGCCATTCTGTTTATATGCAGACGCTAGCTTTGAAGTTCTGGGGGCGGTCTTATCTGAAGTGCAAGATGGCAAGGAGAGGGTGATTGCATCTTCGAGGTGCTCAGAAGAATGATGCTAACTATAGCTCCTTCAAGCTGGAACTCCTGGCCCTGGTTTGGGCTATTATTGAGAAGTTTAAAGACTATCTGGCTGCTACTCCCTTCACGGTCTACACTGATAACAACCCCTTGGCCCATTTGAACACTGCTAAGTTGGGAGCTCTTGAACAGCGTTCGGCCTCTCGGTTGGCCAACTATGATTTTAACATCAAGTACCGCAGCGGAAAAAACAATGTTAATGCGGATGTACTTTCTCGCATGGCCCGGGGAGAAGCAGCCCCTACTGAAGATGTGTGGGAAGATGTAGAAATGCCTCCCTTCTACCAAAGGTTCGTGAGCCAGAATGCTCTAACCACCCAGGCGGGTGACGGACCTGAATCTCCCAAAGTCTCTGAAGATCTGTCCACCTGGAAGACACTTCAGGATGAGAGCAGAGTTATCGGGGACCTCCTCGACTATTGCCTCCACAAGAAGGTGCCTACTCGGGTGCGCAAGGCCCATGGAGACTTTGAATTGAAGTGGCTGTGGCGGCAGAGAAATCGCCTGTTCCTGCACAAGGGGTTGGTCTACCAAAATTCCCTGGACCCAGTCTCGGGAGACTGCATACACCAGATTGTGGTTCCCAGGAGGGAGGCAGCCATTGTTCTGAATGCCTATCATGATCAATCCTGACACTTCGGGGTCCATAAGACGGAGATCACCGTCAGAAGAAGATTTTACTGGATTGGGATGCGGGGAGACATCGAGAAATGATGTGCCGAGTGCTCCGTGCACAACGTGATAAAGAACCCCCGGAGGGACGCAAGAGCCCCTTTGCATCCCATCTGTACAGAAAGACCGAATCAAATTGTTGCCTTGGACCATGTGAAGCTGGCCCCCACTCGATCTGGCTATTGTCATGCTCTAACAATGGTGGATGATTATTCCAAGTGGGTGGTCGTGGTCCCCGTAAAGGATCTTACCGCCAAGACTGCTGCTCTACTCTTCTATCGGCATTGGATCCAACCGTTGGGGTGTCCCGAATCGGTCCTCACGGATCGGGGAACTGCCTTTGAAGCCCAGTTGTTCCAGGAACTTTGCCAGTTGCATGATTCCAAGAAACTCCAGACAACGGCCTACCATCCCCAAGGGAATGGACTCTGTGAGAGGATCAATCAAGTGTTCATCCAGATGCTGAGAGCAGCCTCTGTCTCAAAGCACGAAGAGTGGCCTCAGCTGCTGACAGAACTCTTGGAAATTTACAACAACACTGTTCACTGCTCTACGGGGTATACGCCCTTTTTCTTGATAATGGTCCGACACGGCCGATTGCCAAAGGATCGAACCTTTGGGCTACAGGCACCTTTCAACAATTCTCCTCAGGCTTCCCTAGGTTGGGTGTCAGAGCATCGACAAAGAATTTAGGAAGCCAAGAGATGAAAATGGGTGAAGTTCATGAGCGCCAGCAGAAAGACTATAATCGACATGCTTCGGCTCAGCCTTTGCAGCTTGGAGATAAAGTGTGGCTCAGAAAATTTCCTAGAACCCATGAATTTGACTCCCTGTGGGAAACGGAGCCATACACCATCACTGTGGTTCCTTATCCTGAAACGGACGTGTACGAGATACAAAAAGATGGGTTCGAGCCACAGGTGGTTCACCGGAATTGGATAAAAGTGTGCTGGAAAGAAGATGTGTTTGGCCCATCTCCTCCTACTCCTTCTGATCCTCCTGCTACTTCTACTCCACCTCCTCCAAGACCAGTGAGAGAATATGTGCTGGGAGAAGGAATTCATCCCACTATGGACGTTCCTTTGTTCCCATCTAAGCAGCCCACCATGTATTGGGGCATACCGTTCCCAGCTCCATCCAACCAGCCGCCACTGGTTGCACCACCCAGTCAGTTGCCAGTAGCTGTTGCTCACTGTCAACCACCATTGGTTGCTACACCCAACATCAGTCCTGCTCCAGTAACTGCTCCAGATATTGATGCCACTACTCCACCTGTCTTAAGAGAACCCCCTCAGTTCAACCGAAGATGTTGCTTCCGTTTCCAGCCCTCCAGCTGGTCCCTCGGGGACTGAAGTTCTTGAAGAAACCTCAAGTGAAGGAACTCCTGATGACTCAGAGGTGGTGTTGCGGCGGTCTCAAAGGACTACACAGGGCAAACTACCCATAAGGTGCCAGGACTCACATTTAGTACCTGCACACATAGTACCTTTGATAACCCACTTCAATGCTCTGCCAATCACTTTTGAGTAGCCTAGATTACTCACTTAAATGTACTACCTCAAAATTTCTCTAGTACATACATCAAATAAATATCTCACTTAAAGAAAACACTAAAGGAATTGTAGCATATTGATACCCAATTCCTGCCTCTGTTAGGTACACTTCTTCTTTTCTTTATTCATTGCGTGTGTGAGATGCTCTGCCTGGCCAGTATGTGCTCTTGCAAATACAGAATTAAACATGTAATCCCAAGAATAACCTAGTAGGTTGTTTTGAAAGTGCTCTAGGGGTAAGTAGCGTGTAGTCGATAGACCCTAGCAGCCACCCTTACTGTGACCTAGCTTCCGGCTAGCCAGTATACCTTTCGTGTACTAACTAACAGGTAACTTATTGTTGGCAAATAGAATGTGTGAGATAGTACAAATGCCTAGTCAGCTTGAAGCTAACTGTATAGAGAGGTGTACTAATGTCTAGATAGTCTCATGTGTAGAGAGTTATACTAATGTTCAGTTAAGCCTCATAAAAATTGTGTGGAGAGCTAATAAAAATGTCTTAGGCAGCTATCTAATTGTCTAGTGAGACCTAATTGTCTAGTAAGCTTCAAAATGTATAATAAGTTTAATAAAGTTGTATAGGAAGCTAGAAACTAAAGTATAAATAGCTTCTTTAAATGTCTAGATAGCTTAAATGTCTAGATAGCATTATATGTCTAGATAGATTTCTAATAGCCTAATCCAGTTACTAAGAAAGGTATCAAAAGAATGTAAATGTGTTTAGTCTACTTAGGATGTATAGCAAAAGTACAGAGCATCCTGTTCTAAAGCATCCTGTTCTAGTCCTAGTCCCTCTGTCTCAGGGGACAGACGTCGAGGCCGACTTATCTTAAGTAAGGGGGTTTGTGGTGTCCCGATACCACATCCTATACGGTACCTATGTATCTGTGGGTCCCCCATAGCCAGAGTCCCTAAGACGTAGGGATCCCTGTGATGTAGTTTACCCCTTTTCGCCTCTATTTCAGCTCATAGATCAGTAATTTATTTAAGGTTAATGTAAATAGGGTAATATGTATGTAAATAAATGGTTAATTACCTGTTCCATAGCGTTGCAGGACCTGCAGGTCACGTGACTAGGTAAACTCTACGGTATTCTGCTTAAGGACCTTAGGAGGCCCTGTGACGTAAGCAATCCCATTACTCTCTGTAATGGTGAATGACAGATGTTCGGACCAATCGGATTCACCCCGCCCCCTGCCCATATAAGGGAGCGGCGGACATGTTTTCTCTCTCTTGTTCCTGGGCTGTCAAACGAGAAGGACCTGTACCGCAGCTAACGCAGTGAGTTGGGCCTGAGCCTTGTGGCAACGGCCTGATCATTCAAAATATAGAGTGTATCAATTCCCAGACACTCTGCAGCATCAGCGGACCTAATAATACCCCTTAATTCGGACGGATATGCAAATATCTACCCTAAATTCAGAGTCTGTCTAAATAGCAAGGTCCGCAACAACTGTCAGTCACTAAGCCATATAAGGACTGTGTGTACCAGACTGTTACTGTGCCTTGGATGTATCACAAGCACTTAAGTAAAGTTGTTCAAGTTCAAGTTCAATCTTCTTGAGGACCTTCAGTCATTTCATGCACCTATCGTTACTGGGTAGGGCGGCGATAAGCCTCAGCATAGCCTCAGCATAACAGCCCTCAGCCTGGCATCACTAACTATAGGGTTAACATTAACCCCTCATTTACCGATACCATGCCACCACTACCGTACACCCCCCAAGGGCTACCACATATATATATATATATATATATATATATATATATATCATATGTATCTAATTTCTATCTATCATTCAATCGGAAAGTCTTTAGGCCCTGTCACTTTTTTTTGTTATGTTGTTACCTTGTGCTAAAATAAAATAAATAAAATAATTCCTCATCAATCTGCTCTCAATACCCTAAAACGAGAAAGATGTGAAAAAAAATGTAGAATTTTTTTGCCAATGTATTAAATAAGAAAAAGTGAAATTTCAGCTGGACATATGTCTTCAGACCCTTTGCTATGACACTTAAATTTTAGCTCTGGTTCCTCCCATTTCTCTTGATCATCCTTGAATAGATGAAGGATGGAACAGACAGGACTCTTCCTAGAGCTACCGCCCCACCAAACTAAGTAATTGGGGGAGAAGGGTCTTGGTAAGAGAGGTGCCAAGACCCCAATAGTCACTCTGGCTGAGCTTCAGAGATCCTGTGTGTAGATGGGAGAAACTTCCAGAAGGTCCAGAACCATCACTGCAGCCTCCACAATCTGGGCTGTATGGCAACATGTACAGAAAGAAGCCTCTGATCAGTAATAGATTTATAAAAGCCGACTGGAGTTGCAAAGAAGCTTCTAAAGGACTCTTAGACTGTGAGAAACAAGAACTCAATGGTCACTCTGGCTGAGCTCTTAAGATCCTGTGTGCAAATGTGTTCAGGGTTGATGAGAAGCTGAATGGAGCAAAGTACATATATATTCTTATTGAAAACTTGATGAAGAGCTCTGGACTTCAGACTGGCTGAAGATTCACCTTTCAACAAGACATTGACCCTAATCACACGGCCAAGACAACACAGGAGCGGCTTAGAGACAAAGACTTCCTGTATTTATCTCTTGTTTATTTATTTATTAATTTGCTTAGTTCTATAGCTATTTTTCTACCTGTCTATTTATTTACACCAATGGTTTTACACAGGATTGCACGTAAACTAATATGACAGAGAAATGCATGAAATAGATAAATATTAGATATTTAGGAAGATAATAGATAGATTTGAGACAGATAGATATGAGATAGATAGATAGATATGAGATAGATAGAGATAGATAGATATGAGATAACTAGATATGAGATAGATAGATAGATAGATAGATATGAGATAGATAGATATGAGATAGATAGATATGAGATAGATAGATAGATAGATATGAGATAGATAGATAGATATGAGATAGATGGATAGATATGAGATAGATAGAGATAGATGAGATAGATAGAAATGAGATAGATAGATAAATACATATGAGATAGATAGATAGATATGAGATAGATAGATATGAGATAGATAGATAGATAGATAGATAGATGGATAGATAGATAGACAGAGGCTGTAATAACTACAACATTTTCTCCATCTGCTCAGTCTACATGTTGTACCCCAGGTTAGCTATCTGCGATTTTGTAGGGTTCACAATGTTAGTATTTACAGGACTTTCTCGTGGACTCCGTATTTACGGTGCTCCCGGCTAATCATTTATGCCAGTTCATGACTGTTTGCCAAAGTGTTAGAAGATCAGATGAAAAACAGTATTTTAAGAAGTAGCCCAGGGTGCAGGTCAATGTAACATGACAGAAAACTTGCGTTTCTTGTGGTACTCCTGAGCCCGCGGGGGATGTTTTCCTCTATCTGGTGATCAAAAACTTCTATCCTGTATGTGAAATTGGTTATCTTGACGTGTCTTCATCTTGTCCTTTCCCCTCACAAAGCCAGAGGGTCTTCAACATTTCTTCTCTGTTCCTTGTATCTTTGTCTTTGGCAGAAGCAATTGAAGTGACAGGCAGCGAGCTGCCATCTCCTATTCATTCCTTCCCTAAATAAAAGGCTCACCACCTTCCAGGCTATCTGTCATAATGGTATCATCTTGGTGGGTATTTTTCAGATGCTCATCTTGTTATTGTAGTTTTTTTCCTCCTTTTTCTTGCCCCTAAAGAAAATCTAACATACAAAAGCACAACAGCATGAGCAGATGTGTGTTCACACGTGTTACAAAGAGAGTTAATGCAATCCTAGGTTTTAACTATGTGTTACCATAAGCAAGACATTACCATAGGAATACTGCACCTATGACTGAGAGCACATAAATTATACAAATGTAGCTGAGCTGAATCACTCAGTCGAGGGTTCAAATGTGTAACACAAATAAAAAATAAAAAGAAGCCAGTGCAATAACCAGGAGTAGAGGAATAAGAGGAGAGGTAGAGGAATAGAATGAGAGGAATGAAAGGAGAGGAATAAGGGAAGAGGAAGAGAAATGAGAGAAAAGGTAGAGGAAGATGAATGAGAGGAAAGGAATTAGAGGAGATAAATAAGAGGTAGAGGAATGAAAGGAGAGTTAGAGGAATAAATTGAGCAGATTGAAAGGTAGAGGAACGTGGGGAGCAGAATGAGAGGAAAGGTAGATGAATGAGAGGAGAGATAGGGGAATGAAAGTAGAGAAAGATGAATGAGTGGAGAGGAAGATGAATGAGAGGAGAGGTGGAAGAACAAGAGAAGAGGAATGAGAAGAGAGGTAGAAGAATGAGAGGAAGAGGAATGAGAGGAGAGCAGAGGTAGAAGAATGAGAGAAGAGGGATGAGAGGAGAGGTAGAAGAATGAGAGAAGAGGAATGAGAGGAGAGGAAGAGGAATGATAGGAGAGGTAGAAGAATGAGAGGAGAGGAAGAGTATTGAGAGGAGAGGTAGATGAATGAGAGGAGAGGTAGAAGAATAAGAGGAGAGGTAGATGAATGAGAGGAGAGGTAGAGGAATGAGAGGAAAGGTAGAGGAATGAGAGGAGAGGTAGAGGAATGAGAGGAAAGGTAAAGGAATGAGAGGAGAGGAGGAGGAATGAGATTAGAGGTAGAGGAATGAGAGAACAGGTAGTGAAATGGGAAGAGATGAATGAGAGGAAAGGTAGGGAAATAAGAGGAGAGGTAGAAGAATGAGAGTAGAGGAAGAGTATTGAGAGAAGAGGTAGATGAATGAGAGGAGAGGTAGAAGGATGAGAGGAGAGGTAAAGGAATGAGAGGAGAGGAAAATGAATGAGAGAATAGGTAGAATAATGAGAAGATAGGTAGAGGAATTAGAGGAGAGGTAGAAGAATAAGAGGAGAGGTAGAAGAATGAGAGGAGAGGTAGAGGAATGAGAGGAGACATAAAGGAATGAGTGGAGAGGTAGAAGAATGAGAGGAGAGGTAGATGAATGGGAGGAGAGGTAGAGGAATGAGAGAAGAGGAATGAGAGGAGAGGTAGAAGAATGAGAGGAGAGGTAGATGAATGAGAGGAGAGGTAGATGAATGAGAGGAGAGGTAGAGGAATGAGAGAAGAGGAATGAGAGGAGAGGTAGAAGAATGAGAGGAGAGGAAGATGAATGAGATGAGAGGAAGAGGAATGAGAGGAGAGGTAGAAGAATGAGATGAGAGGAAGAGGAATGAGAGGAAGAGGAATGAGAGGAGAGGTAGAAGAAAGAAAGGAGAGGTAGAAGAATGAGAGGAGACGAAGAGTATTGACAGGAGAGGTAGATGAATGAGAGGAGGTAGAAGAATGAGAGGAGAGGTAGAGGAATGAGAGGAAAGGTAGAGGAATGAGAGGAGAGGTAGAGGAATGAGAGGCAAGGTAGAGGAACGAGAGGAGAGGTAGAAGAATGAGAGGAGAGGTAGATTAATGAGAGGAGAGGTAGATGAATGAGAGGAGAGGTAGAGGAATGAGAGGAGAGGAATGAGAGGAGAGGTAGAAGAATGAGAGGAGAGGAAGAGGAATGAGAGGAGAGGTAGAAGAATGAGAGGAGAGGTAGAAGAATGAGAGGAGAGGAAGAGTATTGAGAGGAGAGGTAGATGAATGAGAGGAGAGGTAGAAGAATAAGAGGAGAGGTAGATTAATGAGAGGAGAGGTAGAGGAATGAGAGGAAAGGTAGAGGAATGAGAGGAGAGGTAGAAGAATGAGAGGAAAGGTAAAGGAATGAGAGGAGAGGAACAGGAATGAGAGGAGAGGAAGAAGAATGAGAGGAGAGGTAGACGAATGAGAGGAGAGGTAAAAGAATGAGAGGAGAAGTAGATGAATGAGAGAAGAGGTAGATGAATGAGAGGAAAGGTAGAGGAATGAGAGGAGAGGAAGAGGAATGAGATTAGTGGTAGAGGAATGAGAAAAAAGGTAGTGAAATGGGAAGAGATGAATGAGAGGAAAGGTAGAGGAATAAGAGGAGCAGAATGAGAGGAGAGGTAGAGGAATGATTTAAGAGGAATGGCCAGGAGAGGAATGATAGGAGATGAATACGAGGTAGAGGAATGAAAGGAGAGGTAGAGAAATTAGTTGAGCAGACTGAAAGGTCTGTGAGGAGGAGAATGAGAGGAGAAGTAGAGGAATGAGAGGAGAGGTAGAAGGATGAGAGGAGAGGTAAAGGAATGAGAGGAGAGGAAAAGGAATGAGAGGATAGGTAGAAGAATGAGAGGATAGGTAGAAGAATGAGAGGAGAGCTAGAGGAATGAGAGGAGAGGTAGAAGAATGAGAGGAGAGGTAGATGAATGAGAGGAGAGGTAGATGAATGAGAGGAGAGGAAGAGGAATGAGAGGAGAGGTAGAAGAATGAGAGGAGAGGTAGATGAATGAGAGGAGAGGTAGATGAATGAGAGGAGAGGTAGATGAATGAGAGAAGAGGAATGAGAGGAGAGGTAGCTGAATGTGAGGAGAGGTAGAAGAATGAGAGAAGAGGAATGAGAGGAGAGCAAGAGGAATGAGAGGAGAGGTAGAAGGAGTGGAGAGCTAGAAGAATGAGAGGAGAGGTAGAGGAATGAGAGGTAGAGGAAGGAGAGGAGAGGAAGATGAATGAGAGGATAGATAAAGGAAGGAGAGGAGAGAAGAGGAATGAGATTAGAGGTAGAGGAATAAGAAAATGTAGTGAAATGAGAAGAAAGGAATGAGAGGAACAGTAAAGGAATAAGAGGAGCAGAATGAGAGGAGAGGTAGAGGAATGATTGGAGCGGAATGGCCAGGAGAGGAATGAGAGGAGATGAATATGAGGTAGAGGAATGAAAGGTAGAGAAATGAGTTGAGCAGACTGAAAGGTAAAGAAATGTGAGAAGGAGAATGAGAGGGGAAGTAGAAGGATGAGAGGAGAGGTAAAGGAATGAGAGTAGAGGAAAATGAATGAGAGGATAGGTAAAAGAATGAGAAGATAGGTAGAGGAATTAGAGGAGAGGTAGAAGAATGAGAGGAGAGGTAGAGGAATGAGAGGAGAGGTAGAGGAATGAGAGGAGAGGTAGAAGAATGAGAGGAGGGGTAGAAGAATGAGAGACGAGGAAGAGGAATGAGAGGACAGGTAGATGAATGAGAGGAGAGGTAGAAGAATGAGAGGAGAGGAAGAGGAATGACAGGAGAGGAAGAGGAATGAGAGGAGAGGAAGAGGAATGAGAGAAGAGGTAGAAGAATGAGAGGAGAGGTAGATGAATGAGAGGAGAGGTAGATGAATGAGAGGATAGGTAAAGGATGGAGAGGAGACGAAGAGGAATGAGGTTAGAGGTAGAGGAATGAGAGAAAGGAATGAGTCGAGAGGTAGAAGAATGAGAGGAGAGGTAGAAGAATGAGTGGAGAGGAAGATGAATGAGAGGAGAGGTAGATGAATGAGACGAGAAGTAGAAGAATGAGAGGAGAGGAAGAGGAATGAGAGGAGATGTATCAGAATGAGAGGAGAGGTAGAAGAATGAGAGGAGAGGTAGATGAATGAGAGGAGAGGAAGAGGAATGAGATTAGAGGTAGAGGAATGAGAGAAAAGGTAGGGAAATTAGAAGAAATGAATGAGAGGAAAGGTAGAGGAATGATTGGAGCGGAATGGCCAGGAGAGGAATGAGAGGATATGAATATGAGGTAGAGGAATGAAAGGAGAGGTAGAGAAATTAGTTGAGCAGACAGAAAGGTAAAGGAATGTGAGCAGGAGAATGAGAGGAGAAGTAGAGGAATGAGAGGAGAGGTAGAAGGAGGAGAGGGGAGGAAAAGGAATGAGAGCATAGCTAGAAGAGTGAGAAGATAGATAGGGGAATTAGAGGAGAGATAAAGGAAAGAAATGTGAGGTAAAGGAGAGGGAGAGGAATGAGAGGAGAGAAAAGAATGAGATGAGAGGTAGAATAGTGAGAGGAGATGTAGAATAGTGAGAGGAGAGGTAGAGGAATTTAGAGGAGAGGTAGAAGAGTGAGAGGAGAAGTGGTGGAGGAGTGCAAGAGTATTAGAATAGGATGTTGCAGTAGTCCAGGTGGGATGTGGTGAGAGCACATAGAGGCATTGTTGTTGAGTTGTTTCTGATCTGGAGAAGCAGGAGGAGGTCAGGGCCTCAACTGGTCATACACTACAGTCTGACATCTGCCAAAGTGACAGGAGAAAGAGAAGGAGAGGAGGACAGACGAATCATGAAGTTGGATTTCAAAACAATCCATTAGTTAAGGCGAGCAGTAGAGAAGACATGACTTTCATTCTCAAGCTCTACCTGTAATCTTTCAATAGCTTTTTTTTTTTTTTTTTTTTTTTTAGAGACTTAAAAATTGTAGTTTTACAACATCTCAAGGTCCTGAGTTTGGAGAACACTGGTCTAAGCATTAAAAAAATATTTATCTAAAGTTAAAAAATCTTTTTTAAAAAGTATCAACATAATAAAAATTCAAATCACCCCTCTTTTTCCCATTTGTCAAATAAAACTTGTAAACATAAAATAAAAATAAATAAACATGTTTTGTATTGTTTCATGTAGAATCATGTAGAACCATTAAAATATATAACATTATCGATCCTGCGTGGTGAACTCGGCATAAACAGAATTTCAGATTTTTTATCACATCCCGTATCAGAAAAAAATAAAATAAAAAAATAAAAAGTGATCAAAAAGTCACAGCTTCACGAAAAGCTCCAGGGGAAACTGCCTCATCAGTCCTTGTGTGAAGTTGTTTTTAATTTATTTATTTATTTATTTATGATTAATTTATTTATTTAAAATTTTTATCTATTGAATTTTGTGGCGTTAAGGCAAATCCATCAAACGGTTGCACGATCTGTGGTAAATTTTGCGCAAGTACACTAAAGAAGACTGTATATTTAAAAAAAAGTATTTAAAAAAGAAAAGAAGCCTTTTCTAGAGGTCTGTTTGGGGCGGTGTAGATTTGTGACTTTTTGGACTATTTGTGTGAATTTTCGCAAAATTCCAATCGTTGCATGCATCACTTGTGAAAAACATATAAATGTTTACCAAGTCAGTTTCGCTTGAGATACGAAGATGCTTAACTTTTCCAACATTTTTGTGTAAAACAGCCCATGGAAAAAAAATATAAATGCGAAAAATATACACCAAAAAACAACAAAAAACAACAAAAAACTTAAATAAAGTCCACCCCACCCTATGTAGGTGTTTTGGCTAATAGATGAGGGTCCTGGATGGGGATAACTCCTATGTCCTCATAACAATGTGTATAATGGTTCAATAAAATTCGGATTACGCCTTCACTTCTACCCTCCACAGCAGTGCTGTAATGTACTTTGTTTTATACTCCAAAATTCTTATGTTCATTCAGAATGCAAAAAAAAAGAAAAAGCCAGAACACCTGTTCATTTTTATCCTTCCAGATGTTTTCTGCTGGCAAGTGCTCACTTAGAATGTGAACAAGGTTATTTTTTTTAATGTTTGCCGTCTACATTTCAACTCTCAGCAACTGCACCGCTCCATCTGGTCACTAGGTGGCAATGTTGATTTTTAATTTTTCTTAAATTCTTCTCCCAAAAATGAAAATTTACCATCCAGCCAAACAAGATAGATAAATTAAGAGACAATTATCCATGTTCTACTCTCTCCGCTATGTGTGATTAAACTAGTTTCTTGCAGCCTGCAGGATAAATTCTATAGGGTGTCTGACTTA
The DNA here is from genome assembly GCF_029499605.1 of Hyla sarda. NCBI lineage: Eukaryota > Metazoa > Chordata > Amphibia > Anura > Hylidae > Hyla > Hyla sarda. The sequence goes on from NC_079196.1 coordinate 36,189,532, forward strand.
GTCAGAACTGTTTCTGTATATACACACCCTTCCCAGATTTCACCTCAATCTGTCATAGAGATTTGACACCATAGTCCTTCGGTGCTACTTTGAAATGACATGTATATAATGTGGAATATTGTGCAGATTACGGCCAGGGAGACTTTTCACGAAAAATATAGTGTACTCTCATCTTTTTTCTATTAAAAAGAATACATAGATGTAACAGAGATGAGTTTGTCATTTTTATTTTTTTTAATAACATAATGCAGTATGTTTACCTGCAGTCCCATGTAAAGCCATAAATACCACTTTGTGATACCGTAATGAGTGCTGGATAAAAAAAAAAAAAAGTCTGGCTACATTTAAAAACACAGCTCTGCTACATATGTGAAACACAATACAAATACACTGCACTTTATACTGCCTTGCGCCAGGACTTCTTTTTAATTGAAATTTTTTTTTTTACTTAAATGGACACTGTCAGATACAAAAACTTTTGATATGTTGTAAAGCATGTATAACCAATAGGTTTTACATTTGCTTTCATTAGAAAATTTTCAGTATTTCATACTGAAAAAGCCAGTGAAACATCTGCCCCCCCTGCCTGCTTAGACACATACTAGTCCTGCTGTGTCCATGCGTCATCACCTATGTCATGGACACACTTCCTTGATTGACAGCTGTGAGTGCAGGGCTCATAGCTGGAGGAAAAATCCTCCCACTGTCAGCTTGTGTCCCGCTACTGTCAGTGAGGACAAGCTGGGAGTTGTAGTTTTGCTAATGCTAGGGGAGATGTGAGCAGACAGCATACTGAGGGAGGGGGCGGAGACCTGCACAGTGAGGCCACGCCCCCCTCTCTTTGAGAGGAATTCAGACTAGTGAGCTAAATTAAAAGTGTAATAAATATGCTAGACACATGCAAATTAGATGAACATGGTCAGGATTAGGTACTGAGTGATATATAAAAAAAAAAACTTTTTTTTTTATTGGATCTGACGGGTACACGTTAAGGTTCGTTTACATGGATTTCTCAAAAATATTTTAAATTAAGGAGATTGTAAATTAATTACTATTTTACAGATTTGCCATATATCACCAATATATACGAAAATAACTTAATGTAAGATGCTATATATGACATTACAGATATTAACTTACAGGACACAATGAGTGTAATTTATCAAATTTATCAACGCACGCGTTTTAGCGGGTGCGCGACAGTTATTAAAGTCCCCCCCCCATTGTGTCCTGTAAGTTAACATCTGTAATGTTATATATAGAATCGTTTGCGCTTTTATTTTGCGCACTGAGTTGCGCCGAAATGTATAATTATTGCGCAATTCCAGGGGACATGACTAGTGGAAACAATGGGTGGCGTGTAGAATTTATCATTTGCGTAAAAAATGTATATTTTTGCGCAAATGTATGCTAGTTACCAGCTGGCGTATTTATGTTAGTTTTTCACATTTTTTTTAATTTTTTTGTTATTGTTGTTTTTGTGCACTATCCAGGAGCACATAATAAATTTTGCGCTGCTGCTGGGAGAACCACGCACACTTGTGCTGCACTGATAAATTCCCCCCGCCATAGACTTCTAGTGCTGAGATAGCAGAGCTGGGTTTGTCATTTGGCACTGGTCATGATTTTTTTTAATATGTTGTCTTTGGATGCAGGTAAAATCTTTTCTGACAATGCACCTAAGAAACAATAAATCCAGCTGTACTATATATATATATATATATATATATATATATATATATATATATATATATATATATATATATATTTATCTATCTATCTATCTATCTATCTATCTATATATATATGTATATCCTGTATCTGTAGTAAGAATTGACTATTATAAGAAAAGCAGCTCTGCTACATCAGTTCATATTGAAAATCAATTACACATCTAGTTGAAAATGTTATACAGACACAGTACTATATAGATAGTAAAATAAATTCAGTTCTAGAATGTTAGCAATTGATTGGGCCTGCCGCCTAATACGAAATGTTGTAGGCGATAAAAAATAAATAAAAAAAATAAAATAAAATTCAGCTCTGCTACATCTGCTACAGGTATTAGCAGTTGATTAGATATCGAGTTACACATGCTACACCGATGACAAACTATATAGATAGTGTAACAAATTCAGTTCTGCTACATTTTTGCATATTCAATCATTTAGGCCGATAGATAGGCTTTAGATGTTTTCCTATTACAACATACTAGAGATATTACAATAGCAAACTCAGCTCTGCTATATCTGTACACATTGGCAGTTCATTAGAATTCGGAAGTCTACCAAACTGTGGCCTTACAGATGTTGCAAAACTACAACTCCCAGCATGCTCGGACAGCCGTTGGCTGTCCGAGCATGCTGGGAGTTGTAGTTTTGCAACATCTGGAGGGCCACAGTTTGGAGACTCATGAATAAGATAGCTATGTTACATTGATACAGAACTTTAAAAAAAACCAACCAATTAAAGGGGTACTCCACTGGAAAACTATTTTTTTTTTTAATCAACTGGTGCCAGAAAGTTAAACACATATGTAAATTACTTCTATTTAAAAATCTTAATCCTTCCAGTACTAATCAGCTGCTGTATGCTCCACAGGAAATTGTTTATCTTTCTGAAATTCCTTTTTGTCTGACCACAGAGCTCTCTGCTGACACATCTGTCCATGTCAGGAGCTGTCCAGAGCAGGAACAAATCCCCATAGCAAACCTCTCCTGCTCTGGACAGTTCCTGATGCGGACAGATGTGTCAGCAGAGAGAACTGTGGTCAGACAGAAAAGAATTCCAGAAAGAAATGCAACTTCCTGTGGAGCATACAGCAGCTGATAAGTACTGGAAGGATTAAGATTTTTAAATAGAAGTAATTTACAAATCTGTATAACTTTCTGGCACCAGTTGATTTTAAAAATGTTGTTTTCCACTGGAGTACCCCTTTAAGCTCAGCTACATCTGTATATGTAAAGATAGTTATATAACAAATTAAAGGGGTACTCCGGTGGAAAACTTTTTTTTATTTTTTTTATTTAATCAACTGGTGCCAGAAAGTTAAACAGATTAGTAAATTACTTCTATTAAAAAAAGCTTTACCCTTCCAGTACTTATAAGCAGCTGTATGCGACAGAGGAAATTTCTTTTCTTTTTGAATTCATTTTTTGTCTGTCCACAGTGCTCTCTGCTGACACTTGTCCATAGTGCTCTCTGCTGGCACCTCTGTCCGTTTCAGGAACTGTCCAGAGCAGCATAGGTTTGCTATGGGGATTTTCTCCTGCTCTGGACAGTTCCTGATACGGGCATCAGGTGTCAGCAGAGAGCACTGTGGACAAGACAAAAAAGAAATTCAAAAATGAAAATAATTGTTCTCTGTGTTATACAGCAGCTAATAAGTACTGAAAGGATTAAGATTTTTAAATAAAAGTAATTTACAAATCTGTTTAACTTTCTGGCACCAGTTCATAAAAAATAAATAAAAAATAAATAAATGAAAAAGTATTCCACCGGAGTACCCCTTTAAGGTCTATGGACAAGATACATGTTTCCCTAAAAAATCCTATAGGTTATAAAATAACAAATTCAGCTCTGATACATCTGCAAATAGTTTCTCAGTGAGACAAACATTGTGTACAATATTATTTCTTTATTATTATTATTAATAATAATAATAATTTTATTTCTTATATTCTAATAGACTGTATATCCTGATAGTTTATTTTAAACTTGCAGAAATATTATAGATTAGACAAAGAAAAAAAAAAAAAAAAGAACCGCGGAGCGTCTGGTTTGCTGGTAATTAGCATACGCAATTATTTCGGCCTTTTTTTTTCTCGCACACCTGAAACGTTTTATTATCCGGTGTATCCAGGCGCCAGCGTGAGATTGATTATTTCTTAAACTCTTCTAAATTGCTATGAATTTTTTTTTTTTTGCAAAATGAGGTGAAAATATGATAAACAATTTGTAAAATGCCACTTCAAAAATACATAAGCAAATTATAGGATAAAACAAGTCTCTCCTGGGTGGTTATTGACTATGAAAGAGCTCAAAGCGGAGATCAATAACCATTCAGGTGGCGGGCGGCTCCTTAGAGAAATTGCTAATGAATCGATATATGTATTTTTTATTTATTTTTTTTAAATGTAAGTCAGGCTCCCAAAAATGTATGTATGTAGCAGAGCTGAGTGTGTTTTATCCAGCACTGCCAAAATTGTCATCTGGCATCATTTGCTACCTGTGGTTTTGTACAGGACAGTTAACTCGAGTTATCAGAATGCACAAAATCAGCTCTGCTACATCTATTAAGTGTTTTACATGTCTTTTGGTGTTTTTTTATTTTTTATTTGGCGCATCAAAGACTTTTTGTGAGATTCTTAGTCCTGAAGTGAGTTTTGCAAAACTGGCTTATTCCAACAATTTTTGCCCTCTGACTTTGCACTGGTCGTGAGGAATTTATGACGTGCGACTCAAATGGCGCAAATTTTGTCACGGAGGGCTCAAAGCGTCGCAAACCGATACCAGTAATGTCTTCACTTATAAGAAGTAATGTCTTCACGCAAAGAAGAAAAAATCCCACACACATGCCTGTGTGCCAGGTTTATCATTTTGATAAATATTGTGCACGTACAGGTAACTTCAGCACTGTAAAATGCTTCCCATAGACTTGCAGGTTTAATATAAACATTAATAAATACGGGGCTCCTTTTTTATTGCCGTACACCAATATTTTTTTTTTAATTATGATGTTTTCAGTTATGTAGATTTATTATTATTATTTTTATTCATTATTTAAGTATTATTATTATTAGTAGTAGTAGTATTCATTATTTATGTATTATTATTATTATTTTTATTATTATTATTATTAGTAGTAGTAGTAGTAGTAGTAGTTGTAGTAGTAGTAATATTCATTATTTAAGTATTACTATAATTTAATGTATTTATTATTTATTCTTATAACTATTATTATAATTCTTCTTATTATTATATTTATTATTTAATTATTAATAATATAATTATTCATTACAATTATTTATTATTATTATTATTATTATTATTAATCATTATTTTTTTTTACTTTACTCTCCCTCCCTTTCGCCATCCAGACTGAAGACTGTTGAACATCAGCAATGATTGTGACAGTCAGAGAGCGGCTGCATTACATTAGACCACGTCTCAGGTTATAGCGTCTTATGTTGATTCAAAAATAAGTAAAAAAAATAAAAAAATAAAAACCTTTTTTTTTTTATTCCTGTCTTGGCTTTTGGAGCATGTGAGAATCGTTCAGCGCTGACGTGAAAGGGGTCAATTTATCAGACTGATTTTTATTAATGCTGCGGAGGAAATCCGGTAGGAGAAATATTGTCTGATCTGACGGATTCCATATATTCAGCTCAATACTGTCAGACGGGGGGGTTAAAAGACTTTAACACTTTTTATCTGTTCTTTTTTTTTCATGAAGATGTGAACAGGAAGGGTTGTGCTTTGGCTATGGAAAGAGGTAGCAGAGCTGAGGTTGTCGGTGTAGCAGAGCAGAGTTGGCACAGTAGGTTTTACACAGCATAGTGAGTTATCCTGAGTCATGACGGTGTGTGAACAGTGCAATGTCAAGTAGCCAAGTGACAAAACCAGCTCTGCTATGTCTGTAATTGCATAACTATGCTTTAATACAAAATGTACTTAGAATAAATTCATATGTAATATTAGGGTCAGTATTTTTAGCCAAAACTGAGAGTGGGTCCAAAACACTAGAAGGGGTGTAGATCTTTTGAGTATTTATTTATAAATAATATTTATTTATTTAATATTATTTATTTATTAATAAATATTATTTATTCATTTTTTTTTTCATTGTTTTGTGTTGATTTCATTTTTGGTTTAGGGTAAAAAAAAAAAAAAAAAATATTGACCAAAATACTAAGTGTGAACCCAGCCTTTAGAACAGCGATATCAAACTGTGGCCCTCCAGATGTTGCAAAACTTCAACTCCCAGCATGCCCGGACAGCCGTTGGCGGTCCGGGCATGCTGGGAGTTGACGTTTTGCAACATCTGGAGAGCTATAGTATGAGACCACTGCTTTAGGACTTTCCTATTAAATGGGCACTGTCAGATACAAAAACTTTTGATATGTTGTAAAGCATGTATAACCAATAGGTTTTGCAATTTCTTTCATTAGAAAATTTTCTGTATTTCATACTGAAAAATCCAGTCATACAACTGCTCCCCCTGCCTGCTTGGACACATACTAGTCCTGCTGTGTCCATGCATCATCACCTATGTCATGGACACACTTCCATGATTGACAGCTGTGAGTGCAGGGCTCAGAGCTGGAGGAAAAATCCTCCCACTGTCAGCTTGTGTCCCGCTACTGTCTGTGAGGAGAAGATGGGAGTTGTAGTTTTGCTAATGCTAGGGGAGATGTGAGCAGACAGCATACTGAGGGAGGGGGGCGGAGACCTGCACAGTGAGGCCACGCCCCCTCCCTTTAGGAGGAATGCAGACTAGTGAGCTAAATTAAAAGTGTAGTAAAAAAATAAATAAAGGTGCTAGATACATAGAAATGAGAGGTACATGGTCAGGATTAGGTACTAATAGTAAGTGATATATTAAAAAAAAAAAATTTGTTGGATCTGACGGGTATGCTTTAAGCATGTAGAAGTGCAAATATTTATATGTTGACGTTTTTTAATAATACATACACAGTCACACAAATATTTTTGGTTTGAAAAATTACCCCACTCGTTAAAAATGATTTTGATTTACAAAAAATGGTCTATGTATCATTTTGGAGAATACTGTGCATTGTTAGGGTCCATTCACACCACAGAATATTGTCCTAGAAAATTTTCAGGCAAATATTGTGTGTGCGGCAGGCACTGGTATATGCGCAGTCTCCATAGACGGCAATGCATTTCTGAGAGGGTTCTGCAGAAAGAAAGAACATGTTCATTCTTTCTGCGGAGTCTGGAAATTAAATTTTCATAGTGGAATTTTCTGCCACGGTGCAGAGGAATCCAATTGTGAACAACAGGACCCTGAAATTTCGCCATGTGAACGGGCCCTTAGTGTTAAAAGTATATGGAGAGATGGATACAAATTTAGCAAAGCTGAATTTGTCTTTGAACTTTTTCTTTTGGACATTTGGAATGTTCGCTGAATAAGGGCAGGTTCACACACAACATTTTTGGGAAAATGCCTCTGCAATTTTTTGATTCAGTTTATTTATTTATTTAGATTTATTATTTATTTCTTTAGATGCCGGCACTAGGACTGATCGGGAATGTGGCGTCTCATAGAAGGCAATGCCTTCCGCGTGGAGTCCGCAGAAAGAATGGACATGTCTATTCTTTCTGCGGACACTGGAATTTGAATTTCCGTGCAAGATGCTTCCAGCGCGGAAATTCTGCTATGCGAACAGTGCAGCTGAATCCCATTGAATTCAATGGGACTCTAATGCTGCGGAATCTCTGCGTGGAATTCCAAAGTGGAACTCCATGCAGAAATTCTGGCGTGTGAACATGGCCTTACTCCTGGTTATGTTTAAAGACACTGATCTACTAGATGTGAACCCAGCCAAAGCCAGAAGTGATTCAGCAGGAAGAATATAATTCATTAATTATTCGTTGATGTCTATTTTTTTTTCTCTCTTTTCCCCGCCAAAAAAATAAAAATAAAAAATGCCATGGGTCACACCACCCCTAGGCTATGAACAGAAACATGTGTTTGTTTGTTTTTTGGCCTGACAAAACAGCACAAAGAAATTGCCCTTTTTTCCCCCTCTTTTCTCCTCCAAGATGCCAGTTTTATCATGTTATTTAAATAAAAATAGTGTGTATTAGTGGTTTATAGAAGTCATGTGATTCTTTCTTGGTTTGAAGAATTGGGGGAAAGAATACCAGAAAAAAAAAAAATGCACACATGGCAATTTTAGTGGAGTTTTAGAGGTGTATGGTAGGAAAAATGCCACAATTTCTGAAAGAGAATGCCATACCCAAAGCATGCAATTTTCAAAAACTGCCACTGAGCCTAAAAATGCCTAAAACACAAAAAAAATTGAATTTCGTTTTGGCATTTTATATTTTCCTATTGACTCCCAGCTTACACCTGGCCACAATATTTTAGTTAAAAAAGGCCAAGTACAATGTTTTTTTTGTTGGGGGGGGGGGGGGCATGTTTTTTTGCTTTTTGTTTTCTACAAACATGCTGTGTTTGTTTTCAGTCTTCCTTTGCTTAATAAAAACTGCCATGGCATTAAAAAAAATGCTTTGTGACAGCAGTTTTATTTGCCTTGCTGTGTAGCACTACAAATTACATGAAATTATGATATGTGAGCCGAATGACAAATTCCACTCTACTACATCATACAACCTGTAATACACATAGATGTAGATATGGTAAGAATGTAGCATTTTGAAAAGAATTATTGGTACAGTGAAGTGACAGGAAGATGAGTGTACCTGGATCACACAGAGGCTGATAAGCGCCATACACACATTACATATGGTCAGTGCCTCAGCGTCATTGATCACACTTGTCACTGGGGAAATATATTCAGCACTAGATGTGGCCGAGGACTTCAGGGAGAGAGCGGCTGCTTCTTATCCAGCACTGGATGTATGTGTGTGAACAGAGGATTTCACTGCAGATATTATCCTGACTCATACTGAATGTGGATGCACAAGGCTGGAGTGTAGACTTACTATACTATACAAACACTGCATAGTACTAATAAAATAAGCCTGTACATTGTAGAGTGTATGTAGATCTATGTAAGAGAATGGACAGAGAACAAGATTATCATTACATATGTAAGGCTGGGTTAACATTTTTCTTATACACTATGTTGTATGGTGATATGAGAGGTGCCATGCCAGAAACCTATCAGACTGCATTAAGTTCCCTTGTTCTGTTCCAATGACAGAATTAAATGAACAACCTTAATGTGAACCAACCTTAAAAATTAAGAAAGAAGTTTAACATTCTTCTAATTCTCCCTCCTCTTCCTCCTCCTCCTCCTCTTCTTCTTCTTACTCTTCCTCCTCCTCCTCCTCCTCCTCCTCTTCTTATTCTTCCTCTTCCTCCTCCTTCTTCTTCTTCTTCCTCTTCCTCTACATCTTCTTCCTTTTTCTCTTCCTCTTCTTCTTCTTTTTCCTCTTCTTCTACTTCCTCTTACTCTTCTTCCTCTTCTACCTCTTCTTCCTCCTCTTCTTCTTTCTCTTCTTCTTCTTCCTCTTCTTCTTCTTCTACGTCTTCTTCCTCCTCTTCTTATTCTTCTTCTTCCTCCTCCTCCTCTTCTTCTTCTTCATCTTCTTCTTCCTCTTCCTACTCTTCCACCTTCTCCTCTTCTTCTTTCTCTTCTACCTTCTCTTCCTCCTCTTATTCCGCTTCTTCTTCATCTTCTTCTTCCTCTTCTTCTTCTAACTCTTCTTCTTCCTCTTCTTCCTCCTCTTCCTCTTCTTCTTTATCTTCTTCCTCTTCTTCTTCCTCGTCTTCCTCCTCTTCTTCTTATTTTTCCTCTTATCCCTCTTCTTCCTCATCTTCCTCCTCTTCCTCCTCCTCCTCATCTCCTTCTTCTTCTTCTTCCTCTTCTTCCTCCTCTTCCTCCTCCTCTTCTTCTTCTTCTTTTTTCTTCCTCCTCCTCCTCTTCTTCTTCCTCTTCTTCCTCTACTTCCTCTTCTTCTTCTTCTTCTTCCTCCTCTTCCTCCTCCTCCTCATCTTCTTCTTCCTCTTCTTCTTCCTCTTCTTCTTCCTTCTCTTTCTACTCTTCCTCATCCTCTTCCTCCTCTTCTTCCTCTTCTTCTACTTTCGCTTATTCTTCCTCTTCTTTCTCTTCATCCTCTTCTTCCTCCTCTTCCTCTTCTTCCTCCTCTTCTTCCTCTTCTTCCACTTCCTCTTCTTCCTCTTCTTTATCTTCCTCCTTTTCATCCTCTTCTTCTTCTTCTTCCTCTTCTTCTTCCCCTCTTCTTCTTCCTCTTAGTCTTCTTCTCCCTTTACTTCTTCTTCTTCCTCTTCCTCTTCTTCTTCTCCTTCTTCTTCTTCTTCCTCCAGATTGCTTCTTACATTTTTTTTAAAAGGTCTGTGAAAAATAAAAGAAGAGATCTGACTGGTTGCTATGGGCAACTTAGCAACTTTTTTTTGGACAGGTTTTGATAAGTCTCCCCCACAGTGTTTTCTGGGTGGCAGTGATGCACCTTCAGCATATGTGGACTGTGATTAATTGTGTTAGGTCTGCACGGCTATTGACATTCAGTTTGGAAACCGAGCCGACATGCTGCTTGACATGGTTTTAGCCCACACTAAGGCCTACCAGAAGATGCTACATGTGGTCGCACTTAAAGCATAAACTGCTACTGACCCAAAAGACGGACCCCAAGTGATTGTAGTTAGAACATTTTAAATGTATCTTTTGAATTCCAGGAAACATCTGAATTCAGCAATTTTGTGCAAAACAAAAACAAAACAGTAAAAATACCAGGAAAAACTTGGCATAACACCAGCTTTAGCCTAAAATGTGTATCACTGGTAAATGTCTGCTATTTGTGAAGTCTCATCCCTTTGTCTTATACTATACTACATTGTATTTTATCTGCACAAATCTACGGCTATTCCAGTGTCATTCCTGTTCAGTCCACACGTGTCACTGGAAGCAGTGCCCCACAGACAAGGCCATGAATCTACAGGAAGCTGCTCCTTTTAGGCACTGAATAAAAAGGAATCAATAAATCTTACAGCATCTAAAATGCATATACATTTCCACCATTTTTGTGTCAAATCTTATTTTGTTTTTTTTACTTTTCGTAAATGCATTTTCCTTGCATTTTTAGTTTTTATATAGAAGCCTATGTCAAATAATAACCCCCGTCCCCCCCAGAGTCCCCAACCCAGTCCTCAAGGTCACCAACAGTCCAGGATAAAAAAAAAAAAAAGGATACTTGTTAAAATTCCCCACAACTTCATAGCCTGAGACTACAGCGATGCAAGTCTATGGGACTTCCAGAAAATCTGTATCCTTCAGTCTTGGGCTACAAACTTGTAAGGAGAGTTAAAGGGGTTATCCAGGAAAAAACTTTTTTATATATCAACTGGCGCCTGTGTAAGGGTAAGCCTGAAACCCTTGTTTCCTCTTCCACAAAATGGCATCCTAAGAGATCCATTTGCAAGTAAAACCCAAAGTAAAACTCTGAAGCAAGACTTTGTATTGGCCTCATCTATTCAATATGCACCAACTGAAGGTACCCAATAGCTGCTAGGGCTAAGATTAAAGGGGTATTCCGGGCAAAAACATTTTATCCCCTATTCAAAGGTTGGCGGATAAGATGTCTGATCGTGGGGGGCCCGCTGCTGAGACCCCCCGCAATTTCTCTGCAGCACCCGCACTCTATGCGGGTGCTGAATCTCCAGTTTCGGAAACCTCCGGTTTTCTGGCACTGGGGACATGAGGTCACACCACGCCCCCTCTATTCATGTCTATTGTAGTGGGCGTGACAGAGATTCAGCACCCGCATAGAATGCGGGTGCTGCAGGGAGATCGCGGGGGGGTCTCAGCAGCGGGCCCCCGCGATCAGACATCTTATCCCCTATCCTATGGATAGAGGATAAAATGTTTTTGCCCGGAATACTCCTTTTAAGTGGGCCACAGCTGTGCTTGTGGTTGGGTGAGACCTATATACACATTGCATTTGTCTGATTCTATACCCTACTTATGCAATACAAAGTTAGTTCCAAGTTAGCTTTGTGTCAGTCTAATTGTTTTCTTAAAGATGTTCCCCACAGGATCCCACATCCATACCCCATATTATACCTTGGGTGGGGGCACTGCCGCAAATATGTACCCCAGCTCCCAGGTAGCGGAGGCTCAGGATCGGAGTTCAGAGATGTTATGTATGTGGACACCCCCAGAACCCTGTCACAGTTAAAAAGAGTAAAATGCACAAAAAAGAATTGATACATTCCAATACACTTATATGTAACAATTGTAAGTATTTAATAAGTACAGTAAGAGACTGCACTTGGCAAATACCACACCAATGCCCCGTGTAACCCATGGCTCCGGGGGGTGAGTATTTGCATTCACAGTTCTTGTTTTGTTGTATATTATTCATATATTGTTTTCGGTAGATTCTTTCTTATCAGCTCAGCTATGCAGAATAGTAGGCCAGAGGTTTGCTCCTAGGGATGCAGGGTTAAGCACTGCTTGTCCTTCTCTTCTTCACTTATGAATGTGAGATCTCTTGGTTTATTTAACCCTTAAGGACCCAGCCCATTTTCACCTTCAGGACTAGAGCATTTTTTGCACATCTGACCACCGTCACTTTAAGCATTAATAACTCTGGGATGCTTTTACTTATGAATGAATGAATTTGATTCCGATATTGTTTTTTCGTGACATATTCTACTATTGACATAGTGGTAAATTTTTATTGATAGTTGCATCATTTCTTGATAAACAATTCCAAAATTTCATGAAAAATTTACAATTTTTCTAGCTTTGAAAGTCTCTGCTTGCAAGGAATATAGACATTCCAAATAAATTATATATTGATTTACATATACAATATGTCTACCTTATATTTGCATCATACAGTTGACATGTTTTTACTTTTGGAAGACATCAGAGGGCTTCAAAGTTTTGCAGCAATTTTCCAATTTTTTTCAAAATTTTACAAATCAGAATTTTCCAGGGACCAGTTCAGTTTTGAAGTGGATTTGAAGGGCCTTTATATTAGAAATACCCCATAAATGACCCCATTATAAAAACTGCATTTTCACAGACGACTGTTCAAAAAAATCTGTTAGACACAAATGGCGTATAAATGCTCACTGGACCACTTATTACATTCCGTGAGGGGTGTAGTTTCAAAAATAGGGTCACATGGGAGGGGGTGGGGGGGTCCAGTGTTCTGTTCAGTAAATTTGCAGCATCTCAAGCCTCCAGCTGTTGCAAAACTACAACTCCCAGCATGTCCTTTGGCTATCCGTGCATGCTACGGGTTGTAGTTATGCAACAGCTGGAGGCACACTGGTTGCAAAACACAGAGTTTGTTACTTAAACTCATTGTATCCCAACCTGTGTGCCTCCAGCTGTTGCAAAACTACAGCATGCATGGTCTGTCAGTGCATGCTGGGAGTTGTAGTTCGGAAACATCTGAAGGGCCAGATGTTGCCGAACTACAACTCCCAGCATGCCTGGACAGTCTCGGCATGCTTTAAATTGTAGTTTTGTAACATCTGTAGTTTTGCAACATTTGGACCACTGTGCAGTGGTCTCCAAACTGTGCTCTTCCAGATGTTGTAAAACTACAACTCCCAGCATGCCCAGACAGCCAAAGGCTGTCTGGGCATGCTGGGAGTTGTAGTTTTGAAGCTCCTAGAAGCAGCAGTGAAGATCACTTTACAGCGATCTTAACTGCTTCCTCTGACGTCGCCGCCGCTGCCTCTACTTGCCTGCGCCTCCTTTCTGCCGCCGGTCCCTGCGTGTCATCAGGTGATTGCCGCTGGTCCACCCTGCACCATTGCCGCCATCTTCCCCCGCTCTGCCTGGACTTCCAGGGGTGGGCAGAGCAGGGCATCTGAACCTTCACCCCCTCCCCGCACCTGCTCTGTGATTCACCGGTCAGCTGAGACACTGTGATTGGTCCACAGGGACCAATTACAGTGATTGCTGACCAGGACCACAGGATCACAACTGGTCCTGGGATGTCAGGCAGAAGTTGTCTCCCGTTGGTAACAGCGAGACTTCAACCTGTTAACCTGTGCGATTCCGCGTATCGCCGGGTTAATTTAATGCCTTGTATAAACAGCGGGATGCACGAACTAGCTGCATAACCCGCAAGGCATTCGGTGGAAAGGAGTTAATAGCCGGGCATCAGCTCTTCAGAAATAATAAAACACAACTGTTATTATATTTATTAGGCAGAATTCCTCGCCCTCCAGTCATCGCAGGCAGCTGCAGATTGTTCATTGTTTGATGTGAGATCACAGCTTCATAATTATTGCATTTACCCTTGTCTTGCCAACAGTCAGAGTTATTGTGTACAGCATATTTATGTGCAGGCACACAAACAGCTGCAGCCAGGCCACAAAAACAGCACCCAGCTAGAGTGATGCCAACGGGCAGCTTTATGTGCCTGATGTCTTGTCTAGAAGGGCAACTCCATAGCATACAGCTTCATTAGCCATCTGAGTGCTATGGGGGCCCTGGTGGGAAGAGACCTGTCCTTTAAGGCAAAGGTCCCCAACCAAGTCCTCAAGGCCACCAACAGTCCAGGATTTAAAAAAATGTCCTGTTCTATTCCAAAGGAGAAACAACCAAAAACTGGTGGGCCTTGAGGACAGGCTTGAACACCACTGCTTTAAAGCTTTAAATAGACCTTTTGTAATATGGCTGTTTAAAAATTTTGAATATTAAATAAAGAAAATGGCTCCTGAAAATCCCACCAATAGAGGACCCCATATCTACTGGGACACTAAACAGTCCTGCAGCAGCATAAGGCTTGTCCATGACTCATGGACAAGGCTGCAATAGTAGAAACACTAATCCCCTCCCTCCACCACAAGGGAGGGGCACGCCCCCTCCCACCAAACACCAATCACCTCCTACCACCACAAGGGAGGGACATGACCCCTCCCACCACACACCAATCTCCTCCCACCACCACAAGGGAGGGCACGCCCTCTTCCCCTGAGTGGGTTTCTAACACTGTGAGCTAATGAAATTAGGGATTTTTATAATAAATATAGGCATAAAAATGATATGTAAATGGTCAGTATTAGATACTGAGAAACATATTTTTTTTTTCTGGGATCTGACAGGTACTCTTTAAGGGATATCCTTAGGATTGCCATCAATAGGAAATCTATGAAGGTCGGACTTCATGCACCTCCATTGATCAGCTGACTGTTTGGGTCCCTGTAAGCAGCTTAGTACTTTGGTGGCTGTGTCTCCCACAGTCCCTAGCAGGACAATTTGAGAGCAAGAAACTACTGCTTTCTGTCACAGAAGACTACACAGGTAGAAGAAAAAGCCACCATAGCTGTTGAGTAAAAGCTACTGAGCTCCTCACTCTTTGTCTGTGTCATCAATAGGTTAACAGCATTTTCCCAGGCAGGCGGGCTGACAGTAAGCCAAGGATGCATAAGCATCCCTGGTTTTCTGTTTTATAAGTGGCACAGGGAACTCCTGTCCGTTTTTGACAAAAGCCCCTGCCCAACTTATGTAGACTCTGTGGCTCTCAGCACTGGTAGTGTCGGGCACTACAGAAGCTAGCATGAACAGCAATGTCTATGCACCATCTGTTATGTACATGTCTCATGTGCTCGGAGACACTATGCTAGAAGTACCCTGGGGGACAACTACCACTATCATCCTTGATGGAGCTGAGTTGTAATACCACTCACAACCTGAGGACAGAGGTGGCGCTGTTTTCCTGGATAACCCTTTTTAAATTAATTTGATTCAACAGTCTGTTTAGATTTGATTTTATACTCGCTATCCGGGTGCAGAGCATACACCTCAGCTACTATACAAGTGAGTGTAAGCTGCAAAGGGCCTAAGTTGCCATTTAATGTACATACGGGAGCAGGTACATTCACTGAGTATAGAGGCATACACTGCCATTATAACCGGTGGCCCATTTTGATCTTTGCTTCCATGTTACCATAGATCATATAGATTAGTGGTCTCAAACTGTAGCCCTCCAGATGTTGCAAAACTTCAACTCCCAGCATGCCCGGACAGCCAACGGCTGTACGGGCATGCTGGGAATTGAAGTTTTGCAACATCTGGAGGGCCACAGTTTGAGACCACTGATATAGATTCATTGCATTATTTCTTTTAGCTTGTTCTAACCCTGAGATCCTTGATTTTTTATCTATTTTTTTTAGATTATTTGTTCATCAATTCCCTAATTACAGACTCCATAATAATCAACAGGCATAAAAAATGAGCCCGGACCCGTAGTAGCAGATGGTATTTACAGATACAATGTAACTATATAAACAGTATATTTCCTTTAATCAGAAATCAATACTATTTCAGATTTGCATTTTCATAACGCATTACTGTCATTCTCCTTACATAACAAAGCGAGCGTCGCGGACGATCGCGGGGGACGCCGTTATGAGGAGCAGTTTGATTGTCAGAAATGTGAGATGAGGATAATAGTACACCAATTTGTCTGTTTCACCAAAATCAATACATATTGATTTTTTTGATGCGTAAGCCTCGGAAATTTATTTGAGATGACCCAAAAAGGAAGAGGTTATTGCTTTTATTAGTAGAAGGGCAAATGATGAAAAGATGGTAAACTAATGAAAATAAACTGATGTAAATGAAATCACCATTTTTAGCTTTTTTTTTTTTTCTTTTTTGCCTTCTCTCTGTTGCTTGCATGTGATTATTTGGATACACTTTGCTTTCATCTGTGCATCTTACAGTCTTTATCTGTAAAAAAAAAAAAAAAAAGAACATAATAGGATAACAGGTGTAGTATCTATTGAAGATATAGGGATATGTATCCTCTTTCATTAATGTAAATGTTGTATCATTATTTTAAATGATTATTGGTGTAGAACTTGAGTGTATGAAACTGGTATCTTGGTCTATCTTAGATGTAAACAATTGCAATTATTTTACTAAGAATAGAATATTCCAGGAAAAAACTTTTTTTTTTTTTTTTATATTAACTGGCTACAGAAAGATAAACAGATTTGTAAATTACTTCTATTAAAAAATCTTAATCCTTCCAATAATTATCAGCTGCTGAAGTTGAGTTGTTGTTTTCTATCTAGCAACAGTGCTCTCTGCTGACATCTCTGCTTTTCTCGGGAACTGCACAGAGTAGAAGAGGTTTTCTATGGGGATTTGCTTCTAAACTGGGCGGTTCCCGAGACAGGTGTCATCAGAGAGCACTTAGACAGAAAAGAACAACTCAACTTCATCAGCTCATAAATACTGAAAGGATTAAGATTTTTTAATGGAAGTAATTTACAAATCTGTTTAACTTTCTGGAGCCAGTTGATATATAAAAAAGTTTTTTCCTGGATAACCCCTTTAACCCCTTAACGACGCAGGGCGTATATTTACGTCCTGCGCCGGCTCCCGCGATATGAAGCGGGATCGCGGCGCGATCCCGCATCATATCGCGTCGGTCCCAGCGCTCATCAACGGCCAGGACCCGCGGCTAATACCACACATCGCCGATCGCGGCGATGTGCGGTATTAACCCTTTAGAAGCGGCGGTCAAAGCTGACCGCCGCTTCTAAAGTGAAAGTGAAAGTATCCCGGCTGCTCAGTCGGGCTGTTCGGGACCGCCGCGGTGAACAGCTTGCAGGATACCGGAGAGGGCCCTTACCTGCCTCCTCGGTGTCCGATTGGCGAATGACTGCTCCGTGCCTGAGATCCAGGCAGGAGCAGTCAAGCGCCGATAACACTGATCACAGGCGTGTTAATACACACCTGTGATCTGTGTAGAAGATCAGTGTGTGCAGTGTTATAGATCCCTATGGGACCTATAGCACTGAAAAAAAAAAGTTAAAAAAAAGTGTTAATAAAGGTCATTTAACCCCTTCCCTAATAAAAGTTTGAATCACCCCCCTTTTCCCATAAAAAAATAAAACAGTGTAAAAAAATAAATAAATAAACATATGTGGTATCACCGCGTGTGAAAATGTCCGAACTATAAAAATATATAATTAATTAAACCGCACGGTCAATGGCGTACGCGTTAAAAAATTCCAAAGTCCAAAAGAGCGCATTTTTGGTCACTTTTTAAACCATTAAAAAATGAATAAAAAGTGATCAAAAAGTCCGATCAAAACAAAAATCATACCGATAAAAACTTCAAATCACGGCGCAAAAAACAAGTCCTCATACCGCCCTGTACGTGGAAAAATAAAAAAGTTATAGGGGTCAGAAGATGACATTTTTAAACGTATAAATTTTCCTGCATGTAGTTATGATTTTTTCCAGAAGTGCGACAAAATCAAACCTATATAAGTATGGTATCATTTTAACCGTATGGACCTACAGAATAATGATAAGGTGTAATTTTTACCGAAATATGCACTGCGTAGAAACGGAAGCCCCCAAAAGTTACAAAATGGCATTTTTTCTTCGATTTTGTCGCACCATGATTTTTTTCTCCTTTTCGTTGTGCATTTTTGGGTAAAATGACTAATGTTACTGCAAAGTAGAATTGGTGATGCAAAAAATAAGCCATAATATGGATTTTTAGGTGGAAAATTGAAAGGGTTATGATTTTTAAAAGGTAAGGAGGAAAAAACGAAAGTGCAAAAACGGAAAAACACTGAATCCTTAAGGGGTTAAAATGTATCTGTCAGATCACACAAAAAAAAGTATAAATACATTTTTTTATAAATAAATAAATCTTCTCAGGGGAAGGGGGCATGTCCCTCCCTTGTGGTGGTGGGAGGTGATTGGTGTGTGGTGGGAGGGGGCGTGTCTCTCCCTTGTGGTGGTGGTAGGTTATTGGTGTGTCTGCTCATGCAGCCTTTTCCATGACTCATGGACAAGCCTGATGCTGCTTCAGGACTGGTTAGTGTCCCAGTTGGTATGGGGACCCCTACCTACTGTATTATTTATACAATTTTAAACAACCATATTACAAAAGGTCTTACATTTTCCTCAGTAACAACATATAAAAAAATGTTTGGATCTGACAGTGCCCATTGAATATAAACAAATAATTTCCTCTTTTTAATCGATTTCGGTATGTGAACAATATCCCCCTCCTACCTCGCATATAAAATGTAGTATAAAATTATTGCTATGGAGTTTTCTCATCAAGAAAGTCCCTATGGGCCAAAGTAACCAGTTGATCATTGCATGTCTACCTTCTCAGAACCTCAACAATCAACTGATAGCCACACTTGCCAACAGTCACAATTTTGATAACGAAGTGGGGTGGGCTTTATGAAAAGGGGTGTTCTGGGGTGTTTCAGGGGAAGTTGTGGGTGGTCTCCGGGTAAGATTAAACCTCTCAAACTTGGCATTTGAAAAGTCGGCAACTTCTTTTGAGTTCACAGTAGAAAGTTATGGTAGTTATGGTAATTTTCTCTCAGAGCTGGTTTTGAAGGGGTTATCCAGAGTTAGAAAAACAGAGCTCATTTCTTCAAAAAACAGCACTACCCCTGGTTGTGTTTGGTTGTGTTTGGTAATGCAGCTTAGTTCCATTGATGTAAATGGTGCCAATTTGTAAAAAAAATAGCTTTGTTGTTTGTTTGCTTTTTACTGGATAAGCCTTCCCTCCTGTTCTCCTATTGCTGGATAACCCTAATCGCCTGCCCTCCCCCCCCCCCCCCCCCCCCACAAACACACACACTTACGGCATACCATATAGAGTCCAAAATAAAATAACAATACTGTGTTCAAACACATTTTTCTTAAAAGAACATTTAACATGGAAAAAAAAATACCCTACTTCTCTATAATGTCCTCTAAGCTGCCACTGCTTCTAAGGTTGTGTTGAGATATAGAAAAACACGATCCCATATTCTGTGTGTGCGCAGTGTATGCGAGACATCATAGCCACTGGCCTACATACAGAGACAACTGAAAATCACAGACGGAGCCTGATGGAGGAAAAACTGGTGAAAAATGCCATATAAACATTATAAAATGGCCAGAAATAGTGTTACTTCTCATGTACACACAACAGGATATCCTATATATTTACCTGAAATTAAAGGTACTCCTTAATGATTTAGCCAGCCATGAATGTTTAATGGAGTCCAAAAGGTTCCTACATCACTTCGGGAATGCTGGATGTTGAAGTTTTGCCACCTCTAGAGAGTCACAGATTTGAGATCACTGGAATGAACAATATTGTATAATGAAGTAATAGAGAAAGCCATCGAGAATTATCTGCGAGAACTAGAACAACAGTCGGAGCTAAAATGATAATAGTGTAGTGTAATACAACACAATGATTATATAGAATATCAGGCAAAACTACTATATGTACATAAAACACTTACTGTGGAAAAGCACTCAATAAAGTCACTAATGAGGTGTAAAATGCAATTAACATAAGTGACAGACAGACGGAACAGATGGATTTGCCATTTACCTATTTGCATGCGGTCTTGTGTAAAACCACATATCACGGCACATAGTTCCAAAGTCCAACTCTGCTATATTTGTAAAGAATTGCCACAGATCAAACCCCTGGTCTTTATATGTACAAGGCCCCTCACCTCTAAAGAGAGAGCCAGAGAGCCCCACTACAAGAATGGCCATCATGTAAGGCTATGGCTGCTTCATCTTGATAGGTGTTGTCTTGTTAAGACAACCCCCTTTATTGCCCTAAATAATTTTATGATTTTAATATCAACATTTTCTTTAAAGGGGTACTTTACTGCCCCAGCGTTCCGAGCGCTTGGAGCGGACATGCCCCCCAGTGACGTCACGCCTCGCCCGCTCAATGCAAGTCTATGGGAGGGGGCGTCGTGGCCACCACGCCCATTACCATAGACTTGCATTGAGGGGGCATGGTGTGACATCACAAGGGGCGTGGTCATGTTTCTAAACATCTGGTGATGAACAGAGACTGTAGGGGTCCCAGCTCTGGGACCCCTGCGATCAAACATCTTATTCCCTGTCCTTTGGATAGGGGATTAGATGTCTAGGGGCGGAGTAACTCTTCAATGGTACAAAAAGTGACTCTGACTTGGGATGGAGTGGCCATTACGGCAACTGGGCAAAGTCAGAGAGTTAATAGCCCTAAGAAGTTGACTGTACCCACTGCCTACCAAAGGGCAAACAAATAAAAATACAATTAAAAGCATGCAAAGGAGCTAAGGAGACAAATTAAGCTCAAAGACAACACAATAAACCACTGCAAGATAAGATCATGACCATCATTGCTGTGACCCTAGATCACTTTAATTCAAGGGGTATTCTGGGATTTTCCTTCTTCAGTCCTTGAGCCCATGAAGCAATGGGAATGGAATTTACAAGCAGAATTTTTTTTGCCATATTCTGCCCGGAAATTCTACCGTGTGAACTAGGCCTTAGGCTATCAACATGAAATGCATGTACAGGGGTAGGGAATTCTGTGTCTTGCCGGACTCCCTGCTCTTGTACATAATGAATGGCAATATGTACTGTATGCAGTACGAGAGAACGGATGTGAATGTAGTGAGTGAGTGGCGATGCATACAGTACTGCTTCATAGAAGAACAGCATGTTATTTTAACCCAAGATTGCACCACACTCATACTGCATAGAGACTGCATTCAAGCACAAGCATTTTTCTAATTAAAAGGACTCCTGCACGGGACTCACTGGCGTCATATGGTTGCTTTGGTAACTGTGCCGCCCAGCGTTCACTGCATGTCTCCACACTGAACTTTACAGAAGAAGAAGGAGAGCAACTCCAGATATACGCTTTAAGGGTAGGGCCACATGTAGCGCATCCACAGTGTATTTGACGCTGCGGATGAACTGATGGCCATCCCTAGAGTGAGCCCCCTGCTGTGCCCATGTGTCCTGTGTGTCTGTTTGTAGCAGCAATCTCCCTCTATGAGCAGACACACAGGGATCTGCGATTTGTGTGTGCATGTGCAGTTTACTTACAGACATTGGGGTCTCTCCCGCTGATTCCTGAGCTAGGCCGAGAGCAGCCACAAAATCTGAGAGTAAACTGTGAATGCACGAGCGACTCGCAAATGCCTTTGTGTCTGCTCCTCTTGACGGATTGCTGGACACATGGGCACAGCAGGAAGCACACTATTGGGATGGTCATTGGTGCATCTGCAGTGTCAAATACGCTGCAGATGTGCCATGTGTGATCTTAACCCAACAGAGTTCATAAAATATTACAGAAAGAATACAATATTCTGGCAGCAAAGGGAAGAAAATGGTATATATATATATATATATATATATATATATATTGGAATAAAACAAGGGCTTAGGTATTCTGATCACAAGAAAGCTATGCAGTACTGCAAAAGCAAATAGGATCTGGAATATGGGATTTGGGTTTCATTTTGTTAGATGGATATACTGGAGATGAACAAGTTTCAAAGGTTTGTAAAATAGATTATTAAAGGGGTATTCCAGGAAAAAACTTTTTTATATATATAAACTGGCTCCAGATAGTTAAACAGATTTATAAATTACTTCTATTAAAAAATCTTAATCCTTTCAGTACTTATGAGCTTCTGAAGTTAAGGTTGTTCTTTTCTATCTAAATCCTCTCTGATGACACCTGTCTCGGGAAACACCCAATTTAGAAGAGGTTTGCTATGGAGATTTGCTTCTAAACTGGGCATTTCCAGAGACAGGTGTCATCAGAGATGATTTAGACAGAAAAGAACAACCTGAACTTCAGAAGCTCATAAGTACTGAAAGGATTAAGATTTTTTAATAGAAGTAATTTACAAATCTGTTTAACTTTCTGGAGCCAGTTGATATATAAAAAAAGTTTTTTCCTGGAATACCCCTTTAAATTGGCTCCAACTGGATAGTTTCTCTTTATAAATTCCTGAAATGTGCAGTTCCGAGCAGATTATAGTATAAAGTTTGAGTTTTACCCAGTATTTCTTGTATGTTTTTTAGAACTATCTCAGATAGTTCTTGGTTCTTCTTGCATTATCCTACATTTGTATTTAAAATTTAACTGAAGACGGACAGGACAACTTCAGTTTTGCACACTGTGAGCTGCTCGTTTCTAATTGTTTCTGTATTTTCATGTATTTAAAAGTTACCAACATTTTACTCAGTTTGCTTGTTTCTGTGTTTCAGCCTTCTTTCCCTAATCTGAGTGTGTTCTCGTTTTTTTCTCATTGTTCACAGGGACATTACAAGTACAGTGTTATGTTAGCTTTCCAGGGAAGCTGTAGAAAAAAAGATAAGGGACAGCTAGTTAGGGTCAGTCCTTCTATTTGATATATGTTTATATATTTTTAATCATATATTGCTTCATTTCTCCCATCATCATCATTCATTGTGCCATAATCAATTTCAACATATTTTTTAGCTGTTTTTTATTAGTGAGTTGCAATTCCTGTTTTTGTTCTCTGACAATATTTATCTGTGCTTTATATATTTTTCTTGCGACTGTCTACTTGACATACTATTTTGTTCTACTGTAAGTCCTGGGGTATCTGAGTAATGGAAAACATAGTTTGGACCCCAGAAAGTTAACTGCAATAGGTGAAGCACAGTTCTTCTGAATAGTAGATAGTCTGCATCTTAACAGGAACACTTTTTACATGTGGAGAAAAGGCGAATTAGATATATATATATATATATATATATATATATATATAGTCAAACATTGGAAAGGTAGTAATGGCTGATATCATGACAATATTCAAAAAGGACCAAGGGGTATTGGGAGTTATACAAAATCTAGGAAGAAATGAAGTATAATTTATGGAGAAAGGTTGAACTTGATGGACCATGGACACTACATAGTTATATTATATTATATTATATATTATTAAATTAATATATTATAATATGAATAGACCCTAAAGGAGATACAGTGGGGGAAAAAATATTTAGTCAGCCACCAATTTAGTAAGTTCTCCCACTTAAAAAGATGAGAGGCCTGTAATTTTCATCATAGGTATACCTCAGCTATGAGAGACATAATGAGAAAAAAAATCCATACAATCACATTGTCTTGATTTTTAAAGAATTTATTTGCAAATTATGGTGGAAAATAAGTATTTGGTCAATAGCAAAAGTTCATCTCAATACTTTGTTATATACCCTTTGTTGGCAATGACAGAGGTCAAACATTTTCTGTAAGTCTTCACGAGGTTTTCACACACTGTTGCTGGTATTTTGGCCCATTCCTCCATGCAGATCTCCTCTAGAGCAGCAATGTTTTAGGCAGTTGCTGGGCAATACGGACTATCAACTCCCTCCAAAGGTTTTCTATGGCATTGAGATGTGGAGATTGGGTAGGCCACTCCAGGACCTTAAAATGCTTCATATGAAGCCACTCCTTCATTGCCTGGGTGGGCCATGTGTTTGGGTTCATTGTCATGCTGAAAGACCCAGCCACGTTTCATCTTCAATGCCCTTGCTGATGAAAGGAGGTTTTCACTCAAAGTCTCACGATACATGGCCCCATTCATTCTTTCCTTTACACGGATCAGTCGTCCTGGTCCCTTAGCAGAAAAACAGCCCCAAAGCATGATGTTTACACCCCATGCTTCACTGTAGGTATGGTGTTCTTTGGAGGCAACTTAGCATTCTTTCTCCTCAAAACAAGACGAGTTGAGTTTTCATCAAAAAGTTCTACTATGGTTTCATCTGACCATATGACATTCTCCCAATACTCTTCTGGATCAACGAAATGCTTTCTAGCAAACTTCAGACTTCCCAGACATGTACTGGCTTAAGCAGGGGGACACGTCTGGCACTGCACGATTTAAGTATTTGGCGGCGTAGTGTGTTACTGATGGTAGCCTTTGTTACTTTGGTCCCAGCTCTCTGCAGGTCATTCACTAGGTCCCCCCGTGTGGTTCTGGGATTTTTGCTCACCATTGTTGTGATCATTTTCACACCACGGGGTGAGATCTTATGTGAAGCCCCAGATCAAGGGAAATGACCAGTGGTCTTGTATGTCTTCCATTTTCTAATAATTGCTCCCACAGTTGATTTATTCACACCAAGCTGCATGTCCATTGCAGATTCAGTCTTCCCAGCCTGGTGCAGGTCTACAATTTTGTTTCTGGTGTCCTTCGACAGCTCTTTGGTCTTGGCCATAGTGGAGTTTGGAGTGTGACCGTTTAAGGTTGTAGACAGGTGTCTTTTATAGTGATTGCAAGTTCAAACAGGTGTCAGTGAAACAGGTAACGAGTGGAGGACAGAGGAGACTCTTAAAGAAGAAGTTACAGGTCTGTGAGAGCCAGAAATCTTGCTTGTTTGTAGGTGACCAAATACTTATTTTCCACCATAATTTGCAAATAAATTCTTTAACAATCAGACAATGTGATTTTATGGATTTTTTTTCTCATTATGTCTCTCATAGTTGAGGTATACCTATGATGAAAATTACAGGCCTCTCTTATCTTTTTAAGTGGGAGAACTTGCACAATTGGTGGCTGACTAAATACTTTTTTTGCCACACTGTATATCATACAGAAAAACCTATCCCCTATAAAAAGAAGATAAGTTTTAGATTACAGAGGGTCCCAGTGGTCAGATCCCCTCTGATCTCCTGCACAGGACCCAGGCTCTCCACGGAAACAGAGTGTGTCGACCCCCACATGAAGCGAAGGCCAACACGCCAGCCCTATGTATCTCTATGGGAGCGCCAGAAATAGCCGTAGGCTATCTCCGGCTCTCCCATAGAGATACATGGGGGTGCCGTGTCGGCCGTCGCTTCGTGCAGGGACTCCATTTTTGGGAAGAGCAGGGAATCCCGTGCAGGAGATTGCGGTGGTCCCAAAGCATTCCTTTGGATAGGGGATAGGTTTTTCTGTATGATATATCTCTTTTAAGACAAAGCAGCTGTAGATACCTACATGGAGTCTTTAAGGAACACTTTATACTTTACTCTTCAGTGCAATGCCTGAGGCTAGGATATGATAGAAGAATGCAATCTTTATAGGGAGACATAAACTTTTCTTTCAAGATGGTAATTATTACGGTGGGATACCTCACATTCCCTGTCTGGATGGAAGGTGATCTTCATTTGTGGGATGATATTTTGCACTTCCAGACACGTCTGCGATATGATGGCCATGTACAGATTACACGCAGATAGTAATATTAATACAGATGATAGTCTATTGGCTGCGGGTCCTCTAAATCGGCCCTAAATGAATGTCTGAAATGATTACCAGGGATTACTACTTTTAATATGGCTGCAAAGAAAGCACAAGACTAATAGGATCCTTTGATGCCAAAATTACAGGATTCTAAAAATATTGCAGTGTTGAAGTGTCCTCTCTTGGACGTTCACTTTATGCTTTACAAAGACAAGACTGATATTATGATGTGTAGCTGATGACTGAAACACTCTTACTTTTTTTTCTTAATATTTTGTTCCAAGCCACCTAGACAAATAGACGTACAGTGTGTCAAGAATATAGCAGATTTTTTATGTTATTCTGAACAATTTTATTACATTTTTTTTATTAATTTTATTTCATGTTTGTACTTTATTTTATGTTTTATTCTCTGTAGTATGGCTGTATCCCAAAACCCACAACAACAAAAATAAAAAATAAAATAAAAAAGTAAAAATATGAAACAATAATAATAAAAGAATAATAATTAAATAAAATTGTTCGGAATAACATAAAAAATCAGCTATATTCTTGAAACACTGTACGTTTAGTACAGTGTGTCAAGAATATAGCAGTTTTTTTAAGTTATTCTGAACAATTTTATTACATTTTTATTTATTTATTTTTTAATTATTATTTTAGTTTTGTACTTATTTATTTTTTTATTATTTTTATTGTTGGGGGTTTGGGGTTAAAGCTAGACTACAGAGATTACTAAAACTTCTTTTCATGTGTGCTTTGTCATCATTTTACAAAGTCCCTCAGTTTTTACAAATAGCCTATTGTCTGGAATTCCTGTCTACATGGTCTCCAGCCACATTCAAGCCCTATGAAATGCTTGTGTCTCTGTATTTTACACTGTTCTACAGTAAAAAATAAATCCATAGGCTTGTATACGGGACGTTTTTTTAAATTAAAAAAGTGACATGTACTACATGGATGTATCAGTTGTCATCAACACAGTTGGAATAAACACAGGGTAATATTATAATTTAGTATTATCATATTAATTACTAACATTTTTTTTCTCAAAACATGCAATAGGGGGATTAAGAGATTTAAAGGGGTTATCCACGATAAGGTACCTGCCAGACAGTAACGGATATACTTAGGAAGGATATGCGCTTTTCTTGGGGCTGACATTGACATCACGAGCGGGGCATGGCCATGATGTCATGAGCCTCCGCATTGCCAGCCATCCGGCATGGAGCGAAGTTCGCTCCGTGCACCGGATGTCTGGGGTGCTGCAGCTGAGGTCACGGGGGTCCTCAGTGATGGGACCCCTGCGATACAACATCTTATCCCCTATCCTTTGGTTAGGGGATAAGATGTCTAGTGGCGTAGTCCCCCTTTAAGATCGAAAGGTTCTCCATGGGTCCCACAACTTCAGGAATTCAACATGAGAGGCCCGAAAGCCAGCTCACAATTTACTCCATCCCGTACAGTTGGTTGACTACAGTTGTCAATCCATTGGGTAATAGTGGGGGCCTGGGTAGTATGCCATCCTAAAGGCAATAGTAGTTTTGCTGCCATCAGGAGGTGAGTAGTCAGCCAGGAGGAATGATGACGATAGAACTGAAGGAGCCCACAACAATACCAACTCAGGTGTAAGATGGATCAGCCTGTAATCTGCTTGATATTATCAGAGACAGCAGACCAAAATCTACCATAAGTGAACAGAACCACTATATATGGGAAGGAGTGCCTCTACGGGAGTGACATCTCCAACATAGGTCACTGACAATCAATGATCCCACAGAAATGCTGGGGTGTGATCCCATCTGGAGGACAGGTTATAAGAGCTCTCTTGAATTCTCACACACTTTGAAACATGACTAAGGCCATGTGCATATAACATGCTTCTGCTACACGGTTCTCTCTGAGAGGTTCAGAACGTGAAATATTGCTTCGTTTCTGCACGGTTCACCGTCTAACATTGAAGTCAATGGACCTTAGTTTCCAAGGTTGACACTGCTTGGTTTCTGGTGGAGTTTCAACGTCAAGAACTATGGGGGAGATTTATCAAAACCTGTGCAAAGGAAAAGTTGCCCAGTTGCCCATAGCAACCAATCAGATTGCTTCTTTAATTTTCCAGAGGCCTTGTTTATAATGAAAGAAGTGAGCTGATTGGTTGCTATGGGCAACTGGGCAACTTTTCCTCTGGACAGGTTTTGATAAATCTCCCCCTATGTGATAATGAACCAAATAAACATGCCCGAAGGATTATAAGCTAAACCAAAATCACCTCAACAAGAAAAAAAAAAAACATCTGTAGATAGATCTTATTTTTCTTGCTCCTTATCTATCTATCTATCTATCTATCTATCTATATATATATATATATATATATATATATATATATCTCATATCTATCTATCTAGCTCATCTATCTCATATCTATCTATCTATATCATATCTATCTCATATCTATCTATCTATCTATCTACAGTGGGGATCAAAAGTTTGGGCACCCCAGGTAAAAAAAAAAATATTAATGTGCATAAAGAAGCCAAGGAAAGATGGAACAATCTCCAAAAGGCATCAAATTACAGATTAGACATTCTTATAATATGTCAACAAAAGTTAGATTTTATTTCCATCATTTACACTTTCAAAATAACAGAAAACAAAAACAAAAATGGCATCTGCAAAAGTTTGGGCACCCTGCAGAATTTATAGGATGCACTGCCCCCTTTGCAAAGCTGAGACCTGCCAGTGTCATGGATTGTTCTTAATCATCATCTGGGAAGACCAGGTGATGTCAATCTCAAAGGTTTTAAATGCCCAGACTCATCTGACCTTGCCCCAACAATCAGCACCATGGGTTCTTCTAAGCAGTTGTCTAGAAATCTGAAACTGAAAATAGTTGACGCTCAAAAAGCTGGAGAAGGCTATAAGAAGATAGCAAAACGTTTTCAGATGTCAATATCCTTGGTTCGGAATGTAATTAAGAAATGGCAGTCATCAGGAACAGTGGAAGTTAAATCAAGATCTGGAAGACCAAGAAAAATATCAGACAGAACAGCTCGCAGGATTGTGAGAAAAACAATTCAAACCCCACGTTTGACTGCACAATCCCTCCAGAAAGATCTGGCAGACACTGGAGTGGTGATACACTATTCCACTATAAAGAGATACTTGTACAAATATGGTCTTCATGGAAGAGTCATCAGAAGAAAACCTCTTCTACGTCCTCACCACAAAAATCAGTGTTTGAACTTTGCAAATGAACATATAGACAAGCCTTATGCATTTTGGAAACAAGTTCTGTGGACCGATGAGGTTAAAATTGAACTTTTTGGCCGGAAGGAGCAAAGGTACGTTTGGAGAAGTAGGGGAACAGAATTTAATGAAAAGAACCTCTATCCAACTGTTAGGCATGGGGGTAAATCAATCAATAAAATTTCAGCAAGTTTTGGATGCTAACTTTGGATGCTAATGCCATCTGTGAAAAAGCTGAAGTTAAAGAGGGAATGGCTTCTACAAATGGATAATGATCTTAAATACACCTCCAAATCCACAGGGGATTACATCAAGAGGCGTAAACTGAAGGTTTTGCTATGGCCTTCACAATCTCCTGACCTCAACATGATTGAACATCTATGGATAGACCTTAAAAGAGAAGTGCGTGACAGACAGCCCAAGAACTGGAAGACTTTTGTAAGGAAGAATGGGCAAAGATACCTCAAACAAGAATTGAAAGACTCTTGGTTGGCTACAAAAAGCGTTTACAAGCTGTGATACTTATAAAAGGGGGCAGTGCAAGATATTAACTCTGCAGGGTGCTCAAACCTTTGCAGCTGCCATTTTTTCTGTTTTCTGTTATTTTGAAAGTTTAAATGATGGAAATAAAATCTAACTTTTGTTGACATATTATAAGAATGTCTAATCTGTAATTTGATGCCTTTTGGAGATTTTTCCATCTTTCCTTGGCTTCTTTATGCACATTAATAAACATTTTTACCTGGGGTGCCCAAACTTTTGATCCCCACTGTATATCATATTCATCTATCTATCTATATCTATCTCATATCTATCTATCTACAGTATCTATCTATCTATCTATCTATCTATCTATCTATCTATATATCTATCTATCTATATCATATCTATCTATCTATCTCATATCTATCTATCTATATCATAACTATCTATCTATCATCAATCTCATATCTATCTATCCATCTAGATGGTGAAAATGGCCGCAGTTGGCGACCGAAACGTGGCACCTATTTCGATGGAATAAATTTCACCCTTTTTCACTATCTATATCTGAGTGCTGCAGTAATATCTTCCTTTATCTACAGTGCCTATGACCGGGTTTTGCGGCTATTTGCACCCTTTCACCTCCTTCATTCAGGAGTGCTGCTCTACATCGTTTGGATATCTATCTCATATCTATCTATCATCTATCTTGTATCTATCTATCTCATATCTATCTATCTCATATCTATCTATCTATTTATCTATCTATTTATTTAACCATCTTTCTTTCTATCTATCCATCTATCTAATCAATATCTATCTATCTTCTGTTTCTAAGCACACAGGTGTATCTTTTTACCTCCACTTCTGTCCCCTTTATCTTTACACATTTAGATCCTTATATATGTTATACAGAATTTATATCATCTATTCTTTGAAGCAGAATTTGCCATTTTCCCCTTTTGGCTCAGGCACAATGACTTGCTGTTCAGGCAATATTTCCCAAAAATTTGACAACATAGCCTTGAACCAAAAGGATGTGCAGATTGAATCTGGTGCTGACAGCAATTCTAAAAATAATGACTTTATGACTTACCGCGGTCTATGGGGAACAAGATCATCAGACAGTCCCATGGCCCTTAAATGCTTAACAAGTCAACAATAACATTTTAAAATCAATGTGGACCCTGACAGGAAGCCAATGCACAGACATGAGAGCGGGTCTGATGAGATGTGATTCTCAGGAAACCTTTAAGTAGCTGCCTATCTGTCCATTGAGCGAGCCGCAGTTTGTAGAACATCTCGGAAAAAGAATGTAATCTATAAAATTCTCAGGGTAGTGAGCAATTCAAACATTATTCATACTGTAAAATGCATAATAAAATATACTCCATCATATTCTGAAATAGTAGACACACATCAAAATGCTTAATGATTCGTACTACAACATATTAATCAAGATAGACGAGTCTAATACTTCAGTCCGTCATCATAGTAATTACATGGAAGGCAATGAGCGAGTTTTCTACAATATTTTAAAATTATGTTCATTTTGCCCATAATATAGGTCTCATATGGCTGACTTCTTCAAACTGTTACCCCAAGAAGTATGTAAAAATAATAATTATCATTAAAATAATAATGATGATAATAATAATAATTATTATGATGATGATAATGATTATTATTATTATTATTGTTGTTGTTGTTGTTGTTTTTGTTATTATTATTATTATATTTTTATGTTATGGCTATATTTATATGTGAATGTTCAGACATGTGGTCATATATTATTTATTATTATGGAACAGTTTTTTTTTAATTCCTTGTATCATCTCTGTTATTTCCACTCCTATAGATGGTGCTGCAACCAAGTGTGACAAAACACGTTGGGATTCAGCAGGGCCCTTGTCCTAGTATACTTTCACCATTTACTTCTCATTTGGCCCTTTATCTGTTTCTACCTTTTCATTGTTTGCATCAGGTTGATGTGGATTCAGTATTATGCATTATTATAGTAGCATTATATACTGTGTATATTTGATGACTTGATACGTTATACCTGGCACCCATTACAGGACATGTGCTGTGTATTACTACTGTAGGGTAATTTTAAGATTGTATACATTTTTATTGGATGGCTACTATGTAAGAGGGGTCCATGGGTCCCTCAGCTTGTGGACAGGTTAAATTGTTGAGCCTTTTTAATAGTTTTTAACATTCTGTGTATTTCCATTGATATGTTCCATAATTAATAAAGACTTACTACAATTTTTGTACCACTAATTTGAACGTGTGCACCATATACAAAATAAAAATCTTTATTTTCACAAAGCAAAGAGAAAATAAACAATGTATCATGAACAATGCAAGGAGCACATCAAGAAAACACACAGGCAATGTTGGAAGGAAGCCAAGTGCACAATTAGGTGTACAAGTCAGGGTCTTCTCACAGACACAATGAACATCCCATAGAAATGAAAGTAGAAAATAAATAAAGAGTAAGAGAAGCTTCCCTATGATGGCAAAAGAAAATGAACCTATAACCTAAAAAACTAAAAGAGAGGGGGGCGGGGAAGAGGGGAAAGAGAGGTAGGAAGAGAAAGGGAAAGAAAGAGGGTAGAGAGGGGGAAAAAATTAAAATCTAATTAAAAATTTAAATAGGGGGAGAAGAAGGAGAGAAAGAGGGGGGGTCCACAAGAGATTAGAGAGCAAGAGATAGACAGATAGACATACCTTGCAGAGCAGTCGCGGTTCCAGGTGGCTCCAGTACCAAGAGTCGGGAAAAAGCAGAACAAGAAAGAGTTCAAGCCCAGCACTACTTGAGAAGGGAGCACAGAGAAGGGAGCATAGAGATCCCTAAATTCCGCCATGGGTACCAGAGGGTCGGGGGGGTGAGTTGAAGAACGCCAGAAGCGGGGAATAACAGTTTTAGCTGCCAAGAGTAGGAAATGGGCTAGGGTCTTAAATCTCCTCTGAGCTCCGGTCGGGAGCACAGAGAGTAGGAGGGGAAATGGATCTAGAGGCAAACGGAAGTGGGTCAGGCAGTGTACAATGTCCAGGACCTGAGACCAGTAAGCGGAGAGGGAGGGGCAAGTCAGCCATATGTGTTGGATAGTACCACCCAACAACAGTTGTCTCGCAGGGACAGGTAGAAATGGGAAAGGAGGGCAGGAACCCTGTACCACCGCGTGAGCAATTTGTAGTTTGTTTCCTGTGCTTTGCAGGAAAATTAGATCTTGTGACACAGGGTCACTGCCGTTGTCCATTCCTCTTCATTGAAAGAGCGACCCACTGCCCTCTCCCAGCGAAGCCGGAAGGGGTTGCTCCCTAAAAGCATCTAGCAAGAGATTGTAAAGAAAACTAATAGGTCGATGAACCTTCGAGGATGAGGCGCAGAGACGTTCAAAGGGAGTTATCGGTTGGTGGAGACAAAGGGTTGATCAGCCGTAGGGTAAAAATGATGTAACTTTGAGTATTGGAAGGAGTACTTTATCAAGGAGAGACACTGTCTATCAGTATGGGAAGTGGTTTCAAAAGGCATTATCCAAGAAGTCTTCGAAGGTCCCCCCCTCCACCCTGCTTCTGCCTAGGAAAGAGGAAGCAGAAAAGGCCAGGTTAAAGGCTTTGTTGTCAAAAATCGGAGTCATAGCACCATCAGGTGATGATATGTGGGAACATTTCAGATAAGAGATCCGCATTGAGGATATAGAGGCCATGATTGGGGGGGGGGGGAGCAAAGAGATAATCGGTTTAAAGAGTTCCTGACTCGGAAGCCAAAGGAGGACTATGGGGTCTAAACACAAGACAGAAGATTCTAACTGGATCCACTGCTTGGAGTCTCTATGGAAGCTGTCTAGAACACGTGAAAGTACTGAGGACAGATAGTAAGAGAGGCAATGTGGGAGGGCTTTCTACGTATCAGGACAGTTCTCGATATCCTTGGATGCCTATTAGCCCACACAAAGCCAGTAAGGAATCCAACAAGTGTATGAAAGAAAGAGCGAGGTAAATGCGTAGGGATACAGGAAAATAAATATAGGAAGTGGGGGAGTATGTTCATCTTAATGATGTTAAGCCTCCCCAACCAGGAAAAGTCCTTGCATTCCCATCTGGCTAGGTCTGATCTAAGAGACTGAAGGGGGGGATTAAGTCTGAAAGAGTCAATAAAGGTTAGAAGGGACTTGCACACCCAGGTATTTAAGGGACAAGGGCTGCCAACCAAATGAATAGGTGGTGCGTAGGTGGTGGACCATAGAGGGCAGGAGAGAAATATTGAAATATTGAGTGCCTCACATTTCATAGGATTGAGTATATAATTGTTATATAAAGAGAAACAGTGAAGAGTGGCCATAAGGGAGGGAAGGGGAGTCATAGGGGAAGAGAGAAAATGGGGAAGCATTTGAAATGGCACGAGGGGATATCCAAACCCTTAATATCATAGTTACGGAGATGTCAATAAGTAGATGTTCCATACAGAGGACATATAGGAGGGGGGATAGTGGGCATCCCTGCCTTGTACCATCAGGGCTCAATGGCGGAGGGAGTGATGAATTATGGAAAATGTCCTTAGGGTGTTGTCACAGGTAGTCTTTTTTCTTTTCTTGATTTTGCAAACAAGGGTTTAGCACAACTCACTGTACATATGTAGTGCTATAATTAAAGGGTACCTCTCATCAAAAAAACTTTTGATATATTATAGATTAATGTATGCAGAATAACTTTACAATTGCATGTTATTAAAATATATGCTTCTTTATATGTAATTTTCCACTTTGAAGAAATGACCACTCCCTACCAGTCCTGGCAGCAAGCATTTCAGACTCATGCTGGAGTCCTAAACACTATGAGCTGCCAGTCTGCTTTGTTCACAAAGAAGAACACTCAGAGCTGACAGCCTGCTTTGTTCACAGCCTGTTTGGCTGTGAACAAAGCAGGCTGGCAGCTCTGAGTGTTTAGGACTCCAGCATGAGTCAGAAATGCTTGCTGACAGGACTGATCGGGAAAAATACAATAGAAAGAAGCATATTTTTCATTAACATGCTATTGGAAAGTTATTCAACATTCATTAATCTAAAATATATCAAAAGTTTATTTGATGAGAGGTACCCTTTAAGCCAGCAGCTATGTCTATTTAACTACTTAGATGCCACTGTCAATAGCAAGGCAGGGCCTAGTGCAGCGGTCTCCAAACTGTCCAGGGGTTGCATAACTACAATTTTGAAACCACTGGTCGAGTGGGATGGCTATCAGCATTAAAGGACAACTACAAAGTTGTTGCGGTAGCAGGATAACACGTTTAGGCCAGGTTCACACTATAGAATTTTCTATCCAAAATTCTCCTGCATGAAGCTTAAATGCAGGTGAATGAGTTTTCCCTTCACATTCCTGAATTTTCTGGTTGGAATTCCAACAGGAAATTTCTGACGGAATCCGCTCTGCAGACATTGCCGCTGTGGGGGATGGCAATGTCTGTGCAGTCCTAACGCCGACTTATTCAGTTGGCGCCGACTGCAGTCAAATACTCCGGACGGACACTTTTGTTTAGAGCTTTGCAAGTGTAAACCTGGCCTTAAACTGCCAGCAACTCTGTAGCCTGCTGCTAAAGCAAGAATTGTCGGACATCCCATAGACTTGTTATTGACTGCGTCATCTAAGGGATTAAATAGACTCTGAAGCCGGATTTATTATAGCACTACACATATACAGCGCGTTGTGCTAAACCCTTGGGTGCAGCACCATCTACAGAGATTAACCTCTCTGGAATGCAGGGCGTACTTGTACGTCCTGTGCTCGTCCCGCGATATCACGCGGGGTCCCGCGGCATATCGGGTCCGTCCCAGCGGCTAGTGGGGACACGGGGCTAATAGCGCGCATTCCCGGCAGCTCAGTCAGGCTGATCGGGACCACCGCTGTGAAACGCGGTGTCCCAATCAGCTAGGATGCAAGCGGAGGGTCACTTACCTGCCTCCGGCATGTCCGATTGGCATGCATAAATGTCCGAATTATAAAAATATATCATTAATTAAACCGCACAGTCAATGGCGTACACGTAAAAAAAAATCTAAAGTCCAAAATAGCATATTTTTGTTCGCTTTTTATACCTGAAAATTTTTTATAAAAAGTGATCAAAAAGTCTGGAAAGCGAACAAAAATGGTACAGATGAAAACTTCATATCATGGCGCAAAAAATTTAAATTTTTATAGGGGTCAGAAGAGGACTGATGTCATCACAAAGTAAAATTGGTGGTGCAAAAAAACGAAAAATCCTTCATATGGGTCTGTAGGAGCAAAATAGGGTTATGATTTTTAAAAGACGGAAAAACCCTGAGTCCCCGAGGGGTTAAATAGCAGAGATGTTACTAGTAATAAATACACTGTACCATAATAATAAGCAATATGTGATCATCACATATTTGAACATTCATACATAAATGTATACATAAACAAAAACTCTTTAAAAGAAGTATTGCTATATATATATATATATATATATATACATATATATATATATATATATATATATATATATATGTATATATATATATAGATATATATATCTATATATATACTGTATATACACACACACACACTCAAAATTGGTATCATATACACACAAAATTGGTATCGCCACATCTGTAACAACCTAAAATATAAAATGATCATGCAATTTAACCTGCACATCTGAGGTAACCCAGTACGAAATACCGTATCCAGCCCATCCTGTCAGGCAAATGTTGCCTTCAGTGTCTGTCTTGGGCCCACTATTCATGACTCTTTATACTGTATTGTCATGCCATTGTTGTTATTCTAGAATTTTCCATGTTACTGTTTCTTTAAAACATGTTAGCAGAGAAGGTGCAGAGTGAATTAGATGACCTGTCTGCCACAATGGGAATCCTCCAAATTGCCCTGTATTTAGTGTAGCAGGGAAGGAGTTGCCCCAGTCCAGAGCAGTTCAGAGCAGTCTAAGAGCAGAGTTCAGCTCAGAGCTCCATGCCGAGGTACAGTGTGGAGAAGTGTGAGAGAAGTGTGAGGTGATCTGAGGAGGCCTCAAGCTAATCAGTAGTCTAATCCTGCAGCCATACATATCCTATGGAAAATTCCCTATGCTCAGGTGAAAAGTCAAAGGCTAGCGGTAAGCACAAAACTCTGGGGAAGAAAGGCAATAGTCTTTGTTACGCCGAGCGCTCCGGGTCCCCGCTCCTCCCCGGAGCGCTCACGGCGTCTCTCTCCCTGCAGCGCCCCGGTCAGTCCCGCTGACCGGGAGCGCTGCACTGACATGGCCGTTGGGGATGCGATTCGCACAGCGGGACGCGCCCGCTCGCGAATCGCATCCCAAGTCACTTACCCGTCCCGGTCCCCTGCTGTCATGTGCTGGCGCGCGCGGCTCCGCTCTCTAGGGCGCGCGCGCGCCAGCTCTCTGAGACTTAAAGGGCCAGTGCACCAATGATTGGTGCCTGGCCCAATCACCTTGATTAGTTTCCACCTGTGCACTCCCTACTTATACCTCACTTCCCCTGCACTCCCTTGCCGGATCTTGTTGCCCTTGTGCCAGAGAAAGCCTTTCCTTGTGTGTTCCTAGCCTGTGTTCCAGACCTCCTGCCGTTGCCCCTGACTACGATCCTTGCTGCCTGCCCTGACCTTCTGCTACGTCCGACCTTGCTCTTGCCTTATCCCTTGTACCATGCCTATCTCAGCAGTCAGAGAGGTTGAGCCGTTGCCGGTGGATACGACCTGGTTGCTACCGCCGCTGCAAGACCATCCCGCTTTGCGGCGGGCTCTGGTGAAAACCAGTAGCTACTTAGAACCGGTCCACCGACACGGTCCACGCCAAACCCTCTCTGACACAGAGGATCCACCTCCAGCCTGCCGAATCGTGACAGTAGATCCGGCCATGGATTCCGCTGAGGTGCTGCTGTCAAGTCTTGCCGACATTTCCACGGTGATTGCCCAGCAATCCCTAATGATCACCCAACGAAATCACCAGCTGGCATACTTGACCACCGTGACACAGCAACTTCAGTCACAGATACAGCAGCTGCTGCCGCAGATACAGCAACTTCAGTCACAGACACAGCAGCTGCAACAGCAACAACCATCTCCTCCGCCGGCTCCTGCAACTCCTCCGCAGCGACAGGCCGCTCCTAACCCCTGCTTGTCCCTGCCGGACAAATTTGATGGGGACTCTAGACTCTGCCGTGGTCTCCTGCCTGGGAAGGCCCTGCCATGTGCCACACCGCTCGGAGCACCTCTCTCACAGTATCCTTTGCAATCCACCCCTGTGCCTCCCGCCGAGGAGGCTATGCAAGTGGATCGGTCTCGCCTGACCCCTGAAGAGAGGACTCGCCGCAAAAAGAAAGAATTACTTCTATACTGCACTGTGCGTTACCGCACAGAACCCCTGCTCTTGAGCATGGAACTTTTTGTTTTGCCCAAATGCTCCTCTGAAGTCCTCCTCGGTCTGCCATGGATCCAACGCCACTCCTCTACCCTTGTCTGGACCACCGGGGAGATCAAGAGCTGGGGTGCTTCTTGCCACAGAAAATGCCTCACGTCTGCTCCCAGTCCCGTCAGTCAAACCTCTGTGTCTCCCCCTTTACCTGGTCTCCCCAAGGCCTATCTGGACTATGCTGTGTCTCCTCCTCACAGCCTCCGTCCTGTTAACACTCTGCCCCGTGCCAAGCTTGACCCTCTTCCCTCCCTCCCCACCCCCACGCCTTCTTGTGTGCCCGCTGTTGATGTGGTTTCCCGGGGCTTCGCCACCATCTGGAAAAAGACTCTAAAATCCCTCATACTAGCCTCATCCCGGGTGAAGAAGCCTGCCGAAGAAAAAAGAAGAACTCCTCCTGTTTTTGTGTGGCTCTCCACCAAGTATATCCGCTTCCGTGTCCCCAGTTTTAATCTGGGACCACGTTATCTTGGACCCTTTTTAGTTGAGTGCTCTGAGGAGAGATCTTGGGAACCTGAGGACAACATCCTGGACAAAAGTCTTATCCTCAGGTTCTCAGGCTCCAAGAAGAGGGGGAGACCCAAGGGGGAGGGGTACTGTTATGCCGAGTGCTCCGGGTCCCCGCTCCTCCCCGGAGCGCTCACGGCGTCTCTCTCCCTGCAGCGCCCCGGTCAGTCCCGCTGACCGGGAGCGCTGCACTGACATGGCCGTTGGGGATGCGATTCGTACAGCGGGTCGCGCCCGCTCGCGAATCGCATCCCAAGTCACTTACCCGTCCCGGTCCCCTGCTGTCATGTGCTGGCGCGCGCGGCTCCGCTCTCTAGGGCGCGCGCGCGCCAGCTCTCTGAGACTTAAAGGGCCAGTGCACCAATGATTGGTGCCTGGCCCAATCACCTTGATTAGTTTCCACCTGTGCACTCCCTACTTATACCTCACTTCCCCTGCACTCCCTTGCCGGATCTTGTTGCCCTTGTGCCAGAGAAAGCCTTTCCTTGTGTGTTCCTAGCCTGTGTTCCAGACCTCCTGCCGTTGCCCCTGACTACGATCCTTGCTGCCTGCCCTGACCTTCTGCTACGTCCGACCTTGCTCTTGCCTTATCCCTTGTACCATGCCTATCTCAGCAGTCAGAGAGGTTGAGCCGTTGCCGGTGGATACGACCTGGTTGCTACCGCCGCTGAAAGACCATCCCGCTTTGCGGCGGGCTCTGGTGAAAACCAGTAGCTACTTAGAACCGGTCCACCGACACGGTCCACGCCAAACCCTCTCTGACACAGAGGATCCACCTCCAGCCTGCCGAATCGTGACAGTCTTCAGTCAGTCAGTCTGCAGCACCAAAGTCATCGTGGGTTGTCATTCATCCCAAGTCAGTAACCATACAGCATAGCCCAAGCAACTACAAGTCCCAGCAAGGTGATAGGCTTCCAAGGTTTACTCTGCACTTTCCTTTGTACCAATCTATACTGTATATGAATAACCCTCTATCCTGCCTCAGTAAAAACAGTTATCCGTAACCTTGTATCGAAGTATCTATTGCCCAGCGCTTTGCCCAGGAAAAGCTGTCTCAACCTTGGACTGTGTATAGGCTAAAGGTGCCCTGGCATCACAAAGTGTTAATTTCATGTCATTCACACAAAAACAAAAACAAGAATTGTCATATATTTTGGGTTCATCCAAAAATATGCCCCCATATGTCACCAATGACTAAGTCAAATGATCCAAAAATGAGACAGGAGGGGCTCAACCTAGTACAAGCGAGGTGCTCCCCAGTGAAGAAAACACAGAATACCAGAACCAGAAAAAGCCATCACCGATAAATGGTAGCACACCCAATATAGTCAAATAGAAATTTTATTGATACAAAATACATAATTGACATGCGATTGCACACAAAAAAGGGGTTAAAAGCATTAAAATCCCTGGCTAACTAGAGCCAGCACACAACTTAGGGGAGGGGCCTTGAACCCCCTCTCCTAACTAGACACCCGCCCTCAATAACACAATAAGCGACCTGTGTGTTGTCTCTATGGATCACATGGTCCACCCCTGAGGAAGTTGCCCTTGTGTGGCAACGGAACGCGTGGGCACTCTTGTGACCCCGTCCTCCTTCACCCTATCATCTTCTACCTGGCCTGTGATGTTTGGTTCAGCTGCAGTTAGTTACTGTATGGTTACTTATATGGATTTTATGCAATGCATTGTATATTGATATTTATTATTGCTATCTGCATGTGATCCATAGAGCCAACACACAGGTCGCTTATTGTGTTATTAAGGGCTGGTGTCTAGTTAGGAGATGGGGTTCATGGCCCCTCCCCTAAGTTGTGTGCTGGCTCTAGTTAGTCTAGATTTTAACCCCTTTTTTGTGTGCAATCGCATGTCTATTAAGTATTTTGTATCAATAAAATTTCTATTTGACTATATTGGATGTGCTACCATTTATCAGTGATGGATTTTTCTGGTTCTGGTAAGTCAAATGATCTGGCACAAAGCAAGCCCCCTCACAGCTCCACTGGCAGAAAATAAAAATGTTAATACTCCATAATAAGAATGGGAAAACAGAATGCTAGAGGTTTTAGCAAATTTATAAAAAAATAAATAAAATGTTTTTAGGATGTTTTTAGGACTTACCTGCATTTTCTGCATTTTACTGGGCATTTTCTGTTGGATTTTGTTCTCTAAACAACTCATCCCACAGTTCCATGCTTGAAAGTTTGAGGTCACTTTCCTTCCTTCCACACATCAACCACCACACCCATTGAAATACAGTATTTTCTAACCAGGGGGCCTACAGCTGTTTCTAAATTGAAGCAGGATAGGCTCCCTCTGATAATCTGACTAGTGATGTCAGGTCTCGACGTACTGCAACCTGGGAAATCCCAAGACATGAGTAATTTTGTATACTGTTAAAAATAAATATTGGGGCGATAATCACAGAAGAATTGTGAGAAAACCATCACAAACAGGTACAGACACTATATTATGTATTAGGTACAGACAATGTATATCAGAGCAAAAACCAAGCCATGAGGAGAAAGATCTGGAGAAAAGATCTGGAGAAAAGATCTGGAGAAAATCAAAAATTATTTCTACTGCACTAGTTCCCTAGAGCTCAGTGGTCTTAATTTTTCTTACATGAAAGAAGTTTGGAACAACCAGGAGTCTTCCTAGAGCTGCCAACACACCAAACTAAGAAATCTGGGGAGAAGGGCATGGTAAGAACCTAATGGTCACTCTTGCTGAGCTCCTGTGTGCCATCACTATAGTCTCCAAAATCTGGGCTTTGTGGCAGACTGTGAGGAACAAGATTCTCTGGTCTGATGAAACCAAAATTAAACTTTTTGTCTTCATTCTAAGTGTTATGTCTAGAGGAAACCAGGCACTGCCCATCACCTGCCCAATACCATCCCTACAGTGATCATGGTGGGGGCAGCATCATGTCTGGAGGAAACCAGGTACTGCCCATCACCTGCCCAATACCATCCATACAGTGATCATGGTGGGGGCAGCATCATATCTGGAGGAAACCAGGTACTGCCCATCACCTGCCCAATACCATCCCTACAGTGAAGTATGATGGGGGCAGCATCATGTCTGGAGGAAACCAGGCACTGCCCATCACCTGCCCAATACCATCTCTACAGTGAAGTATGATGGGGGCAGCATCATGTCTGGAGGAAACCAGGCACTGCCCTTCACCTGCCCAATACCATCCCTATAGTGATCATGGTGGGGGCAGCATCATGTCTGGAGGAAACCAGGCACTGCCCATCACCTGCCCAATATCATCCCTACAGTGATCATGGTGGGGGAAACATCATGTCTGGGGGAAACCAGGCACGGCCCATCACCTGCCCAATACCATCCCTACAGTGATCATGGTGGGGGCAGCATCATGTCTGGAGGAAACAGGTACTGCCCATCACCTGCCCAATACCATCCCTACAGTGATCATGGTGGGGGCAGCATCATGTCTGGAGGAAACCAGGCACTGCCAATCACCTGCCCAATACCATCCCTACAGTGATCATGGTGGGGGCAGCATCATGTCTAAGGGAAACCAGGCACTGCCCATCACCTGCCCAATACATCCCTACAGTGATCATGGTGGGGGTAGCATCATGTCTGGAGGAAACCAGGTACTGCCCATCACCTGCCCAATACCATCCCTACAGTGATCATGGTGGGGGCAGCATCATGCTGTGGGGGTTATTTAACAGCTGGGGCTAGGAGACTGGTCAGGGTTGAGGGAAGCTGAATAGAGCAGAAAGTACAGAAATGTTCTCAATAAAAACCTTAATTGTCCAGGACATCAAAAAATGAACCCTTGGTGGATCCTCCACTTTCTGGATGAGCTCCAAGGAACAGTTGGAATATAGAAAAGGCACATATAATCTCAGGCGTTCTCTTGAATATTAACATCAACCAAAATAAAATACTTAGTGGTAGATATAAAAATAAAAATAAAGTTTTATTATAAAAGGACAAAGCGTTTCAAGAAT
This sequence comes from Hyla sarda, assembly GCF_029499605.1. Classification (NCBI taxonomy): domain Eukaryota; kingdom Metazoa; phylum Chordata; class Amphibia; order Anura; family Hylidae; genus Hyla; species Hyla sarda. Next base: position 36,231,959 of record NC_079196.1, read on the forward strand.
ACATAATTCTCTTCATTTGGTCTGCAGGTTCATCAAGTTGCAGAACTGACAAAGAGAATTGTGTGTTCCGTATACTTGTTCGTGTATTTCGTCTACATTCAGATAATGGCCCTCATTTACTATTCTAAACCTGACTTGTTTTGTCGGGTTTTTTTGGCGCATCTTTATCTGCGACATGTCGCAGACATCGTGCGCCAGTCTGCGACACAATGCAACATTTTTTCCCGACAGACCCGATGTGGATTCTCCCAAACCCGAAAAAGGGGTGTAACCCGACATTTCTGAGCTTTCCCACGTATTTATAAAGGTTTCCAACCCGAATTTGTTGAATTGTTGTGGTTTTTTTTCCCGACAACTCAGAGGAGTTGGAAACCAAAACCAACAAAACCCACGTGCGACAAACAGGATGCAACATAATAATAAATACCAGGGGAAAAAAGCAGTCGGGTAAGAAAGCAACATAGACTTACAACCCGATTTTCTAAGTAAATGAGGGCCAATGTGTTGTCCTTTTATAATAAAACTTTTTAGTTTTTATATCCAAGTGACAATGGTGTAGCAATGTCCCGCTGGTGATTGGCTGAGCAGATCGCCCTCGTACAGGTAGGTGAGGGCTGGAGTGCGCGGAGGAGGGGTAAGTAGAACGAGTCACGTACAGGAGATAGAGGGGGGCACCAGCAGCCCCAAGGGGATAATAGTCTGAAAAGATCAGTTCCCACCCCTTTACTAACTTGTAATGTAGATGTGATACTAGTGTGTGTAATAAGAGTATGATCATGGCCCCTGGCTTCAATCTCTACCTAATGTCACCCCATAATCACTTAATTGGTGGGTGGATTGGGTGACAGAGAGTTCCCCCTTCTCTATCTAACCGCATTTATACAACTATTACTATAGTCAGCTCCTGCGCTCTATCCATATAGTCCTTACTGCCATTCCATAAAGCGGTGGGCATTAAAGGGTTCATAGGAGGGCGTTCCCTTTAAGGACTGAAATACCTTAATATTACCAGGGGGTTAAACCTCCTACAGAATATGGCAGGCTTTCCTATCTGAATATGTCAGAGCTCTAATCTTGGTGTTCTGTCTTGCACAGGGGAATAGACGGAGGGTTTAGACACCTTTGGTGTTCTGCTCCGGTCTGTTCTGCTTTTGGAGATGAATTAAAATTCCTATCACAAATTCTATTAGATTTTGGTGTTGGTATTCTAGAAATGCATTTTACTAGATGTCACTGCATTATAAGCTATATTTAATTTTGGAGCATCAGATTTTTCCCCCATAACATATCTAATTTCTTTTCCCAAATATTTACTTTTGGCTTGAAATATCTTGTATTTCCATTTAACAAAGGTAGAGTGTAAAGAAGTTGATGCAAGGACTGGACATCTCCGCCGAACACCTCAAATCCGAGCACAAACAAAGTATTGAGCTCCCATTAACACTAACAAAGATCCTCATTTGCTTCTGCATTGCTCTTCACTTAGGTAAAATACAAGCATACGAGCATGCCAAAAATAAGGATTAACGCCTTGATTGCAGAGCTTGCTTGGGCCTTAAAGAGGTACTCCGGTGAAAAACTAATGGGTTCATATCAACTAATGGCAAAAAGTTATACAACTTTGTAAATTACTTCTTTTTAATCTAAACCTTCCAGTACTTATCAGCTGCTGTAGAATATAGAATGGGAAACATCTCTGGAACAGTTTTCATTAAAGTAATGTGGTTAAAGTTCATTTTGGGAGGATCTGTAATGACCTTCAACATTTTAAGGATGTACTCGGGTGGAATACAATTGTTTTTTCAAATCAACTGGTGCGAGAAAGTTATACAGATTTGCACGTTACTTCTGTTTAAAAATCTTAATCCTTCCAGTACTTATCAGCTGCTGTATGCTCCACAGGAAGTGGTGTAGTTCTTTTCAGTCTGAACACAGTGCTGTCTGCTGCTACCTCTGTCCATGGCAGGAACTGTCCATAGCAGGAGAGGTTTGCTATGGGAATTTGCTTCTACTCTTCTACTACTTCCTCTGCAGCATACAGCAGCTGATAAGTACTGGAAGGATTAAGATTTTTATATAGAAGTAATTTACAAATCTGTTTTACTTTCTGGCACCATTTGATTTGGCATGCTGGGAGTTGTAGTTTTGTGAGATCAGGAGGTACACTGGTTGGGACACACTGATGAACATGTACACAACTCAGAGAATCAGTTGTATGGTGAAACTGATTCAGAAGTGACGGCCTATCCTTCCCATAGGACATCACTTTCTATAGAGAGAAAAATTATTTTAGGTTTCCCAGTACTTGTGCAAATAGGATTTATACAAAAGTGATGCAGATCTACAGGTTGATCCAACTGCGGACCAATATATGGAGGGTTATTTAAACCAATTCACCGAAAGATCACCGAGGTGATCCACTAATTCCCTATATTTCCCATATATTTGTTAAAAGGTATAATCTTTATTAATTTCAAAACACCAACAAAAAATGGAGTTAAAAATTGCAGTGTATCTCTCCTCCTGTATTATTAGTAATTGTCTGTGCCAACCAGGCATCACCTATTATCTACCTGTGTGTACCTGCAGTGTACACACGGTTAGTGGGGGAGTCCTCACTGTATATTAAAAACCTATCCTATGCCCCCCTCGACATGTTTCGCCACAGGACGCGGCTTTGTCAAGAGGTTTTAGGGCACTGAATGAAAAAGCGCCAAAACAGGGGTTAAATAACCTCCTATTGTGACATCATGGTGGGGTGATATTCACTTCTGATTGGTGGGACGCCATCCCATCCAATCATCCTCTATTTAATTTGATGGACATTTCCATGCACCTATTGCTGCTCTCATAGTTCAACCAATCCGCATAGTTGTATCAAAAATGTGTAGCTCACTTAGGATATGGGAAAGAAGAGGGGAGGGGGGTGCTCGAGGTTAAAGGTGATGCCTTCACCCAATAGGCCTAAGAAATATATGTAAAGGAGGGATGTATATATGATATATATACAAAAACCAGTCCTCAAGAGCACTGAGGGTAGGAATGAGGAAAAGAAAGAAAAGTTTAGGATCCAATAAAAGTATATTTATTATAATAAAAATACAACCGATCGCCCTGCAGGGCCCTTGCAAAAGCGAAAGGTGTATGTGATATTTAGGTAAATAAATGTAGCACTAATCAAACGATTATAAAAATATATATATCCACTATAACAAATTGTGTTGGTATAAATAGATATATGATTCACAGTTCGTCACAACCAACAATATTATAGAAAAGTAGTAGCAATAGATTCCAATGGTACTGAAATTATATCAGAATCTCCAGTAGCATAAATCGTGCCGTTTGTGACTGTATTGCGATGCGCAGTTGTATCAATAAATCCAGAAGTAAAGTTTGTAACCTTGTTGCAGTTTTGAGATAGTTATAACATAACTGTATCAGCGGTGTTTGTAAAGGTAATGTTCGTACCTTCGTACCCTCAGTGCTCTTGAGGACTGGTTTTTGTATATATATCATATATACATCCCTCCTTTACAATCCGCATAGTTGTTTATTGGTTGCCTCGGTAATGCATCACATGATTACTGCGTCATGATCTCAGAGCCGATGTTCACATCCGCCTCCTGCGCCGTGACCCCTGTGCGAGCTCTTATACCAGTGCCGATATTCACATCCGCTTCCTGCGCCGTGACCCCTGCGCGAGCTCTTACACCAGCGAGCGTACCTTGCTGTCGGAGCTGCGCAGTTCTATATGCGCGGGGACTTAGTCTCCACGGGCATTTCCAAATAGATATAATAGTCAGTCACTATGTAGTTTCATATGCGCCAGAATTTTTTCCTATATAAGGGCTGCGTGATGTAATCTGCGCAAATACTTAGTCTTCCGTAGTGCTCCATGTTAATAGGGATAAGATCCAATAAAATGCATTATTGCTCTATATGATATTCTATGTTGTTCTATGTTATATATTATTAGCACCATAGAGGTAGTTGATTATTTAGTGATAATTAAAGGCAGCATATTGGTCCATCATGGTTTGTCCATCTACAATTCCCTCCTTGATGTCACTTCGGCAGGGTGTTTAGTAAATATGTTGATAATTGTACATGATGTTTATACATTATGGCAGCTATTCTAAATGAACGCTGAGAAGGTAAATCCCTCATTGAGTCCATTAGGGCTCAGGCTTTTGAGTCGCTGTATCCATCTTGCTTCTTCACGGAGTAATTTCTTATCTAAATTACCTCTTCTGGGGCCCAATGTCATCTTAATTAGTCCCCAAAATTTAAGGGTTTGTATGTCCCCTCTATGAAAATTTCTAACATGTCTCGCCAGTGGGGTATCAGTCCCAGTGCGGATAGTGCTGAGATGTTGAGATATCCGTCTTCTCAGTTGCTGTGTGGTTTTGCCCACATATAGCTTACCACATCCGCACTGGGCTATATATATTACTCCAGAAGTCTGGCAGTTGATAAAATCCCTAATAACATATTTCTTATTATCAATTGGGTTAACAAATGTGTGAGATAAGAATAAAAGTCTTCTTTGACCAGGAGCTGCCACACTTTTCTCTACAGGCTCTGAGTTCAGGTTGCGGGGGAGCGGGGGTTAACTGGAGCCTGGGGATAAGCTAGTCCCCATAGCCGCTCAGTAATTCGCTGATGAATTTCGCCAGATAGATTTCAGCATCTGAAAACTGCCGCTAAAATTCCGTAGTGTGCCCTGTGCAATGAAATCCCATTGACAGCAATGGGACTTTGCTTCAACGGAATTTCCAAGCAGAATTTCTCAGCTCATAAATTCCGTAGTGTGAACGAGCCCTTATCTGTAATACCAGACACAGTCCATACATAAAACTGATGCTGTTACTGGAAAAGAAAATAACTTAGTTTAAGTGCCCTGTCTCTTCCTATGTCAGCACCTGCTTTGTGCTCTGTCTATGGAAGAGCCAGAGATACCCGAATACAGCGCTCGTGTGTCTCTGCCGCTCCCATAGAGAATACATTGAGAATGTGCCAACATGCCACTCCATGCATAGGGAGAGTCTAAGCCCCAGGCAAGTTCTCAGAGGTCAGAAAAAAAACAAAAAGAAAAATAGCCAGCACAACTACCTAATACATGGGTGCACGCTGCTGTGGCAAATACAGAGTATACAAAAACAGAAGGTTGCAGCAGCAGTCTTGGTCAAAAAATTTAGGCTCTTAGCGCACTTATTGATCAAAACGTGTCCCCCATCCACCACACGGAGGTGGCCTCATTTCACATGGGACCCTAACAAACATTCTGAGCCTAACACTCATATTCTCAGAGGTCAGACCACCGCAATCAGACAATAAAGCAGTGTTTCCTAACCAGTGTGCCTCCAGCTATTGCACAACTACAACTTTGAAGCATTCCCGCCCAGACAGATTAAGTACGTGCAAACATACCCTGAATGTCAACATCAAAAGTAGAAATCATATTCCAGATGAAAGAACATTCCCCAACATGTAAACAGCAATATGCAATAGTGCCTGTTTAAAGGGGTACTCCGGCTGGCGTGCCGCTCACACAGGTGGGTGCTGCATCAGAGATTGCGGGGGTCCCCAGCAGTGGGACCCCCACGATCAGACATCTTATCCCCTATCCATTGGATAGGGGATAAAATGTCTTAGGGCCGGTGAACCCCTTTAACAACTTTGGAAACATATTTAAATACTTTTTGCATCGGGGTCAAATCTATAGGAAAATATAAAAATATGCAGATTTATGAAAAAAAAACTAATGAAAATAATAATAATAACAACAACAATAATATAAATTAAAATAAATTATAAATAATAATTGAAAATGTTTTATTACATTATCTTTTTACTTACCTATTGCCATGAGTGCTGCCCCTATCTAAGATGGCTGAACTCTACTGCAATGAAAATGTGCGCATGCGCTAGAAGTATGAGACACGTGATTGCTTTGTTGTTCTGACGCTCCCATGATCCTTGCACCTGATTGATCCGGATCCCTCTCCTCCCCCAGTATGACGTGCCGATACATGTGGGACGCCAGCCTCCTGTACAGTGAGTGTCCTGTCATTGGTGAGTGTACGATCTCTCTGCCCCGACTGAGATGAACTTATTAACACATACTTTGAATCACCTGATTGCACTTATGCATACCGTCAATATTTATACTGTTTATACTGTAGGATATGCACTCTGCATTAATTGATAATTTCATATATTTTATACACATGTCACCTTTGGCATAATATTGCCATATGTTTTTGCACTTTCACACTTTTTTGTAATTACCTGTACAATTATTGTTGATATGTTACCCTATTTAAAGCGGCACATGATTGTGTTTGAATGCTTGAAAATGGCCGCATTGGGCGACCGAAACGTTGCATCTTGTTGAATTGAATAAATGCAATCATTTTTCCCTTTCATCTGGAGTGCTGCACTATTATCTTCTACATAGCTTTTAGTGCCTGTGACCTGGCCGTGGTACTGCTTGCACCCGACAACTTTCTTACTGGGATTGCTGCTCAACACTGTTTGGATATATATATATATATATATATATATATATATATATATATATATATATATATATTTATATATATATATATATATATATATATATATGTATATATATATATATATATATATATATATATATATATATGTATATATATATATATATATATATATATATATATATATATATATATACAGTCATGGCCATAAATGTTGGCACCCCTGAAATTTTTCTAGAAAATGAAGTATTACTCACAGAAAAGGATTGCAGTAACACGTTTTGCTATACACATGTGTATTCCCTTTGTGTGTATTGGAACTAATCCAAAAAGGGGCTGGACAAAATTATTGGCACCCTTAACTTAATATTTGGTTGCACACCCTTTGGAAAAAAATAACTGAAAACATTTGCTTCCTATAACCATCAATAAGCTTCTTACACCTCTCAGCCGGAATGTTGGACCACTCTTCCTTTACAAACTGCTCCAAGTCTCTTATTGGAAGGCGCCTTTTCCCAACAGGAATTTTAAGATCTTTCCACAGGTGTTCAATGGTATTTAGATCTGGAATCATTGCTGCCACTTCAGAACTCTCCAGGGCTTTGTTGCCATCCATTTCTGGGGGCTTTTTGGCGTATGTTTGGGGTCATTGTCCTGCTGGAAGACCCAAGATCTCGGACGCAAACCCAGCTTTCTGACTCTGGGCTGTACAGTGCGACCCAAAATTCGTTGGTAATCCTCAGATTCCATGATGTCTTGTACACATTCAAGGCACCCAGTGCCAGAGGCAGCAAAACAACCCCAAAACACCATTGAACCTCCACCATATTTCACTGTAGGTACTGTGTCTTTTCTTTGTAGGCCTCATTTCATTTATGGTAAACAGTAGAATGATGTGCTTTACCAAAAAGCTCTATCTTGGTCTCATCTGTCCACAAGACATTTTTCCAGAAGGATTTTGGCTTACTCAAGTACATTTTGTCAAAATGTAGTCTTGCTTTTTTATGTCTGTGTCAGCAGTGGGGTCCTCCTGGGTCTCCTGTCATAGCATTTAATTTCATTGAAATGTGGACGGATAGTTCGCGCTGACAATATTGCTCCTTGAGCCTGCAGGACAGCTTGAATATCTTTGGAACTTGTTTGGGGCTGCTTATCCACCATCCGGACTATCCTGCGTTGATACCTTTCATACATTTTTCTATTCCGTCCAAGCCCAGGGAAATAAGCTACAGTGGCATGGGTTGCAAACTTCTTGATAATGTTGCGCACTGTGGACAAAGGCAAATCTAGATCTCTGGAGATGGACTTGTAACCTTGAGATTGTTGATATTTTTCCACAATTTTGGTTCTCAAGTCCTCAGACAGTTCTCTTCACCTCTTTCTGTTGTCCATGCTTAGTGTGGCACACACAGACACACAATGCAAAGACTAAGTGAACTTCTCTCCTTTTTATCTGTTTTCAGGTGTGATTCGTAGATTGCCCAAACCTGTTACTTGCCCCAGGTGAGTTTAAAGGAGCATCACATGCTTGAAACAATCTTATTCTAGTTCAATTTTGAAAGGGTGCCAATAATTTTGTCCAGACAATTTTTGGAGTTTGTTGTGACATTATGTCCAATTTGCTTCTTTTTCCTCCAATTTTTGGTTTAGTTCCAATACATACAAAGGGAATAAACATGTGTATAGCAAAATATGTGTTACTGCAATCCGTTTCTGTGAGAAATACATAATTTTCTTGAAAAATGTCATATATATATATATATATATATATATATATATATATATATATATATATATTATTGTTGTTGTTGTTGTTGTTGTTGTTATTATTATTATATTCCCACACATAAATGGCCGAATTGGGTAACGTTCTCCATTATAGCATTATCTGTTAATGAGTTTCTGCTTGTATCCAGCATTATGTAAATGATAGCTTCTTAATTGCTAAATGGGGTCACAGATTGCCTCAGCAGATGACTACCGCTCCCCAAATCTGTAATCATTGTTCTCCATATAATGCCCATCTTTGAACAGGTCTCACCGGCGGCTAATTAAAAGGTAAACCGTCTCCTGGACGGGAGCGCCGTGCGTGTCACTCGGCACCTTCTTCGCAGACTCAGTGCCCTCCCCCTTTCTCCCTCCTGGAAACTGTTATCATCTTCAAAGTCATTTCAAAACACTGTTTGTTCTGTGCTTTGATTTCCCCCACACACCGAATTCAAAGACCACAGCGCTGTTTTTGTGTAGATTTCAGAGGATGAGACTGAGCCATTTGTTTTTTAGGAGTCTCTGAGCAAAGGCTGGATACGTTTCACTAATAAAGCTGTGGATGCGGCTGGATCTCTGCGCCTTGGTGTTATCTTACAGTAAATGTTCTGTTCTACCTGTTTCCTTTGACATATTCCAAGCCTGTTTGTTCTTCGGCAAATCCTAGGTAACTAGGGAAAGATGTCTTCTTAATCACAATGGCTGAATGAGCCACCAAGGTAAGTAAGGGCTCATTCACACTACTGAAATAATTTACCATAGAGCATAGAGGACACGGTTCCATAGAGGAATTCAGTAGTGTGAACATACCCCCAAGCATAAGGAGGGCTAAAGTGAATGAAAGCCCCCCTAAAGGGGTACTCCGTAGGGGAAAAAAAGTTTTCAAATGAACTGGTGCCAGAAAGTTTTGTACAGATTTGTAAATTAATTCTATTTAAAAAATCTTAATCCTTCCAGTACTTATCAGCTACAGTATACTACAACAGAAGTTGTGTAGTTCTTTTCTGTCTGACCACAGTGCTCTCTGCTGACACCTCTGTCCATATAAGGAACTGTCCAGAGCAGTAGAGGTTTTCTATGGGGATTTGCTTCTACTCTGGACAGTTCCTGACATGGACAGACAGTCAGTAGAGAGCACTGTGATCAGACTGGAAAGATCTACACAACTTCCAGCAGCTGATAAGTACTGGAAGGATTAAGATTTTTTAAATAGAAGTCATTTACAAATCTGTATAACTTTCTGGCACCAGTTCATTTGAAAACATGTATTTTTCTTCCAGAGTACCCTTTTAACTCAATAACAATAAACAATGTGTTCGGCAGGGATGGGAACAAGTTCCAGTATTGTGATGGATATACTGTTTCTATCACGCTGATCTTGCTGAATAATTGAGGCAGTAGTGCAGCTGTAATACATAGATGGGTTACTGCAACAGCTGGGATCAGAAATAACTCTAATCCCAGCTGGTTAATGCCCAAAATTCCATTATAAATATCACCTGCAGCATCTGAGAGGTTAGGCAGAGGGAGATGGCTCACAACATACATGATCAAGGGGTCCTGATGGATTTCCTTTAGTAGCATCAATATCTTCTTATTAGGGTAGCCTGCCAGTGTAAAGGTACCCTTACAAATGTAATGGAGCAACTTTTGTTTAGTTTACAGCTATACATGAACAGTTAGCTTGGCTGAGTGTTCATGTGTTCTGAATCAGATAGTCTGGAAGCAGCATTATCTTTCTGAGAACAAAAGGGTGGGGTAGTTGAAATCCAATGCACCCAATTCTTCTGTTACTAGACTTTTATCTGTTGGACTTGGGGGAAAGTTGGGAGATCCCCTTACACATTAGATACCCCTTCACATTAGATCCCCTTACATATTAGACAGTTGGCCGGTCTTGCTGAAATTCAGCTAATTCGGCTGATTTTCTTAAAATGTGTAGGGGTGCCATAAAAGGGTTGTCCAGTTCAGGACAACTTATCCCCTATCCAAAGGAAATGGGGACAAGTGTCTGATCGTGAGGGGTCCGACCGCTGTGACCTCTCGCAATCTCCTGTACAGGACCGCTGCTCTCTGACAGAAGCAGAGATGACCAGTGAAGGAGACAGCGGGCCCTCCATTCAATTCTATGGGAGGGTCGAAAAGACCTGAGTATAGCATTCGGGTCTCTTCAGCACTCCCAAAGAGTTGAATGGAGTGTATTCGGTCTCCTGCACGAGCCCCGCGATCAGACACTTATTCCCCTTCCTGTGGATAGGGGATGAGTTGTCTTAAGCTGGATAACCCCTTTAATGCTGGCAGTCAGAAATATTTTGAAATATAGTGCATTCTAAAACATTACAAACAATCCCCTGGTGGGATGTAAAAAAAAAAACAATCTTCTTCCTTGAAAAAAAAGTTTTTCGCTGAAAATATTTATATTTATATATATTGTATTACGATTATATATTTATTTTGATTTATTTCTTTATATTGTTGTTATAAAAATTATTATTATTTCACTATTATTATTATTACTATTGTTATTTATTTATTTATTTATTCTTTTTTCTTAAATTCAGATTTAGTACCACCGTATGACCCTTACAATAAAAATAACCTAATTTATACTACATGGTGCACATTGTAAATTGAAAGGAAAACAAGGAATGACAGATTTGCTGTTTTTCTTTTTTTAATTTGTTACAAATAAATCATAAACATTGACTAGTAAAGGTATGTACTCGAAAATGTCTCAAAAAAACCTAAAAAAAACTACAATTTGTCAAGCAAAAAACAAGCCCCAAATGGCTACACCATTAAAGGCAAAAGAGGTTATGATCCTAGGACACCCTAGCAACACACAAATTACTTTCTTTCATTAAATATGTTTAGTTTCAGAAAATAATAGTAATAAAGGTATTTTTGCATTTATAAGATTGAAGGCTAGCGTAGTCAGAAACCAGGGCCGGCGTTAGGGCGGGGCAATCCGGGAAACTGTCCAGGGCCCCCATCCCCCAGGGGGCCTCCTGCGGCTGCTCAGTGGCGGACCCAGGGGGGGGATCCGCCACTGAGCAGCCTACAGGGGTCCCCGTCACATTCGAGACATCCCTGAGTCCCAAAAGATCTTTTCGGGAAACAAGGATGTCCCGATTACCTTTCTGAGGCCCTGCGTTAACTTAAAAATGCAGGGGCCGTTGGGAGGTAGCGCACGCAGGGACGTCACTGACGGCACATGGTAAGTTACCTGCACGTCATCTTCAGTGCTCCAACCAGAGCTCCTCCAGTCCCAGTACCTACTGCTATGGTCTATAGGCCATAGCAGTAGATTGTGACCCCTGACCAGAGGAGCAATGGACGGAGCACTAAAGTGGGGAAGTACACAGGCATACTGCCTCCAGCCATACACTGTATATGGCTGAAGGCTGTATGTCTGTGGGGGAGCTATACTGCACCTAATGTGGGGGAACTATACTGCATCTAATGTGGGGAACTATGCTGCACCTAATGTGGGGGAACTATACTGCACCTAATGTGGGGGAACTATACTGCACCTAATGTGCGGAACTATACTGCACCTAATGTGGGGGAACTATACTGTACCTAATGTGGGAAAACTATACTGCACCTAATGTGGGGGAACCATACTGCACCTAATGTGGGGAACTATACTGCACCTAATGTGGGGGAACTATACTGCACCTATTGTGGAGGAACTATACTGCACCTAATGTGGGGAACTATACTGCACCGAATGTGGGGGAACTATACTGCACCTAACGTGGGGGAACTATACTGCACCTAATGTGGGGAACTATACTGCACGTAATGTGGGGAGACTATACTCCACCTATTGTGGGGAATTATACTGCACCTAAAGTGGGGGAACTATACTGCCAACCCAATGTGGGGGACTTATACTGCCAACCTAATGTGGGGGAACTATACTGCCAACCTAATGTGGGGGGACTTATACTTCCAGCCTAATGTGGGGGAACTATACTGACAACCTAATGTGGGGGAACTACAACCTAATGTGGGGAACTATACTGCCAGCCTAATGTGGGGGAACTACAACCTAATGTGGGGGAACTACAGCCTAATGTGGGGGAACTATACTGACAACCTAATGTGGGGGGGGGGGGCTATACTGCCAACCTAATGTGGGGAAACTATACTGCCAACCTTATGTGGGGGAACTATACTGCCAACCTAATGTGAGGGGACCTGTACTGCCAACGTAATGTGGGGGAACTACAACCTAATGTGGGGGAACTATACTGCCTACCTAATGAGAGGGAACTATACTGCCAATCTAATGTGGGGGAACTATACTGCCAACCTAATGTGGGGAAAATATACTGCCAACCTAATGTGGGGAGAACTATACTGCCAACCTAATGTGGGGAGAACTATACTGCCAGCCAAATGTGGGGGGAACTATACTGCCAACCTAATGTGGGGAGAACTATACTGCCAACCCTAATGTGGGGGAACTATACTGCCAACCTAATGTGGAGGAACTATACTGCCAACCTAATGTGGGGGAACTATGCTGCCATCCTAATGTGGGGGAATTGTACAAAAATATAAAATTGTGCTATTCTGATCCCAATAACTCTTTTATTTTCCGTATATGGGGATGTATGAGGGTAATTTTTTTGTGCTGTGATTTGTAGTTTTTATCGGTACCATTTTTGTTTTGATGGAACTTTTCAATTGCTTTTTAGATATTTTTTATGGTATTTGAAGTGACCAAAAATGTGCAAATCTGGTTAGTGCACTATTATGACTTTTGGGGCCACACTTTTTTGGGGCCACACAGATTTTGCCCAGGGCCACGCTAAGCCTGAAACCGGCCCTGCCAGAAACGTGTCGAGTTTTACTTTGAATGTTTTTCCATTATCCTGTTTTTTATTCACTGCTGGATTTTTTGCATTTTTCTACAATATACATTGAGTTCGTATTCTACAAGTGCTGGACTGACTTTTCTGTTGGTTGAATTTATAAGACCTGTATAATACATTTTAAGTGTTAGTTTTACCACACAGTAAATAGAGAAAGAATGTGAAAGATACTAGTAGATTTTATTTATTCTTACATGTTAATAATAATAATTACTGAACAATAAATTATTGATGGTGCCAATAAAAAAGTACAACTCTTTCCACAAAAAAAATTGTGGAAAAATTTAAATTATAACTCTTGAGGGTGAAAAAAATGCTTGGTCTTTTCCAAAAATATTTAAGCAATGAAAAAAGGGTAAGTGCTAGTATTAGGGATCTTCACCCTATGAACCATAAGACCTAAATTAGGGCAAGTGAGTGGGACCCTGACCCTGTTAACATTAACCCCAGTTTAGGGTTATGGTTATGCTATCTTGGCTTTAAAGAGCTTTAAACAAGTGTCTACAGTCCTAGGAGACCTCAGGGTTTCCTCACAACATTTCAGGGCAATCATAATCGAATCAACCTAATTGGTCCCAGAATGAAGTGATGCACAGGGGAAAAGAAAAAAGAAAGAGACACACAAGCGCCCCTGATGAAGTACAACAAGCTCTAGTGAGGCAATGCAGGAAAAGGACACTCACCCCGTGACACTGCGCTAAGAGCACAACATCTATCCGCGCGTGTAATATAAATCCAGGTCCTGCAGCTTAGTTCCTCCCGATCCAGGATGCCTTCTGGTTCGGTAATAGTAGACACACGTGGAAAAAAAATTTTTTAACTTTTTTAAGCGCCAGACCTCTCCCAGTGGTTGGTTCACAAAGCTTGGGAACCAGAATAATAAAGTGTAGTTTACTGAAAGCACATATCAACACGTTTCTGGCCCAGAGTGGGCCCTTCGTCAGCACAAGGTGCTAATACAGAGGTTGAAAAAGTTCCATTTTCGTTTTTTCCACTTGTTTCCAGAATGAAATGATGGAACTTCGCTCATCTTTGGTCACAATATAACTAACCTGCTCTCATTTACAGATATAAAAATTTTTTTTTTAAATGCATGAAAAAAATATGCATGCAATCAGTAACTGTCATCTGATTGGAATTTTCAATCTGTCAATTTATGTTGTAAAAATGCTTAAGATCTGTTGAAAATTTTCCACATTGACAATTGCGTACAATCTCGCACAAATTTTTGGTGTCCCAGTACCGTAGTGCGTCCTGTCAGGTAAACATTGCTTCAGAGGCCTACAATGGGCCCTGCTACTTAGGTGATGCTGTAATATTTATTGTGATATCTGTTCTGTTAATTTATATTGTATTGCACTGTGTATTTAAGGAATGTACTGAACATTTGTGAGGAAGTATGATGCAGAGTACCCAGGTGACCCTGATTGCCCAATGGGAACCCCCGAATTGCCCTGTATATAGTGTAGGGGAGGAACTATTCAGTTGAGTGCTAGTTATGACCTAGCTCCAGGCTAGTGTGCTTTGTCAGAGCTCCATGTAAGCTGCAGTGTGGAAAGGAGTCGGAAGAAGTGTGAGTTGATTCCAAGGGAAGCCAAAAGAAAACCTCTTATCAAATCAGCCCCGCCACTCTGTTGGTTTTCCCCGCAGAGAAGTTGGTGAGTTTATAACCTGGCAGTGTCAGTAAATTGGACCTTAGCAGAACCCTAGTCAGCGTGGGATATCGCCAAGCCTCAAGTCTGTCATATCTAATAGCAAGTCAATTTAAGTGGGTGAAAAGCACCATAAGTCCCAGCAAGGCCACAGGGATCCCATGGCTTACACTGCATACCTTCTACTCTGCTCTGTACTGTGAGTATTGTACCATCTACTCCTGCCTGAGTAAAAAGACAGTTATCCATAACCTAGCATTGGTGTGTTTATTGCCCCGAGCCTGGCCCAGGAGAAGCTATCTTCACTTTGGACCGTGTAGGTTAACGGTGCCCTGGCGTCACAATTTGACAAGTGTATCTTGCACCCCCTTGTCACCACAAAACCATGACTGTGTAGAAATGCTGTGGATTTTCCACGTGAATAACCTGATGAAAAATGGCCATCATATCCCAACAGTGTGAGTATACCCTGAGGTCTGCATAGACTAATAGGGCAGGAAAGTTCCCTAATCTATATGTAATATTTGTATCTGTGATGACCAGAGTAAAGCTTCACCGTTCCGCTCCTCACTGATTACTAATGATAATTACCGTATCTTTATTATTTCCTGTATTTATTTAGCTCAGCTGAGCGCCATCGCATAAAGTGAATTAACGGCACATAAAACTTTATTTTCTCTCCAGGAAAATAATCTACAGTCATTTTTCTTGTGCGTGGAGTTGTCAATACCTCATCAAAGCCAGAGGTCTTTATTTGGTCCCTAAATTCATAAAGCAACATTCAGCAGTTCTTAATAATTCATTGAATGCTTTGCTGCGGGGCTGCTTTGTTCTGTAGTTCAAATGGAGAAAAAGGAGTGAGGTGAAAAGAACATAGAGTAAGTGGGGGAAGTTATCCAGTGTTATAAGGCAAATTAAATCATCAGAAAAAGAAATGCAACTGGGGCCACAATGTAAAGATGTAACTTTATAACTTAACGTAGGTGAAAGTTACTGGTATGGAAAGTTCTCACTTATATAATCAGATTGTTAGAATCATTATATCTCTCATTTCTTTCTTTTTCTTTCTTTCTTTCTCTCTCTCTTTCTTTTTTTCTCATTTGGATTGTTATCAATCAGGATCATTGTCAAGTTGCTTGATATGATCCTAGTGAAGGATTCAAACGTTGCAGCTGACATGAGCTGAATAAACTTCACTCCGGCCCTAAGACATCTTATCCCCGATCCAAAGCATAGGGGAAAAGATGTCTAATCGCGGGGGTCCCGCGGTTGGGGACCCCCGCAATCTGTCATGCAGACACCCACCTGTGGCAGCTGCACAGAACGATGTTTGCTCTGTGTCTGAAGGGTCACGACTACGGGGTCGGAGTTTCATGACCTAACGACTCCGCCCCCTTGTAACATCACACCCCGCCCCCTCAATGCAAGTCTATGGGTGGGGGGCGTGATCAGACATCTTATCCCCTTTGGATAGGGGATAAGATGTTTTAGGGCCAGAGTACCCCTTTAATTGTTTCAGTTTACTTGGAGTGCTGCACCATTGTTTTCTATATACATGGGTTGGATCTGGGACGATGGCACCCATTTCTCTACAGAGCTGGTCTAAGTAGTGCTGCGTTCTTTTTGGTTTTCTTTCTATCAATCTAGTTTTTATTTCTCTCTCTGTCTGTTTATCATATCTATCTATCTATACATCTACAGTGACCCCTCGACCTACGATGGCCCCGACATACGATAATTTCAACATGCGATGGCCTCTCAGAGGCCATCGCATGTTGAAGGCAGCATCAACATACGATGCTTTTGTATGTCGGGGCCATCACATAAACGGCTATACGGCAGCGCAGACTGCTTCAGCTCCCACGGATAGCCATTTACGGTGCCCCGTGCCCTTTGCTGTCGATCACTTACCTGTCCTCGGGGCTCCGGCGCGTCCTCTTCGGGATCCTCTGCATCGTCGGCGCTCTCCATCGACATCATCACGTCGCTGCGCACGCCATCCCGTCATCCAATAGGAGCGGTGTGCGTAGCGACGTGATGGCGGTGATGGAGAGTGCGGATGCCTGGAAGAAGAGGCCTTACCGGAGCGTCGGGGACACCTCGGGGACACGGCAACAGCGATGGACGGCGACATCCCGGAGCAGCGGTGACGAGCGGTAACGGTCCGGAGCGGCGGGGACAGGTGAGTACAACTTCCTCTAACAGTGGTCTACAACTTGCGGACCTCCAGATGTTGCAAAACTTCAACACCCAGCATGCCCGGACAGCCAACGGCTGTCCGGGCATGCTGGGTGTTGTAGTTTTGCAACATCTGGAGGTCCGCAGGTTGTAGACCACTGTCCTATACTTTACATTGCATGGATCCCTCAACATACGACGATTTCAACAAACGATGGTCCGTTTGGAACGGATTACCATCGTATGCTGAGGGACCACTGTATATATCTAGGAGTTTCAGAGATTAGATCTCCATTGATATCCTAGTAATATGCCATAATTCTATGGAATACCCCTTTAAAGACTTTATTTTCCTGACTCATTTCTCACCCTTCATCCAAGTACACAATGTCCACTTCACCTTACACATCTCACACATCCCATTACAGCAACCTTTTATTTCCTCGCTACTTTGCCCAATATTTGCTTTTGCATGTAGTTTTCTCTGACAACCAATTGATGTGCCCCAACATAATGAAGCATAAAATGGCTGCGGCGATCTGGAGCTGGTTTTCCTTTGATACAAGAGAAGCGGCTCATTTTATTTCAGACACTCTTTTTTCACTAGCCTTAGGCAGCAATAAAAAAGAAGTACTGGAGGTAGCCTCCATTCTAGTGTACATGTTACCCTTGGATGTCATTTCATTTCACATTGCCTTTTCTTTCCTCTCCAACCACCAGCATGCCTTCTGCATGGCGAAAAAGAGCAAAAGAGCTTGACACGACAGAATTAATTTATTGAATGCAAGAGAGAGGTTAATGTATCCTCTTTGTACATATGTCTAAGTATCCGAATGGATTCTACAGTTGACTGGTAAATGTTCACTCGCTTTCCGAGAGATTGACTCCAATTGTAGTAGGATATGCCGGTATATAATGTTGTGTTGTAAGTAATATACCGCGTCTGTGTTCACATGAATACACACCGCAGAAATAGAATGCAGAATTAGGAAGAGAGTCTTCGCCAACACAGTAAATATAACAAATACTGAATTATGTAAAATAATCTGCAATGCAGATTGGGAGCCCGACAATAAAAGCAATCTAAGGGAAAATGCCGAGCGATGGCAGAAAAGAATACAGAAAGGCTCTGAGGTTATTCAGTAAGTGGTTTTGTTTAGCAACTTTTTTTTCTTAGAGGTTGGTTTATTTAGTTTTCTGATTTTTTTTTCCTCCATGTTTTAGTTTGTAGTGGCAGAGATATACACACACTGGACACTTTATTAGGTACACCTTGTACGTACCAGGTTGGACCCCTTTTGCCATTCTTGGTCCATACTTTTTACAAGATGCTGGAAACATTCCTCAAAGATTTAGCTCCATACAGACATGATGACATCACACATTTCCTCCAAATGGACATGATGACATCACAGTTCTTCCATATAGACATGATGACATCACACAGTTCCTCCATATGGACATGATGACATCACACAGTTCCTCCACATGGACATGATGACATTACACAGTTCATCCATATGGACATGATGACATCACACAGTTCCTCCATATGGACATGATGACATCACACAGTTCCTCCATATGGACATGATGACATCACACAGTTCTTACATAGACATGATGACATCACACAGTTCCTCCATATGGACATGATGACTAGTGTTGAGCGGCATAGGCCATATTCGAATTCGCGAATATTCGCGAATATATGGACGAATATTCGTCATATATTCGCGAATATTCGCATATTCGTTATATTCCCGTTTTATTTCCGCATATGCGAACATTCGCGTATGCGAAAACAATCATATGTGCATATTGGCATATACAAAATTAACATTCGCGAAAATTCGCATATGTGAAAATTCGCATGTGCAAATTTTCGCATATGCTAATATTCGCATATGCGAATTTTCGCGCGCCAGTCTCACACAGTAGTATTAGAGCCTTCTTTACACCACACAAGCTGGAAGCAGAGAGGGATGATCACTGTGATGTGTACTGTGAAAAAAAAAAAAAAAAAAAAAAAAACGAATATTCGTAATTACGAATATATAGCGCTATATTCGCGAAATTCGCGAATTCGCGAATATGCGATATTCGCGAATAATATTCGAATTGCGAATATTCGTGAGCAACACTAATGATGACATCACACAGCTATTCCATATAGACATGATGATATCACACAGTTTCTCCATATGGACATGATGATATCACACAGTTCCTCCATATGGACATGATGACATCACACAGTTCTTCCATATAGACATGATGACATCACACAGTTTCTTCATATGGACATGATGACATCACACAGTTCTTCCATATAGACATGATGACATCACACAGTTTCTTCATATGAACATGATGACATCACACAGTTCCTCCATATGGACATGATGACATCACACAGTTCCCCCATATAGACATGATGACATCATACAGTTCCTCCATATAGACATGATGACATCACACATTTCCTCCATATGGACATGATGACATCACACAGTTTCTCCATATGGACATGATGACATCACACAGTTCCCCCATATGGACATGATGACATCACACAGTTCCTCCATATATACTTGATGACATCACACAGTTCCTTCTATATGGACATGATGACATCACACAGTTCCTTCATATGGACATGATGACATCACACAGTTTCTCCATATGGATATAATGACATCACACAGTTCTTCCATATAGACATGATGACATCACACAGTTTCTTCATATGGACATGATGACATCACACAGTTCTTCCATATAGACATGATGACATCACACAGTTTCTTCATATGAACATGATGACATCACACAGTTCCTCCATATGGACATGATGACATCACACAGTTTCTTCATATGAACATGATGACATCACACATTTCCTCCATATGGACATGATGACATCACACAATTCCTCCATATAGACATGATGACATCACACAGTTACTCCATGCAGACATGATGACATCACACAGTTCCTCCATATGGACATGATGACATCATTGTTGCTGCAAATTTGTCGGCTGCACATCCATGAGGAGAATCTTCCGTTCCACCACATCCCAGCAGTGATCTATTGGATTGAATCTGGTGACTGTGGAGGCCATTGGAGTCCAGTGACCTCAATGTCCTGTATGAGATTATGTCATGTGACATGGGGCATTATCCTGCTGGAAGTATCATCAGAAGATACAGGGGACACTGTGGTCATAAAGGTATGGATATAGTCAGCAACAATACACAGGTAGGCTGTCAAATATAAACTAAGGAGCTCAAGGTGAACCGCTGATACAAGGCAGGATGGATCCATGCTTTTATGTTATTTATAAAAAGTCTGACCCTGCCATATGAATGTCACAGCTGTAACTAAGACTCATTAGACCAGGGAACATTCTTCCAATCTTCCATTGCCAATGTTGGTGCCTGTGAGAATTGTATCCTTAGTTTCCTGTTCTTTGCTGACGGGAGTGGCACCCAGTATGAACTTCTGCTGCTGTAGCCCATCTGCTTTAAGGTTGGACATGTTGTGCATTCAGAGATGGTATTGTGCATACCTTTGTTTTACTTAGTGGTTATTTTACTTACTGTTGCTTGTCAGCTCAAACCAGTATGCCCATTCTCCTCAGATATAAACAAGTAATTTTCTTCCACACAACTGTTGCACATGGGATATTTTCTCTTTTTCGGACCATTCTCTGTAAACCCTAGAGATGGTTGTGTGTGAAAATCCCTGTAGATCAGCAGTTTCTGAAAGACTCAGACCAGCCCATCCGGCACCAAGAACCATGCAACGTTAAAAGTCACTAAAATCCCCTTTATTTCCTATTCTGATGCTTGGATTGAATTTCAGGAAGTTCTCTAAGTGGATTAAGTTGCTGCCATGTGACTGAATAACTATTTGTGTGAACAAGCAATTGAACAGAAATACCTAATAAAGTGCACAGTGACCATATTTGTTATGTTACTGCCTGGATAAAAAATTTGCCCTCATTTTAATTCAGATTTACTTGAACCACAATGTTCACACAATGGAATGTCCGCACGGATATTCCACTGTGCATGTGACGAAATTTCCGTGCCAGATATTTCCGGCACAGAAATTCTGTTTTCCGTGTCCGCAGGAAAAATTAACCTGTTAATTTTTTCTGTGGACCGCGCACAAAATGCATAGCCCTCTATGACACAAATCATTCCTGTGAGGTCCCATCTCCGGTGCACGTAATGTCCACACTAAGGTCCGAACATAAAGATACTTGATTTATTTTGTTTATATTGTTGATTTATATTGCTTTTGTTATGTTTTACTACTTTAAAAAATTCTAAACTTAACCTGTTATCGACCATGGACGTGTATACTCGTCCATGTGCCGTTAACGCGGTATGGCACGGTCTCCCGCCTCTAGCCTGTGTCATACCAGCCGGCCCCCAGCAGATTCCTGTAGCTGGGGGCCTGCATTAAAAGCTGACATGTGGCGATTGCCGTGGCCTGTTATTAACCCTTTAGATCGCCGCTGTCAAAGCTGACAGTGGCGTCTAAAGGTGCCTTTATCCCATCTTTGGTGGTCCAGTGGGGTGGATTCCCCCCCCCACAGTGCGATTGCTGGTGGGGGGGGGGGGGGGTGGCGATCCACTGCTGAGGTAGCCTGAGGGCTTACCTCTCCTTCCATGCCGGCTCCTGCACTCAGAATGATAAAATCTGGCAGGACCAGGCTTTACCAATCGAGCGCAGAGCACACAGATCAATGTGGTTATGGAACTACATTGATCTGTATGAGGAATCAAATGATTCCTCCTAAAAGTCCCCTAAGGGGACTTAAAGTGGAAAAAAATAGTTTTAAAAAGTTGAAAAACACACATCTTCACACACTCCTTCCTTGTTAAAAGTTTAAATCACCTCCCTATTCCGAAATTCCATATAAAAAAATATATAAACATAATAAAAATAAACTTATGGGGTATCGCCACGTGTGTATA
Organism: Hyla sarda; assembly: GCF_029499605.1. NCBI lineage: Eukaryota > Metazoa > Chordata > Amphibia > Anura > Hylidae > Hyla > Hyla sarda. The sequence goes on from NC_079196.1 coordinate 36,253,958, forward strand.
TGTCTGAACTATAAAAATATATAATGAATTAAACTGCACGATCAATGCCGTACGTGCAAAAACATTCCAAATTCCAAAATAGCGTATTTTGGTCACTTTTTATACCATAAGAAAATTTATAAAAAGCAATCAATAGGTCCGATCAAAACAAAAATGGGACCAATAAAAATTTGAGATCACAGCACAAAATATGAGCCCTCATACAGCCCCGTGCGCGAAAAAGTAAAAAGCTATAGGGGTCAGAAGTGGACAATTTTAAATGTATTAATTTTCGTGCATGTAGCAATGATTTTTTTTTTTCTTTCTTTCTTTTCCCTCTCTTTCTCTGTCTGGGGGGATTACAGGTGGAGAGAGGGTGGAGTAACTAAATAATTAGCAGCTGATAAATTGTAGCTGTTTGCAGCCAGCTAGCCATTTGGATTCACTTCCAGGCAGTGAAAGAGAGGTGGTTGTGGTAAATATAAAAGCAAGTACACTAAGCGATTGTTGAGCTAGCGATTGTGTGTCTGTATACAAAAGTGTGAAGTATGCAAGTGAGTGAGTATAAAAGTGAGGGGACTTAAAATTAAAGGGGTACTCTGGTGAAAACCTTTTTTCTTTTAAATCAACAGGTGGCAGAAAGTTAAACATATTTGTAAATTACTTCTATTAAAAAATCTTAATCCTTCCTGTGCTTATTAGCTGCTGAATACTACAGAGGAAATTATTTTCTTTTTGGAATGCTCTCTGATGACATCACGAGCACAGTTCTCTCTGCTGACGTTATTATAATAATAATAACACTTTATTTATTGTTGTCCTTAGTGGGATTTGAACCCAAGTCCCCAGCACTGCAAGGCAGCACTGCTAACCACTGAGCCACCATGATGCCCTTAGCATACATCTGCTATGCATCTGCTATGCATCTGCTATGCATGGTTGCTAAAATGGTCAGCAGAGAGCACTGTGGTCGTGATGTCATCAGTGTTCCAAAAAGAAAGGAATTTCCTCTGTAGCATTCAGCAGCTAATAAGTACTGGAAGGATTGAGATTTTTTAATAGAAGTAATTTACAAATATGTTTAACTTTCTGCCACCAGTTGATTCAAAAGAAAAAAGGTTTTCACCGGAATACCCCTTTAAGGGACTTTCAATTCAGGAAGTTTAAATTGAAATATTAGATTTTTTTTCTTTTCTGTTAATTTTTGCTATCCCCAAATCTAGTATGACCTCCATGTTGGAAAAGACATTCCAATGTGCATCTTGCACAATGTATGCAATCCTTGAACAGCAGTTTGAGGGTGCATATTGTTGTGCAAGATGTCTGCGAGTTGTTCATTTGGAAGCCCAGATCTTGGATCTAGAGGAGCAACTGGCAAGACTGAGATGCATTGACAACCCGGAGAGGAGTCTCCTGCTCACTGAGCAAGTATTCTCTGGGGTAGGGGTTGGGGAGGATAGTGGGACGGAGGTGCAGGACAGTCAGGCAGCTAGCTAGGTTACAGTTAGAAAACGGGGTAGAGGGAAAAGTGTCAGGGAGGCTAGTCCTGAACTGCACACCCCAACAAGTTTGCCCGGTTGGCAGATGAGGGGGATGCCATTTCAGAGCTAGCGGTACTGCAGCAGGACTCTGCCTCTGACCGCCAGGGGGGTGCCTGCTCCAGTAAGGAGGTAGGGAGGAGTGCAGGGCCGGCCAGACAGGTACTGGTAGTGGGGGACTCAATTATTAGGGGGAGAGACAGGGCGATCTCTCACAAAGACTGGGATCGCCGAACAGTGTATTGTCTTCTTGGCGCTCTAGTGGCACATCACGGATCGGGTTGACAGGTTGCTGGGTGGGGCTGGAGAAGACCCAGCAGTCATGGTACATATTGGCACCAATGAAAAAGTAAGAGGTAGGCGTAGTGTGCTTAAAAATTATTTCAGGGACTTAGGCTGCAAGCTTAAGGCAAGGACCTCCAAAGTAGTATTTTCTGAAATATTACCTGTACCACGAGCCACACCATAATAATGGGGGACTTTAACTATCCTTATATAAACTGAGAGACTGAGACCTGTGAATCTCATAAAGGAAACAGGTTTCTGACTATAGCTAAAGATAGTTATTTGTCCCAAATTGTGCAGGGCCTGGCCAGAGGGGATGCCCTACTAGACGTAATATAGTAATTAATGTGCAAGTAGATGGACACCTAGGAAATAGTGATAATAATACATTATAACTTGCTCTTCAATAAGGTAATCTCTCGAGGGGCCACAAAAACAATGAACTTTAGGAAGGCAAAGTTCGATCAACTCAGAGAAGCCTTTAACAATATAAAATGGGATAATGTCCTCAAAAACAAGAATACTGACACTAAATGGGAGACTTTTAAAAATATCTTAAATTTTCACTATAAGATGTATATACTTTATGGGAATAAAAGGGACAGAAATAAAAGAAAACTGATATGGATGAATAAAAATGTTAAGGGGGCAATAAATGACAAAAATAAAGCATTTAAACTACTAAAACAGGACAGCAGTGAGCAAGCATTAAAAAGCTATAGAGAAAAATGTAAAATATGTAAAAAACAGATAAAAGCCGCAAAAATAGAGACAGAAAGACTCATTGCCAAAGAGAGTAAAACTAACCCCAAAATGTTCTTTAACTATATAAATAGCAAAAAGGTCAAAAATGAAAGTGTTGGCCCTTTAAAAAATGATGAGGAAGAAATTATAGACGGGGATTAGGAAAAAGCAAATGTATTAAACAAATTCCAGGAAAATAAAATTCCAGGTGAAATACAGTGAGATAAGGTAAACTCCCCAGTACAGGTCACCTGTCTAACCCAGGAAGAAGTACAGTGCCGCCTACAAAAAATCAAAATAGACAAATCACAGGTCCATATGGCATTCACCCCCGTGTTCTAACGGAATTAAGTAATGTAATAGACAGAGCTATTTTTAATATTCAGGGACTGTTCTCCAGGACTGGCGCATGGCAAATGTGGTGCCAATATTTAAGAAGGGGTCAAAAGGTGACCCCGGGAATTATAGACCTGTTAGTTTAACCTCGGTTGTATGTAAATTGTCTGAGGGTTTCCTAAGAGATGCTATTTTGGAATATCTTGATAAAAATAAATGTATGACTCCGTATCAGCTTGGATTTATGAGGGATCGCTCCTGTCAAACTAACCTGATCAGCTTTTATGAGGAGGTGAGCTCCAGACTGGACCAGGGGCAATCGCTGGATGTCGTATATCTGGATTTTTCCAAAGTATTTGATACTGTTCCACAAAATAAGGTTGGTGCATAAAATGAGAAGGTTTGGGCTGGGGGAAAATGTGTGCAAGTGGGTAAGTAACTGGCTTAATGATAGGAAATAGAGGGTGGTTATTAATGGTACTTATTCTGATTGGGTGACTGTCACTAGTGGGGTACCACAGGGGTCCGTCTTGGGTCCTGTCCTATTTAATATATTAATTAATGACCTTCCAGAGTGGTTGAATAGTAAAGTAGCAATCTTTGCAGATGACACTAAACTCTGTAAAGCGGTAAACACTATAGAGGACAGTGCACTGTTACAAATGGATCTGGATAGGTTGGAGGTTTGGGCTGGGAAGTGGCAGATGAGGGTCAACACTGCTAAATGTAAAGTAATACACATGGGGAAGAAAAATCCGGGCTGGGGTTATGTATTAAATGGGAGAACACTTGGGACGACTGACATGGAAAAGGACTTAGGAGTTTTAGTTAACAGTAAATTTAGCTGTATTGACCAGTGTCGGGCAGCTGCTGCCAAGGTTAATAAAATCATGGGGTGAATCAATAGGGGCATAGATGCCCACGACAAGGAAATAATTCTACCGCTGTACAAATCACTAGTCAGACCACACATAGAATACTGTGTACAGTACTGGGCACCAGTGTACAAGAAAGATATAGTGGAGCTGGAGAGGGTTCAAAGACGGGCAACCAGGGTAATACGGGGAATGGGAGGACTACAGTACCCAGAAAGATTATCAGAATTAGGGTTATTTAGTTTAGAAAAAGAATGCTTACGGGAGACCTAATAACTATGTATAAATATATCAGGGGACCATACAGAGATCTCTCACATGATCTATTTATACCCAGGACTGTATCTATAACAAGGGGGCATCCTCTACGTCTAGAGGAAAGAAGGTTTCTACACCAGCACAGACTGGGGTTCTTTACTGTAAGAGCAGTGAGACTGTGGAATTCTCTCCCGGAGGAGGTGGTCATGGTGAACTCTGTAATAGAGTTCAAAAAGGGTCTGGATGCATTTTTGGAGAGTAATAACATCACTGGTTATGTATACTAGATTTATAGGGACAGAACGTTCATCCAGGGATTTATTCTGATGCCATATTTGGAGTCGGGAAGGAATTTTTACCTCTAGTATGAGGGTTTTTTGCCTTCCTCTGGATCAACTCAACTCAATAGGGACTTATTAGGGTTATAGGTTGAACTTGATGGACTCTGGTCTTTTTTCAACCTTGTGAACTATGTTACTATGTTACTGCGTAGAAACAGAAGCCCCCAAAATGTACAAAATGGCGTTTTTTCTTCAATTTTGTCATAAAATTATTTTTTTTCCCATTTCGCCGTAGATTTTGGAGTAAAATGACTGATGCCATTACAAAGTAGAATTGGTGGCACAAAAAAAAGCCCACTTATGTTTTTTTAGGTGCAGAATTGAAAGGGTTATGATTTTTAAAAGGTAAGGAGGAAAAAGTGAAAGTGCAAAAACAGAAAAATGCTTGGTCCTTAATGGGTTAAATAAATAAATATGAAATGTACAAAATCTCCATATTCTGCCCCCTACACCTTTTGTTGCTCTTTTTTTGCAGTGATCTTAGAGTACACTGCAATTCATATTCCTTGCTGTGTACTGTCAAACTGAAGTTCTCCTTTTGCACTCTGCCTGTGACAAAATGTAACAAGTGATCTATATTGGCAGCCATGAAAAGCCTCAGCTGTCAAGATAGAGGTTATCCAGCTTTAGAAAGTGTATCCCATATCCAAGCGTTTGACAGTGGCGGGGGATTGGGGGAGGAAGGGTTGTCTGACCGCTGGGACCTTCCACGATCTCTAGGGGCTACGTTATTTAATAACTACCTAAATCCCACATGAGAATGGCATCTAAACTGCCCTCGAGTGTCGGCTGTAATACACAGCCGGCACCTGCCACATATGAAGCAGGCTCAGCTCCAGAGCCTGCTCCACATTTCCCCATCACGTTCATTGTGTAAAACTTTTAAAACATAATGGGGAGATTTATCATTGCTTTTAGAGCATTTTTTTGTCTACGTTTTGGCGCAGTTCAGACGCAAGCAGCATATTTAACGACTTTTATGCGTCTTTTGATATAGACAGTTTTACTCTTTTTGCCTACCCGTAGAACTTTTTTCTTTTTGACCATGCAGTGGTCACGTATTTATCATTTGCTACTTTTGTCAAAAGTCGCTATTTTGTTCGCAAAGGTACTTTTTTAGGCACCATGCTACAACACCTACCAGTAGCCATGAGAATCACTTTTACCTTCCATTATTCAACCTTTAACCTCTTGTGGATGACAGCGTCCCACTCCCCTTCTATGACACGTGCTCAGGAGCTGAGTGCAGGTCATAGCTGGGTGGTCCTGGGGGCTATCTGCCACCAGGACCCATCTCTAATGCCAGACATTACCGATCATGGTGATGCCCAGCTTTAACCCCTTAGACACCGCAATCAAATTTGATTGTAGTGTCTAAAATGCAAGTAAAAATGTCCCGGCAGCTCTGTGAAAGTAAAAACACCTAACCTGCCAAATTCAGGACCCGGGAAAGTGTCTACTTCCCTCCCTCATAAGTGTCTAGAAAAAGTATACCGTATATACTCGAGTATAAGCCGAGTTTTTCAGCACGATTTTTCGTGCTGAAAACACCCCCCTCGGCTTATACTCGAGTGAACTCCCCCACCCGCAGTGGTCTTCAACCTGCGGACTTCCAGAGGTTTCAAAACTACAACTCCCAGCAAGCCAGGGCAGCCATCGGCTGTCCGGGCTTGCTGGGAGTTGTAGTTTTGAAACCTCCGGAGGTCCGCAGGTTGAAGACCACTGCGGCCTTCAACATCATCCAGCCCCCTCTCACCCCCTTTAGTTCTGAGTACTCACCTCCGCTCGGCGCTGGTCCGGTCCTGCAGGGCTGTCCGGTGAGGAGGTGGTCCGGTGAGGAGGTGGTCCGGGCTGCTATCTTCACCGGGGAGGCCTCTTCTAAGCGCTTCGGGCCCGGCCTCAGAATAGTCACGTTGCCTTGACAACGACGCAGATACGTCGTTGTCTAGGCAACGGCTCTATTCCGGGCCGGAAGCGCGGAGAAGAGGCGCCCCCGGTGAAGATAGCAGCCCGGACCACCTCCTCACCGGACCACCTCCTTACCGGACAGCCCTGCAGGACCGGACCAGTGCCGAGCGGAGGTGAGTACTCAGATCTAAAGGGGGTGAGAGGGGGCTGGATGATGTTGAAGGCCGCAGTGGTCTTCAACCTGCGGACCTCCGGAGGTTTCAAAACTACAACTCCCAGCAAGCCCGGACAGCCGATGGCTGCCCGGGCTTGCTGGGAGTTGTAGTTTTGAAACCTCTGGAGGTCCGCATGTTGAAGGCCGCAGTGGTCTTCAACCTGCGGACCTCCGGAGGTTTCAAAACTACAACTCCCAGCAAGCCCGGACAGCCGATGGCTGCCCGGGCTTGCTGGGAGTTGTAGTTTTGAAACCTCTGGAGGTCCGCAGGTTGAAGACCACTGAGGGCGAATGATGAGAAGAGGATGATGAAGGGGGGGGGGGGGTGTGGGGATGATGAAGGGGGGTGGTGATGATGAAGGGGGGGGGGGTGTGGGATGATGACAAGGGGATGATGAAGGGGGGATGTGTGGGATAAGGGGATGTGTGGGATGATGACAAGGGGATGATGAAGGGGGGATGTGTGGGATGATGACAAGGGGATGATGAAGGGGGGATGTGTGGGATGATAAGGGGATGTGTGGGATGATGACAAGGGGATGATGAAGGGGGGATGTGTGGGATGATAAGGGGATGTGTGGGATGATGACAAGGGGATGATGAAGGGGGGATGTGTGGGATGATGACAAGGGGATGATGAGGATGTTAATGACGGGTCTGGATGATGACAGGGGGGGATGAGGTATTTCCCACCCTAGGCTTATACTCGAGTCAATAACTTTTCCTGGGATTTTGGGTTGAAATTAGGGGTCTCGGCTTATACTCGGGTCGGCTTATACTCGAGTATATACGGTATGTGGTAGAGCTTTTCCCACCACAGCAGAGCTGCGCAAAATTCATCATCCTTCTAGATAAATAAAATGCACGCTAGTCAAACCCACCACCCAAATAAACGTGGGAAAATAGCTCTACCGTAGACATTCTTTCATAAATCTGGGCCCATGTTCTGGCTACTTTCAGCCACCACTAATTTGGTAGACTCCCATGTTCCTTCTTCTTTCTCTGTTTATGCATGAGATTTTGAGCTGCTTATCAGAAAAACAATGCAGAATAATCTTTTCATACGGAACTTTTTCAGCATAGTCTAAGTCAATGTTTTCCAACCAGGGCATCCTCCTGCTTTTGCAAAAATACAACTTTCAGCATGCCCGGACAGCCAACGGCTGTCCGGACATGCTGGGAGTTGTAATTTTGCAATAGCCGAAGGCCCTTTGGTTGAAAAACTGTGACCTTAATAATGAAAGCAACCACTCTGAAGTTGTTATTATTATTATCGTTATTATTATTATTATTATTATTGTTGTTATTATTATGATCTTTATTATTATTGCTATTATTATGATCTTTATTATTATTATATTGTATTGACATATTACATACCGTATTTTTCGCCATATAAGACGCCCCAGCATATAAGACGCACCCAATTTTAAAGCATAAAAATCTAGAAAATAAAGATTCTGAACCAAATACAATGTAAAGTATAGGACAGTGATCTTCAACCTGCGGACCTTCAGATGTTGCAAAACTACAACTCTCAGCATGCCCGGACAGCCGTTGGCTGTCCGGGCATGCTGGAAGTTGTAGTTTTGCAACATCTGGAGGTCCGCAGGTTGAAGACCACTGGTATAGGAGGTAGTACTCACGTGTCCCCGCCGCTCCGGACTCGTCACCGCTGCCCTGGATCTCGCCCTCCTTCGCTGTTGCCGCCTCCCCGGGGTGTCCCCGTCGCTCCGGAATGTCTCTGCTGCCCGGTATCCTCGCTCTCCGTCGCCACCATCACATCGCTACGCACGCCGCTCCTATTGGATGACGAGACGGCGTGTGCGACGACGTGATGATGACGAAGGAGAGCGCCGGCCATGCAGGGGATCCCGGCACTGAGCAGACACCGAGGAGGCAGGTAAGGTCCCTCCCGGTGTCCTTTAAGCTGTTTGGGACGCCGCGATTTCACTGCGGCAGACCCGAACAGCCCGACTGAGCAGTCGTGTTAGTGTCACTTTCGCTTCAGACGCGGCTGTCATCTTTGATCGCCGCGTCTGAAGGGTTAATACAGGGCATCACCGCGATCGGTGATGTCCTGTATTAGCCGCAGGTCCCGGCCGTTGATGGCTGCAGGGACCGCCGGTTTTAATGTGTATTTGCCGTATAAGACGCACCAACCGTCTTATACGGCGAAAAATACGGTATTTCAATATAATATATATATATATATATATATATATATTGACAGCCCAAAGCATCTTATAACAGGCATTGCACGTCCTTGTTTATGCCGGATGCTCCAGGTAAAAGGAAGCCAGTGAGGGTCCAGAGACCCCTAATAGTAGTTATAAATCTGTATTGTGTTCTTTTTCCTGGGGTGCACAATTGGACCCTCGGTCGAGCAAATCTCGATTGGTCTCGCTGGAACGTCTCCGCTTCTGATTCCTGTTACCTGATTTCCCATGAAGTGTGTCAGTCTCTCTCAGCCCTGATTGTCCTCGGTTCCGCACCCTGTCATTTGCCAGGCTCTAATACCACCCTGTCGCCGTGACTTTTACCCAGGCTTCTGTCAGCTGATATTTCAAGGGCTTCGTGAAATCATTTAATTTATTTTATTTATTTATTTTTTGCTTTGCCACACTTCAAAAAATATTTGTTAATATTAGACGCTACGGGTCAGCGGGTTCACAAACAGCAAATAATGACTTCTAAATTGGCATGTTATGGGAAATATGCAGGTTTTTCATGTGAATAAAAATTTTGAATACCAAATCTGTCAAATACGTAAAGTTAGGTTTGTACGGTTAAGAGATAAATTATCATTTAAGAGAGGTCACGGTGATGTTTTGACTGGCATCTTGTGTGGATTTGTCCTGCTGTGAAAAGAGCACATATAATATGTTTTTATGGAGTCCAAAATTTGCTGAGGATTTTTTTTTAATCCAATGCATGAGCATAACTACCAGGGGAGCCGAAAAAGCTGCTGCCATTAGGCCTAACTGCTAAGGATGCCCCATTCTAGTGGGACCCTACCACAGAGGGTGCAGTTTGTGATGTTCTGTAGATAAGATTGTAAAATTAAAAGCGGTCTGGTGTATTATCCCTTTTTTTGTGACATTACTGTATGCATGATTTATGTGCAGTTACATTACTTCATTATCCCTGTACCCTGATATCATTGGGGCTCAGCAATTGTATGAACTCACGGGTGCTACTACGTATATCAGTAACATAACATGATACCACAGAAGAAAAGAGGATATACCAAAAAGGCGCACACCCACTATTCAGACATAAATTAAAACATAATTGTATTGTTCAATTGTGCACATAATTAAAGCAGACAAAAGGCAACTACACAACAGGGGGGACCCCCTGAAAAAAGGGGGGAGACCACTACCGGGACATCTGCACAGTCAAGTGTAATCAATACAATCTCATAGCCCTAGTCTATTTATACAGTATAAGGTGCAAAATCACATATACATCTGTGGTGCCTTGGTGGGGTATGTAGGGTAGTTGGGGTGTTGCTGTTCTGGATAATAAAGGGCGCTGTTAACCCTTGTCACTCGTGACGCCAGGGTGATGGGTTAAACACTGTAATGGTGCTGGGCCTATCGCCACCCTTCTCAAGAGCGATAGGTGAATGCGTAATAAATGGATTGTCCAGAACCGCTGTTTAACTGAAAACTTGTAGGAACTTTTACTGAAGATTTTCTGTAGCAGGTAATAGCAACAACAGTCCAGGTAACAGAGTCTATTTCTAGTTGAGCAGCAGTTGACAGTTGGTTGAGATCAGATAAGCTCAATGTAGCTTTAGGAAGATTCTGTTGCATAGATCCGCTGGATTTAGGGGTGAGTTTAGGTCCAGTGATCTTGCCGAGAGTAGCGGGGAATTATAGATATCTAACCGCTGTGGTGTAGGCCGAGGCCGCAAGGCTTTGGCCTAGTAAACGTACTTGAAAGTTGCGGAGGTCCTACCTCATTCAGAGTCAGCAACCCAAGAGAGTGATCAATGGCCGGAGCTCCCTTATATGGGCAGGGGCGGGCTGTTTTGGATTGGTCCAAAACAACTGTCACTTACCGTTACACGGCATTATGGGTGAACACGTGACTTAAGAACCACCTAAGGTCCTTCAACATACCATAGAGTTCAGAACCAAGTCACATGACCCGCAGGTCCTGCAATGCTAAACAAGTAACGAGTAACACAATATACATATTTACAATGATAATATTTATAAATATTAACTTACTAAGGGGTGATTAGGGGCTAACTAGGGAAGCAGTCCTAGGGACTCTGACTTTGGGGACTCCCCCTACCAAAGCTCAGTATGAAATACGGTGCCGGAACACCACACATCCTCACTCAGTTCACAAATACTAATGATATTAAACCTGCAACGAAACAATAATGCATACAACCTTGTTCAGACTGAGAGAGGAGGGCTAGAGACAATAGATGGAGGATAAACATTCAGTTGCCCCCTTTTTTCAGGGGGTCCCCCCTGTTGTGTAGTGGCCTTTTGGACCCTTTTAAATGGTTTTAAATGTTTTTGTCTGCTTTAATTATGTGTAAAATTTAACAATAAATTGATGTTCTAATTTGTATCTGAATAGTGGGTGTGCGCCTTTTTGGTATATCGTCTTTTCTTCTGTGGTATCATGTTATACCAGCATGTGACATCATTCTATGTTTTTCCCTGTGCTGAGTTCACAGATACAAGGTGACTTTTTGTATGCTATTTTATTTGTGCTAGAATATCATAAAGTGTTTTATTCCTGCTCTGTGACATCACTATGACATTATCCTTGTACTGTGACATTACTGTTTGCATTATCCTCAACTGAGTGTCCCACACAGTTCCAGTCCGGTCCTTCCACGGTTGAAGTTTGCAGTCATGAATTGAGCAGTGAGTGCAGGATTCATGTTGTTGTTATGCACCTACTTTGTCTAACTGGTTATCCCTCATCACTGTGTGCATTATTCCTTAATTGTGACATCACTGTGTATTATCATTGTACTGTGACATCACTTTGTATATTCTCCCTGTACCGCAACATCACTGTGTGTATTACCCCTGTATTGTGACATCACTGTGTGCGCATTATCCATGTACTGTGACATCGCTGTGTGCACTTCCCCTGTATTGTGATATCACTATGTGTATTATCATTGTACTGTGACATCACTTTGTATAGTATCCCTGTACTGCAACATCACTGTGAGCCTCATCCCTGTACTGTGTTCATTACCTCTGTATTGTGACATCACTGTGTGCGCATTATCCATGTACTGTGACATCACTGTGTGCACTTCCCCTGTACTGTGATATCACTGTGTGCACTTCCCCTGTATTGTGACATCACTGTGCATTATCCCTGTACTGTGATATCACTGTGTGTATTATCATTGTACTGTGAAGTCACTGTGTGTATTATCCCTGTACTGTGACATCACTGTGTGCATTACCCCTGTATTGTGACATCACTGTGTGCACTTCCCCTGTATTGTGATATCACTGTGTGTATTATCATTGTACTGTGACATCACTTTGTATATTCTCCCTGTACTGTTACATCACTGTGTGCACTTCCTCTGTATTGTGACAGCACTGAGAGCCTCATCCCTGTACTGTGTTCATTACCTCTGTACTGTGACATCACTATGCCCATTACCCATGTACTGTGACATTATTCTCAACAATATCCTTTGTGCATTAGGGAGAGCAAAATAATAATTCACCTTTTCATATTCTGAACTTTCTGGTGAGGGTGATCATAGTCAACTGGGGCATTATTACAAGTTTTGTTATTATTGCTTTCTACATCCCTGATCCAATGCAATGTATTCTGACATAAAGATGTAGCTTTGCGCAATATATGCCCTATCAAAAAATAAATGTTCATATGTAAAGGGGTTGCAAAAATAAGAGAGTGGGGACAGTCATAAATAACAGCTGATCAGATAGCTACTATGTTGATTCTCAGGGATCGAGGGAGCCCTTACCATGGATACAAAAAGAACATGTTTACATTTCATAGCGAACAGAGAAATCATTCTTTTTGGGGGGAATCACACAATCATCAAATTTTTAATGGACTATTCCAACATTTAAAAAAGAAAAAGAAAGATTTGTTGCTAGGGCTGGATTATAATAGAAAACAAACCTATACTTACCCAGTCTTGGTCCCCCGCAGTTTCGATTTGGCACCATCCAGTCTCTTTATCTTCTCTCTTCTTCCCACTTCTGAGTGCAGGACCTGCCTGCTCTGCCAATCACTGGTCGAGACAGAACACCACTGTGGCAAAATGATTGGCTGAGAGGACAGGTCCTGCACCCAGTGCTCATCTCTAAGCAAGAAGAAGACAGAAGATAGAGGGACTGGACACAGCCAAACAGGAGCAGCAGGGGATCAGGGCTAGGTAAGTATTGCTTTATTTTCTATTTTAACCCGGCCACATATTATGACCCCTTTAAGACTTTTCCCAGAGAAATAACACATTTGTTATATTTTGTGAGATTTGTTTTTTCTATTCTAGTACATACATGTAGATATACTGTATCTGTCTACATTATCTATAATAGTAATAAGTATAAATATATAATTACTATGCACTATATAACACAAGAATCCTATTTATTTCTACATAAGTCACTAACAGAGAGACGCCTGCTTCAGCTAGGGGGGTGATTCGTCATTGCCAGAACCATTTAGCATTTTGCAAAATTACCAAACATTTTTTTTCCCAGTGAAAAATGAGAAAAACAAATGGGATTTATCATTCAAACACTCCCCATTTTTCAAAGACAAATCACGATGGTCAGACTCATGTATATTTAAATGAGCCAGGTACTTGTAATGAAAGCATCTTTGGTGTTAAGACAAATGATGTACAAGTGAAATGAATATATTTTGTGAGAGATGGCCTTAATCACATGTTATTATTGATATGCCGGATACTGAAGTCTAACACCACATTGTATTTTTCTGTTCCGTTAGAGCTAGGCTTATATTAAAGGAAATATTAAAATTATAGAAAAACAGAACACATGTAACACTAGAAATCCTTTCCTTACAAAGAGATAGATGTCTTTGGTTTGACTGATTACCCACATCATGTTGCACGGTTCTTTTAGCAGTCGGACATAGACATAAAGGCTAACCATCTACAGAGTAGTATAGCAAAGATGAAAATCGGTCCAATATGTATCCTTTTCTTGACCCTCGGGACTCTTGTTTGCTTACAATGAATTTCTTCTGGAGAAAGGAAACCTGCACAGTAACCCCAGATATAGAGCCAACCACAGCTGGACCACCTTTCTCTGAGGCCCCCATAGAAGTTGCATGGCCTGCCTCTATGGTAGGTTACAATTATAGGGGGCACTGAAGAATGTTTTCTTTTTCTAAAGGAAAGCTGTTTTGTATACTTTTCCCAGGAATCTCATACTAAGTAAGACAATAAGAGACACCACCCTGTAGACAGCTGTTTTGCATTCTTGGTACTGGCTCTTGTTAGAGAGATCCAAGTATGAAAATTATCTTGTATCATCCAAACCAAAGACTCTTCCAAAGGAAGATACATATATCCACAGACAGCTATTTTGGGGTGCTTTCCCACATCATTACAGAGTAAGGTTCTGGTTGGCTGGATGACATGTCCTTGACACAGTCAGATGGAGGTCAGAGGTGGCTGGAAGAGATTTCTTCAGGGATTTAGTGGTTTTCAAGTGTGGAGCAATGTATTCTTCATGGGAAACATATATGCAAATTATCTCTACTCCAGAAGAAATTAAATTGAAATTTCTTCTAAAGAAAGAGTCACCCATGTGGAGTGAGTGGTCTTAAGGTACTTGCCCTTCAGCTGTACAAATAATAATGCTTCTACATGTTACTTAATAGGTCATGCAGATTCTCTCACGTCTTTTTTATGTGTCTAGCTTCTGTATTTGGCTCTCAAATCCCTCTGTTCTGCTGCTCACTCATTCTGACATCCTCTGCTCAGTAAGGGGCGTTTCTGAGGCAAGCACTGAGCCCGCCCTCACTCACCATGCATTCACCTGCTCCCTGAGTCTGCTGTACTGTTCTGGGTCTCTTCATCCAATCACTGCGGGCTTCTCTATAACCCTTAGTGCTTTTTTTTTTTTTTTTTTTTTTTACAAGCCATTATTTCTATAAAAAAAGGAGATACATTTTTTTTAAAGTATATTGGAAAGGTTAATAAATATTTTTTTGAACGTGACAGTGCCCATTTAAAATAGTTGTCTCAGGAAGGCAACTTAATTTTAAATTGTATTGTTTTCAGCTGAAGCTTTAGTTGCCCATATACTGTATGCCATGCACACATGTAGTAGTATTCACCTGGAATTCTAATAAACAGACAATTGGAAGCTACATGGATAGGCCGGTCCACCAAAGTCTATGCACCTTTGGTAATCTGAGTAATATAAATAACTTAAGTAAATACATAAATATTTGAACGGATCTTTGCTCGTAGACAGTAAAATTCCCAGTATCACTGACGGTAATAATGGGTGATTATGGAGAATACAAGTGAGAGGAGTTGCATAGACTGTGTGTAGAGTATGTAACTCTGTGCACTTATTATAACAGGCAGAAGAGACGATGGGTGTAATGCAGCACAGGAAGAACATTTAATATGTTCTAATTAAGAACACAGTAATGTGATGCACTGAACCGTGATAACCCAATGCTTAGTGTTATATCCTCAGGAGGACTTTAAATGTATGAATAAATCTGGCCCTAAGCTAATTGAGGGATATTTTTTGGGTGGTGGGGGTAATTAAAGGTTATACAGAAGAGTAACATACTTTCAGTCTGGGTATTTGATAGTGTTAGTGACAGTGCTAAAATTTCCTCGGGAAACCAAGTCATGCTCCGAGTTAGCTCCTAATACAGTCCATGAAAACTGCCTCCATAAGCAATGAATTCTGTCACTTTGGGTCTCCCATCTTCCCGTTAAGAAGCATCATAGCTGAATTTGCCATCAACAGCCAAAATAATGTGACACTTCTGGAGTGATCTGACCAACTAATTGATTCCCCAACATCCGAAGGAAAGAGAAATGTTTATTCGGCTACAATATGAATTGTGACAGGCACACATGAGGGAAAACGTTTTCTTAAATTAGTGATTCATATGGAATGTTTAATAGATTCTCCTTCACACGTTGTCCTCACGTCACCTCATTGGAAAATCAAAAAAAGTCATGTCATCTACGTATCAGAATGGAAGGGTCTAATGGTGAACGTATGGACACTACATCACCTACCACAGCACCTACATGATCAAGGTCTATTAGACCGAAACATCAAATTTATTCTCAATAATGTCTACAATAAATTTGTTCACCTACCTTGCAAGAACAATTTGATGAAGATAATAATAATTAATAATAATAAATAACAACAATAAATAACAACATTTCCACCATTTCCGCTATTTTTCTGTGTTTTGGGCCACTCCTGGTCTACGGGTGAACACTTGCTCCTCTTATCTCCTGGACATCATAGAATAGAGTTATAGATGCTCAAGGATAGAAAAAGTTCCAGTACAAGGACTTACAACTTGTATGGCTAGGTTTACACTACAGAATTTCTAGATGGAGAAATTCTAGCCAGAGATTCCAAGAGCGACCACTTGTACATTGCCATCATCTCGGTCTGCAATGTATTCCAGGTGGATTCCAAAGAATGAATGAAGAAGATCATTCATGTCCGCCACTGAAATTTTGTAGTGTGCACCATATATTCATAAATAAATGCACTGGAATTTCCAAATGAAATTTCAAAGTATAATTACATAAATTCCATAATCAGATTGTTTAAGTGGATAAATTTACCCAATTTGTAATTTTTAAACTTAACTTGCAAGAAAGAATTGCAGAAGGAGAAATAGACATTTACCGAGGGGCTTCCACTGTCTGGATATTTAAGGGCAACTTCATTGAACTCCTTTATTAACTTACAATATAATGCTGCCTATATATAATGCATTCATTTTGATAAAATTGCTGCATGTCCTTTTGATTTAAAGGGCTACTCCACTGCAACAGTGTCCGGAACATTTTGTTCCTAATGCTGGGTGCGGCTCTGGGGGGGGGGGGGGGGGGTGATGTCATGGCCACGCCCCTCTTGATGTCACATCACTCCCCCTAAATGCAAGTCTATGGGAGGGGGCATGGTGGCTGCCATGCCCCCTCCCATAGACTTGCATTGAGGGGGCTTGGCATGATGTGATGGAACGACTCCAACAGCCCGCACCCAGCGTTCAGAACAACATGTTCCGGACGCTAGTTTTTTTGTAACTTCATATTTTTTATTTATGTTATGTATCTTTCCTTTTTCTTGTTTTTCTTTCTACTCTGAATGAAAATTTATAAAATGTTTATAAATAAACAGTTATATACAAAATAATTTTTTTAGCCTCCATAGGAGACTATTACTTGAAATCTTTTGATTGCACAGACTAAACTATGCTATGCCATAACACAGCATAGACTAGTGTTATCGGTGCTCCATTACTAGAGGCTGCCTGCAGTGAAGGAGCACTGATCAGACGGGACAGAGAAAGTCAGGGACCCTCCATCTGTCCTCTCAGCTGATCAGGAAACCGCAGGTTTGCTGCAATGGTCTGGATCAGCTCTCTGAGCTAACCGGCAATGTTTTTTTCCCCCCATTGTAGATGGTGCAATCAACTTTAATAGGTTAATGCTGGACATCAACCTCACTAGTGATGTCCTACATTAGCCGTGGGTCCTGGCTGCTGATAGCGGCCGGAAACCCACTGGATATGAAACGTGCTCAGCTCCTAAGAGAGGACTCAGGACGTATGTGTATGTCCTGTGTCCTCTTAGGGTTAAATATATCGAAGTGCCTGTCTATACCAGTTCTAGATGTGTGTCCTCATTTCCGTCATGAATATAACCACCACAATGTGCTGTGTATATATAGCAGTCATATAGGAAAAGTGGGAGATAATGTGCCGGCGCTCTAATGGGCGTTGAACTAGACACGGGCTCATTTTTCAAATCATGTCATCTCCAAGGTTTGAATAAAATTTAATGGCGAGAATGAGCCCGGATTTATCTCAGCCATTATCGTTTGCCTCCTCAGCTTTATTTGTGTTGACTTGTACGGTCTAAAAAGATGACAGTCTCCCTGCCCGTGAATCAGTCAGAGTGATAATACATAGCATATTACACTGCGGCTGACAGGTCCTCTACTCCTGGCTGGCATATGAAAGGGAAACAACTCTTTCCGTCATTTCAATGCTATAATCTGACAGAATAAAGAATCTGGCAGAGGGGACATCACAGTCCCTGTCTCTTACAATTTTATAAGATAAACCACAGCTTCTAGGGCGTCTTGTACGGAGAATTACTGTCCTTCTAAAATTTCCAATTTTTTTGTTCAAAATAATTATATTATATAAAATACAGTAAAAAAAAGTAAGAATTGATGCAGAACTCTAGGTGCATTGGGGGCCATCGGGTCCACATCTAGATCCACTTGTGTATCAAAGAGAAATCTTTTGAAAAATAATGTGAAATGTATTCACGCAACACAATGTTTCAGTCTAACACTGGTACTTTTTTCAAATATTATTATTATATATTATTTATAATATATATATTTTCTGTAACTGCTTATTGTCAGAAAGATCTAATAGACCGGTGTTTCCCAACCAGAGTTCCTCCGCCTGCTGCAAAACTACAACATAAGCCTTTCTTTTGTCACACTGAGGTATTTTTCCTTAACTTATTGATTTGCATACAACTCAAATTTGTTCGCAACAACTGAAAGGTTGTCTGGGAATGGTGAGAGTTGTAGTTTAGGAACAGCTGGAGGCTCCCTGATTGAGAACGCATTGGCATAAAGGGTCTGTTGACCTTTTATATCTTTTACATGCCATTTTAAAACAAAAAGGCATGCTAGAAACACACAATGTGAACAGACCCAAACTTACCAACCTCATTCCTGGTTTTCTGTAGCTCCGCCTCTAGTGACATCATCATTAGAGGTGGGATTACAAAAGAGAGGCACCCAGGAAGGAGGTTGGTAAGAAAATAAGCTGGAGTTGGGCTAAATTGGGCGGCAAAATCTCAGGGATTGTGAGTTCTTCATCTTAAATGGGTACTCCGGTGGAAAACTTTTTGTTATTTTTTTTTTTTTAAATCAGCTGGTGCCAGAAAGTTAAACAGATTTGTAAATTACTTCTATTAGAAAATGTTAATCCTTCCAGTACTTATCAGCGGCTGTATATTTATTTTCTGTCACGGCCACAGTGCTCTCTGCTGACACCTCTGTTCATGTCAGGAACTGTCCAGAGCAGGAGAAAATCCCCATGGCAAACATATGCTGCTCAGGACAGGTCCTAAAATGGACAGAGGTGTCAGCAGAGAGCACTGTGGTTGTGACAGAAAAGATATACAGCTGCTAATAAGTACAGGAAGGATTAAGATTTTTTTAATAGAAGTAATTTACAAATCTGTTTCACTTTCTGGCACCAGTTGATTAAAAATTTAAAAAAAGTTTTCCACCGGAGTACCTCTTTAACCTTGTGAGAAGGTATGGACAGATAATCTCCATGCGATCACGCCAAAGTAGTTTTTATAAGCAACAGCTAACACATAGATGGACAGAAGCCACTGTTCCATAGTACCAAGGCAGAAGACAGAAATTGGTCGGGCCAAGGTCAGGCGATCCAAATTTTTAGAATGCAGTATCTAGGCAGGAGATTAGAACTGACAAAGTTCACTTCAAGCACAAGATGGGGAGTGGGGAGCTGACGTAGGCCATGTTTCCAAGGCAGAATTGATAAATGGAATCCTGTGGAAATACTTCACTCATAAGTAGAGTGCCAGCCTGACATCATCTAGGACAGTGGTCTCAAACTGTGACCCTCCAGATGTTGCCAAACTTCAACTCCCAGCATGCCCGGATAACCATTGGCTATCCGGACATGCTGGGAGTTGAAGTTTTGCAACATCTGGAGGGCCACAGTTTGAGACCACTGATCTAGGAGCATCCTCTTTGGAAGCTAAGAGCCAAAGAGCCATGACTAGGGCCAACAAAGAACAGGCTGCAGCTTGTTTTGCAGGAAAAGTATCTCTCTCTGAAGAAAAAATGTGGCATTATATGGTAGCTGTTTGTATAATGGATAACTTGAGCCCTCCAGGGCGGAAGCTTAGAAGGGTACTCCGGTGGAAATTTTATTTTTATTTTTTATCAGCTGGTGCCAGAAAGTTATACAGATTTGTAAATTACTTCTATTTAAAAATATGAATCCTTCCAGTATTTATCAGCTGCTGAATGCTCCAGATGAAGTTGTCTTTCATTTCTGCAGTTCTTTCCAGTCTGACCACAGTGCTCTATGCTGACACGTCTGTCCATGTCAGGAACTGTCGAGAGCAGGAAAAGTTTTCTATGGGGATTTGCTTGTACTCTGGACAGTTCCTGACAAGGACAGAGGTGTCAGCAGAGAGCACTGTGCTCAGACTGGAAAGAACTACACAACTTCCTCTAGAGCAGAAATCAACTGATAAGTACTGGAAGGATTAACATTTGTAAATCTGTTTAATTCACTGGCACCAGTTGATTTAAAACATTTTTTTCTTAATTATTGTTTTCCATCGGTGCACCCCTTTAAATCTTCCTTGTCTAATATGGGAGGATTTTGATGGCTCACCCAGTAACATATCCATAAGCCCTAATACTCCTAAAACAACATGAAGTCTTGTAATCATTGAATAAATTTTGTATCACCAAAAAGAATCCAATCTTAAAAAAAAGAGAAAAGTCCCAATTTTTAACACCCTGAGGTTAGGTATTGTATATGTAACACCCAGCCGAACCGTATGCAAGATTTAATTATGAGAAACCACAGACTGCAGCCAGGAGCTTGGAGAAGGATGACATATTATTCATTTTTATGGGTTACATGTTCTATATGATACTCTGAATAATATCTGGAAAATTAGAGGTTTTGTCTATGGATGACAGAACGGGGCACCAGAGGTTCCGCAGTCGCTGGGGTGAATGATTTTAGCAGTAGAATTAATAATGAACTGAACCGATGACAGTCTCTGGTGATGAAGGCCAATTACCAAGGAACTGAAATAGTCCCGATATTATGGGATGTGAGAGAAAGCATGACTGTGTATGGCTGCGGATATGAAAGGAATGTATTATATAATGCAAAATCTGGTCAGCAATCACCTGGTTAACCTGCTTTATGTCAGGCCAATTTATTATTATAGACAATGAGGTTTTATTGTAGGCAGAATAGTAGGGAAGACATATCTGTAAGACAATGGTGATAAAGGGTGGAATCTCACATGCAGTTTTTGATGTGGTGGTTTCAAAAGGAATGAAAAAGTTAAAGAAAGGATTTATACTTCTTATCCTTGTGAGATGTACTTCTGGCTTTTGCTAAAAAAAAAAAACGACATGTTTATTCCCATCTAGATATTCAAGGTATATTCACAGGATTTGCCATACATGTCTGATGGGTGAGAGGAACACCTCTGGCATCTGCAGCTATCTCAAGCACCTCCTGACCACTGATGAAAAACAGATGACTTGGGTGTTCTATGAAGTTTGTGTAACTCCCATTGACATTAATAAAAGTGATGTAACAGCAGAGCACCGCCAACTCCATCTCCCAGAGACACCAAGCAGGTGGAGTGCTGCAACATTGATATGCAGCACCACCTCAAAACAAATTGAGATGACTACATCTGTACACTGTTTCATGACAACCATTAACCTTAAAGGGGTATTCCAGATATTTTTTTTTTATTTGACTATGCTACAGGTGCTGTAAAGTTAGTGTAGTTCATAATATAGTGTCTGTACCTGTGTGTGATGGCTTTCTCACAATTTTTCTGTGATTTTCACCCGTATATTTATTTTTAACAACATAAAATGACTGTTGTCTCAGATTTTTCCCAGGTTGCAATGCAAGACCTGACTCACTAGTCAGCTGATGACAGGGAGCCTGTCTGCTTCAATGGGTGGAGGGATCGCTTGGTGGGAGAGAGATCAATCTGAAACTAATGCAACAGCTATAGGCACCCTGATTGAAAACCACAGGTCTTTTGAATGGATGCAGCTAATTTATGTTTCAATGGGTTGGGTGGCTGATGTGTGGGAGAAAATGGAATTATGGGATTTGTAGTAAAAAAAAAAAAAAAAACTGAAACAGGAAATACCAGTTCACAAAAAGCTAACCACAGTGTTATGGTAATCTCACAACATTTAGCATAGATCCTTCCTAAGCATGTCCATTACTGTCTGCCAGGTACATACTAAAATCAACTATGGTGGAGAACCCCTTTAATGTGAGCAATATGCAAAGAATAGCTGTCTCACCTGTTTTCAGCTTCTCAACAACCTTTAGTAACAGTAATATCCAGTAAAAATGCCATATGTGTCCAAATGGGAATATCCCTTTAAACTGATGGGGAGAGAAAAGATTGTTAATATTTAACCATAAAGTACAGTGAATCTGGCCAGACACCCGAAACAGCTGTTTCTCTGGCCAATTGCCGAAGTCTATTTCAAACCTTATTTCCTATTCATGCATGTTGAAATCCACTATGCCCATTTCTTGTTTTCTTAACATGTGCAGTCAAGAGATAGTTAATAGACCCCAGTTTAAAGGAGATTTTTGGCCAATAGCATCAGTCAGTCAATCTGGCATATATAGTGCAGGTCAAGTTTATATCAGTAGCAGAACAAATGTTATTGAAAGTTTGGTAAATTTTACTTTTGAAGTCCCTTTTAAAGCCCATCTGTTGGCCCATTAGATGTCATTAAAAATATGTGCTATTTCTGTATTTTCTTATTTTTCTGTATTGTAAAGAAACTCATCTGAACTAGTCTTCAGGGGCTTTGCGGAAGCTCATGGGTGGTATCTTCCATCAGCCCTTTAACCCCTACATAAATCCATGAGCATCTGAGGCTGCCTGTGCACCCTCACTGAACTATTATGCCATCTCTTGGATGGTGTAGATTTCAACTACAGTTTCCACTTGCTTGCAGGCATAAACCGTAGTAAATTTGGCATGTGGGAAAAACATGTCCCCTGGCCCAGAAAGATTGCTTGCATGACCCTCAATCAGATACTGTATGTGGCCAAAATAGTATTAGCTGAGGAAACTCTGACATGTCACATATCCTGTAAATACCAGCACAAGTCAAGAGGTATCGGTATGTATGTATTAAATATAAATATATAAAAATAAAAAAAGTATAGGTAAACACAGTAAAACAATGTAGCCATGGGCCAACTGTGTTATCATGAACTGCTTCCAATTAACGTATCAGATTCCATTTAAGTCTCTAATTGATGTGCTAATTAACACTATGTTCTTTAATGTATTAACATAGAAATCAATTAGCTAAAAGAGGTGTAAACCACTCAAAAGGGGCCGAGAGCAGAGTAAATATGCTTCATCTGCTCATGAATTATTAGAAAAATGTGTGATCTATTCACATGCGCATATGGAATGTGTGAATTTTCAACATACAGTGGATTCTGCAGGCAGGCTCAGACTATGTTACTTTCCTATTCATACCACTCATATATATTTTGCTATTTTTTTACTTATTGTTATACCTATTGGCTGATACTGGGCTCCCATATGCCCAGTGACCTAGAGCTATCCAGGATAGGAGCAACAAATGCAACAAGCTGGAACCATTTCAGCCAACCAGTGCCCCATAAGCCAAAATGAGGCATGGCACTGAACCCATGGGAATAACTATAGGGGGTGCATATAATGTTTCACTCTGGTCCAAGATGGGTCCATAAGGTCTGTCTTTCATATGAAAGTAGACTAGCGCTATAAATTAAGCATCATAGCTGGGGGACCTGGAACATTTTTTGCATTGTGGCCCTGCATCTTCAAGTTACACCACTGACTGGACTTATGAATTATCCAGCATTGTTGCCCTCCAACAGATCAAACAATTTCAGGTGACAACTATGCCAAAGCTTTCATAGGTCACATGTTACCATGGTTTAATGAGGAGTACATATGTTGATCAGATGAAGAGTCTATGTTGGCTAAATGAGAAATATAGGTTGGCCAAATGAGGAGTCTATGTTGGCTAGATGAGAAGTCTGTGTTGGCCAAATGAGAAGTCTATGTTGGCCAGATGACAAGTCTATGTTGGCCAGATGAGGAGTCTATGTTGGCCAGATGAGAAGTCTGTGTTGGCCAGATGAGAAGTCTATGTTGGCCAGATGACAAGTCTATGTTGGCCAGATAAGGAGTCTATGTTGGCCAGATGAGAAGTCTTTGTTGACCAGATGAGGATCTATGTTGGCCAGATAATGAGTCTCTTTTGGACATATGAGAAGTCTATGTTTGTCAAATGAGAAGTCTATATTGGTCAAATGAGAAGTGTTTGTTGGCCAGATGAGGAGTCTATGTTGGCCAGAGGAGGAGTCTATCTTGGCCAGATGAGGAGTCTATATTGGTCAAATGAGAAGTCTATATTGGTCAAATGAGAAGTCTATGTTGGCCAGATGAGAAGTCTATGTTGGCCAGATGAGGAGTCTATGTTGGCTAGATGAGAAGTCCTTGTTGGTTAAATGAGAAGTCTGTCAGCCAAATGAGGAGTCTATGTTGGCCAGATGAGAAGTCTTTGTTGACCAGATGAGGATCTATGTTGGCCAGATAATGAGTCTATTTTGGCCAGATGAGAAGTGTATGTTGGTCAAATAAGAAGTCTATCTTGGTCAAATGAGAAGTGTATTTTGGCCAGATGAGAAGTCAATGTTGGCTAGATGAGAAGTCCTTGTTTCTCAAATGAGAAGTCTATGTTAGCCAGATGAGGAGTCTATGTTGGCCAGATGAGAAGTCTAAGTTGGACAGATGAGAAGTCCTTGTTGGTCAAATGAGAAGTCTATGTTGGCCAGATGAGAAGTCTATGATGGCCAGATGAGGAGTCTATGTTGGTCAGATGAGAAGTGTTTGTTGGCCAGATGAGGAGTCTGTGTTAGCCAGATGAGAAGTCTATGTTGGCCAGATGAGAAGTCTATGTTGGCCAGATGTGGAGTCTATGTTAGCCGGATGAGAAGTCTGTTTGTCAGATGAGAAGTTTTTGTTAGCCAGATGAGGAGTCTATGTTGGCTAGATGAGGAGTCTATGTTGGCCAGATGAGGAGTCTATGTTGGCCAGATGAGGAGTCTATGTTAGCCAGATGAGAAGTCTATGTTTGTCAGATGAGAAGTTTTTGTTGGTCAGATGAGGAGTCTATGTTGGCCAGATGAGGAGTCTATGTTGGCCAGATGAGGAGTCTATGTTAGCCAGATGAGGAGTCTATGTTGGCCAGATGAGGAGTCTATGTTAGCCAGATGAGGAGTCTATGTTGGCCAGATGAGGAGTCTATGTTAGCCAGATGAGGAGTCTATGTTGGCCAGATGAGGAGTCTATGTTAGCCAGATGAGAAGTCTATGTTGGCCAGATGAGGAGTCTATGTTGCCTTACAAGAAGCTGGAAGAAGCCTTCAGACATTCTCCAACCAGATAAATATCTAGATCACCTTTAACGTGTCATTTACACATCCTTGCAAGGCTCTTCTACTGTCGACACATACACACATCAAAAACAGATTTATACAAAAATTTGTTACTCTATTAAAGCAGCTTATATACGTAACATGCTGTAACATCCCGAATATAAATGTGTTCCTTCCCAGATGTATATTTCATATATTCCATTCAGAAGGTATAGCGGCACACATATATATTTGAAATGCAAAACTCCATGATAAATTACTATTTATTTAAAGCTAACAGACCCATAAACACTAGTCTCCTGCAGGAGTAATTCTGCATAAAGTTTACCTTTGCATCAAATATGTGGTCATAAGTCACATTATGTAGATGGATCAATAAAGGCGCCGCAAATGGAGGGAAAAAAAATAGCATGTGGCGGATAGAGAAATCCATGCATCAAGGACGCCTTTAGAAAATGCCACTTTAATTGTTTTTCACAATTGTAGTGAGTATTACAGACATCCCCGGCTAAGTGTTTTCATATAAGGCAGGTGCCACATCGCAGGTTTGTTTAAGATCCGAAATTCTTGCATAGGTAAAAAAAATATATAAAAATAAAAAGACATTTGAAAAAATAGTTTAAATTAGCTTGTAATATACAGACTATAAGGCAGTGCTTCCCAGCCAGTGTGCCTACAGCTGTTTCAAAACTACAACTCCCAGCATGCTGGGAGTTGTAGTTTTAAAACAGCTGTAGGCACACTGGTTGGGCAACACTGTTCTAGGGGGTGAAGAGGTAGCAATCATACCAGTGTCTTGGTTCTGGAGATGTCCAAAGGCCTCTCTAGAACATAAGAAAACTCCAATATTATGTACAGTGATCCCTCAACTTACAATGGCCTCAGGTTACAATATTCTTGCTCTTTTCTAAACCATTGTAACTTGAAACCAGACTCAACATATAATGCTACAGACAGTTCAGATCATGTCAAGAACCAACCAATCAGAATGGACATTTCACTGGTAAAACACATGTATTACTGAAGTGCATGCACTGACTGGCTCTCTGGTAGCGCCCCCTACAGTACAGGGAGGTATTACATGTTCTGTACTCTTTACCTGTGCCAGAGTTCCTCTACATAGACAGTGATTACAGCTCCCAGCAGATCTTTATTATTTTTATATGTAAGGACTTACTTTATCTGTATTAGTTATCTACTTATTTTTCTTTAATCCTCACTTTTTTCCTATTTTTAGATGACATTTCGGTGGCTTCAGAACCAGTTATCCGGTTTCCATAGAGTTATGGGGGGGGGGGGAGATTTATCAAAACCTGTGTAGAGGAAGAGTGGTGCAGTTGCCTCATATCGCAACCACTCCGATTGCTTATTTAATGTTTAAAGAGGCCTGTAAAACATAAAAGAAGCAATCTGATTGGTTGCTATGGGCAATTCAGCAACTTTTGGACAGGTTTGATACATTTCTCCCATGGTCTCTACATACAATGGACATCCTGGAACCAATTATTATTACAACTTGAGGGACCTCTGTATGGCACATTATAGGTACTTTGGTGGGACCCTTTCTAGATTTTGCTCTGGGGTCCAAGATGTTGTCATTGGTTTAAAACTCTGCTGATCATTGAGCCACCATATTTTTCGATAGAGATTGAAAGTATGAAATGGCACAGAAGTATTGGCAGGTCATAAATAGAAATGAGCGAATTTCCGAAAAAATTTGGTTTGGACTGAATTTATTCATGGCAAATCACTATTAAAAATGGCTAGTTCTGACCTACAGAGAGGCTCAATAGGGGTGTAAAATACTTCACCTTGTCCTAACAAGCATAGGGAGTGTGCTTTGTAGTGAAATAATACTGTTATTCAGTATGACATGCAGTTTACAGGCATCACTTTTAGAATCACTGCCGCAGAGCGTCTGGATGTGGCAGATTTTTTATGTAATTTTTATTGAATTTTATTAGAATTTATTTAAATTTTTTGATTACCCATTCTGGTGAGTATCGAGCTGGCGGTCCTCCGCCAGGAGATATACCGCCTCTCCCAGCCCCTGCCTCTCAGAACCCCCTGACTGTAAAAGTGCAAAAATTTAATTTAATCAGTTATGGTTCATTGTTATCGCTCCAAGCTGTTCCATTGGATTCTTGTGATAATTCCACAGGTAATGTGATGTCAATGACCAAGATTTATATTAGATTCCCAAGTTTAATGTCCCAGTGTTTACTTTGAAGTAATACCGTATGACCACAAAACCCAATCTAACAAGGAGTCACATGGCGGCACAATGACAGAGCCTAGGGGTGGCAGCAGCATGAGGAGACCATAATCTGGCAGAATGACAGTCTAGAATTGGCGGCAGCAAGAGGAGACCATATAGTGGCTAAATGACACAACCTGGAGTTGGCGGCAGCATGAGGAGACCATAGGGCCTCATAATCCCTAAGATTAAAAGATGAATTTTCAAATTTAAATCGAAAATGTATGGTAGTTAGTGCTACCATAAACATTTTAGGTAATGGCTCAGCAGCATGAGTAAACCATATAGTGGCTGAATGACATAGCCTGGAGTTGGTGGAAGCATGAGGAGACCATATAGTGGCTAAACAGCACAGCCTGGAGTTGGCGGCAGCATGAGTAGAACATATAGTGGCTGAATGGCACAGCTTGGAGTTGGCAGCAGCTGGTACTGCCTTCTTCACCAAGAAATGACGGCGTGGGACTCTCCACCTCGTCTCGGCACAAGCCATCAGTTCTCTGAAATGTGCAGAGTCCACCATTTGAAAAGGGAGGGACAGCACCAGCAACTTGGACAGGAGCACATTCCACTTCTGCGCCTTTGGATGAGTTGGCGCATACTGTTGTCTCTTGGACATGGCTTCACTGATGTATTGATGGTGGAATGACTGACTAAAGGTAGGAGGAGCAGGAGCATCTGGAGCGACAGAAGGAGGGTGTGACGCACAGCTCCCTTTGGCTGAGGTGGTGGAGCCTTGGCTGGCTGCAAGAGGGAGTGGCGTGTGACTGGGTGATGCAGCAGGCTGGACCATCACATCGGAGCCACAGTTCTCCCAGGCAGCTTTATGGTGGTGCAGCATATGTTGACGCTGGGCCGTGGTGCCAACATTGGGACCCTGGCCACGCTTCACCTTCTGCCGACATTATGTGAACCTCCTCCGGATGCTTGATGAAAAACTGCAACACCGCAGAGTAGCTGATTTTCCCACCAACAGTCCGCACTAATTGACTGCTACTGCCGCCGTGTCCAGCAACCCCTATTCCGCTACCTTCCACAACACCGCCTCCCACGTAACTCTCCTCATCACTAATTGCCTGCCTAGCGGAGGCAGAGGTCTCCTCCAATTCTTGTCTGGGCAGTAGCTGCTGACTCTCCTCTATTAGATTGTCCTTACTGAATAGTGGAGCTGAAACCACAGGATAAGATACTTCTGTAGGGGAGGAAACTGCATAGGACAGAGGAAATGGGAGGACAGGGACTCCTCTCAGGCCATGCCAACTGAGGGTTGTGTCTGAGGAACCCACCGACTGTTGACTGGGGGTATCAGATGTCACTTGTGATGAAGTGGATGACCGTGTTAACCAATCGATGATGGCAGATGGGTTGCTGGTTGAGACATGACCGCTAGCTGATATTGGGAGATCAGGCCTCTCGCTGCGACTCATGCTGCCACTCACCCCTAGTCTTTTGGGACCTCTGACTGCGCCTCTGCCACTCCTCTGTGCATGTCCTGGCACTTTTCTGTCTATCATACTTAGTGCATATATGAGGGGAGTACTATACGCTTCACTATGCTTAAAACAGTATTTGTCTAGAACAGCAGCAGGTGTGTACCTTTGGCTGGCCTTTTACAGTAACTAGGTCCTTAAGACTTTATCAGGAACAAAATGGTACACTACTTAGATGTAGGTATGTGGTATGCACTTATGAGGGCAGAAAAATGCGCTACAGTACGCTTAAAAAAGTATTTGAGTACAACACCAACCGGTGAGTACTTCTGCCTGGCCTTTTACTGTACCTAAGCCCTTGACAGATTAACAGGTACAAAATAGTACACTACTTAGATGTAGGTATTTGGTATGCACTTATGAGGGCAGAAAAATGCGTTACAGTACGCTTAAAAAAGTATTTGAGTACAACACCAACCGGTGAGTACTTCTGCCTGGCCTTTTACTGTACCTAAGCCCTTGACAGATTAACAGGTACAAAATAGTACACTACTTAGATGTACATATGTGGTATGCACTTATGAGGGGAGAAAATAGGCTACAGTATGCTTAAAAAAGTATTTGAGTACAAAGCCAGCAGTACACAACAGTTCTGCAGCACACAGTCACTGGGTACTTTACCCAAAATTGCACTCTCTCTCAATCTCACTTACTTCCCTATCAGTGCTTCTAGGCAGGATTTGTGTTTGAGCTGAATTGCTGCTGTTTTTCTGTGCAACACACAGCTCTTTGCCCCTCTCTGTAATACCTCAACAACACAAAAAAAGTCCCCAGAGGATCTTAGGGACAACTATAGAAAATACAACTCCTTGGGGAATTACCCCCTTAGAGATAACCCTGACTAAAGATCCCCCTAAATAATATTTAAAACTAAACCTTTATTTCAATGGCAAAAAGTTGAAAAAAATTTGCTCAGTGGCCATTAGATGGCAGTGGTGCTTTAAAATTAATCAATTTATTTTGAGTCTGTTACACAGTCTATTAGGAATGGACTTCTGGGTATATATTATACTGTCTACAGACTAGTATAACCAGAAGACCATTTGTTGTGGAACAAAGACACAGAGTTGCGCTAAAAAACGTATTCCTCTTTCCTCTCCTAACGTTTCTCCAGCTGAGCCAGCTTGTTCAAACGTATGAGGCAACACACAGCTCTCTGCCCCTCTCTGTAATACAATGCTGTAGACAGTGATTGGGAGGTTAATCGCTGCAATAAGAATTGTTTTCTGTGAAAAACCCACTGCTCTCTGTCCAACAGAACGCTGACGTGACTAGGAGGTGAAACACTGCTGGACAAAGCTTGTCTGTGTAACACATAGCGCTGTCTGTCCTATCTCTCTGAAGTGAAAGGATGAAGTGACTAGCCGGAATATGAATGCATAGGGCTGTGACATCACATGGGTGACTGGCTGCTGATAGGCTGCATCCTGCATGTGATTCAGGGTCATCCTGCCTACCCTTGTTCCTGCCTTCCCAGGATTCCTTGCTCCATGCCCTCACATATGGATCCGCTATTTTAGATGCCCTGGAGCCTGGACCGCACTAAATGGAGTTTAATGAAGCGATTCGCACAAAAGAATCGCGGCAATATTCATGTTCGTTACAAATCAAATTTTTCATGAAATTCGTAACAAATTCGGATTCATCAGAATCTTTAGTCATAAAGATTCATCTTTAGTCATAATGTTAACTCAGGAATGATCCAACTGGATGGCAGCCATTTTCATTCTCTTTACAGTCTATTAGTCCAAAGTTAGACCTCCATATATATATATATATATATATATATATATATATACATATATAATCCAAAAATAAGCAGCACATCAAGAAAGATGAAGGTCTGTAGGCAGGGTGCACGCATGCTGGAGCCACTACTACTATTATATATACTGTATATACTCGAGTATAAGCCGAGTTTTTCAGCACGATTTTTCGTGCTGAAAACACCCCCCTCGGCTTATACTCGAGTGAACTCCCCCACCTGCAGTGGTCTTCAACCTGCGGACTTCCAGAGGTTTCAAAACTACAACTCCCAGCAAGCCTGGGCAGCCATCGGCTGTCCGGGCTTGCTGGGAGTTGTAGTTTTGAAACCTCCGGAGGTCCGCAGGTTGAAGACCACTGCGGCCTTCAACATCATCCAGCCCCCTCTCACCCCCTTTGGTTCTGAGTACTCACCTCCGCTCGTAGCTGGTCCGGTCCTGCAGGGCTGTCCGGTGAGGAGGTGGTCCGGTGGGATAGTGGTTCCGGGCTGCTATCTTCACCGGGGAGGCCTCTTCTAAGCGCTTCGGGCCCGGCCTCAGAATAGTCACGTTGCCTTGACAACGACGCAGAGGTGCGTTCATTGCCAACGTACTTCTGCGTCGTTGTCAAGGCAACGCCTCTATTCCGGGCCGGAAGCGCGGAGAAGAGGCGCCCCCAGAGGCGCCCCCGGAACCACTATCCCACCGGACCACCTCCTCACCGGACAGCCCTGCAGGACCGGACCAGCGCCGAGCGGAGGTGAGTACTCAGAACTAAAGGGGGTGAGAGGGGGCTGGATGATGTTGAAGGCCGCAGTGGTCTTCAACCTGCGGACCTCCGGAGGTTTCAAAACTACAACTCCCAGCAAGCCCGGACAGCCGATGGCTGCCCGGGCTTGCTGGGAGTTGTAGTTTTGAAACCTCTGGAGGTCCGCAGGTTGAAGACCACTGAGGGCGAATGATGAGAAGAGGATGATGAAGGGGGGGTGTGGGGATGATGAAGGGGGGTGGGGATGATGACAAGGGGATGATGAAGGGGGGGTGTGGGATGATTACAAGGGGATGATGAAGGGGGGATGTGTGGGATGATAAGGGGATTGAAGGGGGGATGTGCGGGATGATAAGGGGATGATGAAGGGGGGATGTGTGGGATGATAAGGGGATGATGAAGGGGGGATGTGTGGGATGATGACAAGGGGATGATGAAGGGGGGATGTGTGGGATGATAAGGGGATGATGAAGGGGGGATGTGTGGGATGATGACAAGGGGATGATGATGAGGATGTTAATGACGGGTCTGGATGATGACAGGGGGGGATGATGTATTTCCCACCCTAGGCTTATACTCGAGTCAATAACTTTTCCTGGGATTTTGGGTTGAAATTAGGGGGTCTCGGCTTATACTCGGGTCGGCTTATACTCGAGTATATACGGTGTATATATATATATATATATATATATATATATATATATATATATATATATATATATTACTACTATTATATATATATATAAGAATTGTCACAACCTCTTACTAGGCCTCGTGGGCCTTCAGCTCAAGGTCTCTCCAAACTCAACTCACTACTCTCTTGGCAAATGTCCTCCCATCCTAGTGGCTTCCAGGGCCATGGAATAGGCTCTTCTTCAGTCTCAGTAGCACTAACCTTGCTATTCCCAGCTGTTTAGTCTTTCTCCACTGACCTGCGTCTTTAATCTACCATTCTAGTAGCTCACTGTAAATCATGGTCAGTCAGTTGCACTATCCTTTCTGACCCCCTGAGGTACAGCTCTCAGTATTTCAGTGGGTAGAGCTCTATCACTCACACAGCACTGCCAAGCTGGTAGAATCAGCAGGCAAGGGGCTTTCAGAGTTTAGTCCACGGGTAAGAAACCAAGAGAGTAAGAGGGTCCAAATCAGAAGGGAGAGGATGTAAATGGAGAATTTAGCAAACGTTAAAGTTTTGTCCAGGAAACTCTATGCTTTACATGATACAGCAGTGGGCCAGTAATTCTTTAAAAGTAAGCTAGCAATACATAAAGCATTGCTGGCACAGATTCCCTGGGTTAGGCACAGTATATACATATATATATATATATATATATATATATATGCACTTATACGGTATACAGTGATGTGTTATGCATTACGGTTTACTACACTCCCCGCAGAGGTGATACTATGTATTGCAATACCTTACACTGCATTGAAGGAAGGTTTTGAACCTGCCCCAGGGAGTGTAGGGACAAATCAGCTGTTGAATCTTAAATAAATTTCACATCTGTTTCTAAAGAAACCTCCCAAAATGAAGATGTATTCATTATTTTTGCCTTTTTCTTCATCCCTTGCTGCAGCTAGCCATGTCACCACTTTCATTATTAAGGAGCCAGCATCCCTTAAAGGAAAACTGTCACCAAGTTCCCCCTCACTAAACCCAATACACTGGGTTATAGTGTGGGTGAACAGGAATCCAATGAGGGGTCACTTACTTTTCTTCCTCCAGTTGCCGCCAAGTTATGCGCCGTTAAGTTCCGTTGTCTGGCTCCTGCATTGTGCTTCAAGGCGGGCCCCCACCGGCTGTCATCCCCTGATGCGTCCTAAGCTCGCCCCCTTACTTAGCACAATTTTTGCCTTCAACTCCACGCCCTAGTGACGTGGAGTCTCATGCCCCATAAACGCAGCACTCTGTCTGCAAAGCGCATGTGTCTAAGCCTTTCACCCTCTCGCTGAAGCCTCGCTACTCCCGACTTCTGGGTGTAGAAAGGGACCGGCGCATGTGCAGTAACAATGGCCAGAGCTCTGGCCATTGTTACTTTGCATGTGCTCTGCCTTAAACAGTCACATAGATGGTGATAATTTAACCACCGCACTGCCCACTCATGTCCCCAAGGGGTTGACAATTTCCCCTTGTATGCAAGGCAGCTTTTAAAGAGGCAATGGCATTATCAACTAAAGATGGTTTGGGAGCAACAATGTATAAAACGTGTTTTCCTTATCTTTACCAGTTGCACCCATTGCACTCCCTATCATTACATGCCTGTGCTACCCAAGCTTAATTCAGACCTATGACCAGCAGTGCCGCCTCCTCATCATCGTGCCAATAATTCCAAGATTTCCATTTATAGGTAACCCTCTAAATAGGAAACTACTCTAAATGATTTTTGCATCCTAAAAATTATTTTTTTACCTTCAAATTTTTATACTATTTTCTATTCACTCTTACGTAGCTTTAAAAAAATAAAAATAAATTAAGAATCTTTTTGAATACAACCGGTGTCAGATTTTACTCTTGCCCGTTCTACATGTTTGGGTTAACAGAGACGTCTCATTTCAAATGTGATATTATCCAGTTGTTAGCCTTTTGTGTATTTATTCATCATGTGCATACCATGAATATCATAATAGGTAAACCGTGATTTTAAGGGTTTCCTTGACCCATTTAAAAAAAAAACAAAAAAAAAAAAACATACAGCGTCTTAATGAAATCCGAAATAAAACAATTCACCATGGGGCCTCATTGGCGGCGGCACATTTATACGGACACATGTTTTTTTTATGCTTTGTCAATTACATTTGAAATAGAGAATGTTTGCTTCATTCTCCCTAAAAAATGGGAAACTTGGATCAGAAAACAACCTATTTTCTTATTAGGTTCAGGAGTCAAAGGACTCAGCTAGGAGCCGTAGGCTTCAAGAGCATAGAAGATTAAGACATATATTGGATTCATGATGGAGGGCATGAAGTTCATATTCAAAATAAAACAGAATATTATTCATATTCCTTTTAAAATTCAGATTGCCAGGTGACCTGTGACATGTCAGTACTGTATTACATTTTCAATGAGCGCTATGTGTGAAGCTGCTAGATGAGGAAAGGGCTCAGGTTCCCCCAACTAAGATATAGTCGTCTGAATTTTAGGTGTAAATAGGGGCAGAAAAACAAATTTATTTCTAATAAAGCAGCCATGTCAACATAGAGTTACTGGATTTTTAATTTAATTTACTTATTTTTTAATTTATTTTATTTATTTTTACGAATTGCAAATTTCTCTATGTCAACATTGAACCCCTGTGTACGATATATATATATATATATATATATATATATATATATATATATATATTATTTAAAAAAAGACAAATTAATCTTTATGTTTTAAAACGCATTTTCGAGCAAGTGCCAGTGTAATTTAAGCGCAGTTTTTTTCATTGTCGGGAATTAGATTTGGCTAGTTCACCATCTGCTAAAGCGATATTATTGAAAGCATATATGCATGCATACAAGAATACTGATTTTCATATATATTAAAACCCATAACTGCGGCGGGAGATGGAGCTTTCAGCCTGTTACGGCTCATATTTAAAAGTTTGCTGGGCTTAGTTGTAATTCAGATTGACGACATTTTTATTTTATTTTATTTTTTCAAAGGGAAAGGAAAAGAATGGGGGATAGAGCGTGTAGGGAATCGTTTGGGAGTTATTTATTTAATTTTTTTGACATTGTTGATTTGCCTAAGTGCGATAGATGATCTTCAGATTTCTTCTGTAAGAAATATTAGCGTTCTATGATGGCGTGTTGTAAATTGGGTACTTTTAAGAGATTTACAAATTTTAAAATTATTTACAATTTGACATAGTAATTTTTCGAAATTTTGTTTTCTGTGATTTTATATAATTGTTCTTGATCTAGACCAGTGGTCTCCAAACTTTGAACCTACAGATGTGCAAAACGACAACTCACATCATGCCTGGACAGCCGTTGGCTGTCCGGGCATGCTGGGATTTGTAGTTTTGCAACATCCGAAGTAGAGGCGTAACTTGTAGTTTCTGGGCCCCAATACAAAATTTGTAATAAGACTCCATGTCTACTATGTGCCATTTCTGATACTGGTGTTTTCTTATGGGCTACCCTTGCTACCTTTGCGCCCCCTATGATCTGTACTGTCATTGCCTCAGATCTAGTTCAACAATATATCTCTTAAAGGAATACCCCACCCCTAGACATGTTATCCCCTATCCAAAGGACAGGGGATAACAGGTCTGATAGCGGGGGGCCCTGCCACTGGGAACCCTCCGTACCAGCACTGCAGCGTTGCGGTCATAGTAGCCTGGGGCTTCCGTGATCGGGACGTCACACCACACCACCCATTCCTGTCTATGAGAGGGGCATGACGGCTAGTACAAAGCCGTCACGCCTCCTCCCATAGGCATGAATGGAGGGGACATGGCGGCTGTGATTGCCAGTCATCCGGCTTGGAATGGAGTTCGCTCTAGCGGCCAGACTCCCGTGATCAGGCATGTTATGCCCTGTCCTTTGGATAGGGGATAACATGTCTATTGGTGGAGCCCCCCTTTAAGTCATAGCCAAACCTGTCACCTGTATAATGCTGCCCAAACCTTTGGCAGCCTGAAAACAGGTGCAGCAAGCAGGGTTGAACACTGTTTAAAGGGGTATTCCGGTGGAAAACAAACTTTCTTTTTTATTTTTTAGGAACTGGTGCCAGAAAGTTGCACAGATTTGTAAATTACTTCTCTTAAAAAATCTTAATCTTTTCAGTACTTTTTAGCAGCTGTATGCTACAGAGGAAAATCTTTATAATTTAAGTTTCTTTTTTGTGTTGTCCACAGTGCTCTCTGCTGACATCTGATGCCCATATCAGGAACTGTCCAGGGCAGGAGAAAATCCCCATAGCAAACCTATGCTGCTCTGGACAGTTCCTGACATGGACAGAGGTGTCAGCAGAGAGCACTGTGGACAACACAAAAAAGAAATTCAAAAAGTAAAGAATTTCCTCTGTAGCATACAGGCCCTAAAAAGTACTGGAAGGAGTAAGATTTTTTAATAGAAGTAATTTACAAATCTGTTAAACTTTCTGGCACCAGTTCATTAAAAAAAAAAAGTTTTCCACCGAAGTACCCCTTAAACTCTAAAATGCTCAGTCATTTCAGAGGAATAATAGTTTTAAAAAGCCACTGGAACCAGGTAAATAGACATAGTGGTGGACCCTGCAGCTGCTTTCAACCCTACCGGCCCAATGTGACACATCTCTCCGTCTCATTGCTTTGCTATCTTAGAAATGAAATAAACAATGTGAATATCTGCTTGTGGCGAGTGCTCCATCCTTTTTTCTACCTTTCATGAATTTGTGTGCTGAACTATATGCCTGATTGATGTTGAGCACCCTGCCTTATCATCTATTGGTCGTCTGCGCTTAAGTTCCAACTAATAGTTTTTATACTTCTCCACTACCATTAGCCATCACAATGTGCCTGGTGTTTCCTATTAATCTTCTCCTGTAACTCCATATAAAAATGTCAGCAGTGTGTTTTAGAGCTCAAATTTGCTGACAGAGTCCCTTTAAATGTTGTATGCAAATGGAATTCTCTACCAGTATTCTTGTAATGACAAATTAGCACCACCCTTCTGGACATGTGGTTGGGGTCGCAACACTGGGATCCCGACTGATTGAAGTTTGCTTTTTGAATGAAACATCTGTCAAGCCTGGGCATAGCGCTTGCCAATCTCTGGTCGTTCCTTTGAATACAGCTGCAGTGTGCATGCTTGACCAACCCTTCATTACAAATGGCCACATGGGTCACCTTTCAATGGGGAAGCAAGCACCAAATAGGTCCTTACTCCACCCATAGCTGGGTATTAGAAGCTGTCTTACCTCTCCTCAGCAACAAGGTTCCTGTTAGTTTGAAGGTGTGATCTTTGGTTTCTTTCTTTGGATCTGAATGCCATTTGCAGATCTTTGTGATTCCCTTTGTCTCTACCAGGCACTGCATGAGAGAATCTGCATTCCGTCTCCTTGTCTATCTGTACCCAGAGACAAAAACAGATGGTTAGAAAATAGCAACACGTGTTACTGAATAATTATCTTTGGAGGCCTCTCTATCTGTAGATTTGCATTGGCCCTGAGACTGAAGGTTACTTGTTACATATATACAACAGGATTTGTGATATCCCAGTATGGGATTGCATCTCATAGTCCTATCAGCTTAAGTCCCTGCACGTCCCCAGGGCTCACCTGCATTGTACCCCTATAATCTGTATAAGTGTATATTATGTGTAAAGGACCTTTGATATGGTCACGTGGTTATTGATCACATGATAAACCTTGTCACATGTTAAAGTCACATATTTTGTTACCCAGAGAGCACCAGGTGACCAGATGACCCACAGCTAGCCTATGGGCTCCTTGCACAGCCCCCCTTTATAAGGAAGGGAGGAGCTGCAATATGCCTCTTTTGCTCTTCAACCACACTTTCTGGTGAGGTCAAGTCCAGTCCAGACGTCTCAGAGCCAGTGTCCAGCACATCTGGAGGCCTAAATTACAGCCACAAGTCTGTAAGTCAAGTCATCCCTGTCTGCTGTCACTATCTTCAGTCAAGTCAAGTCTAATATAGTCAGCGTGGCTGTCCTAAAGTCTGTCAAAGTCACTGCAAGTCCCAGCAAGCTGCGTGGTCCCCTGTGTTACTGGTCACCTCTCTGGGATCCTGGCCTAGCTGTAAAGACTATTACCATCTGTCTACTTCAGCAAAGCTACCATTAACCCTGACCTGGCCTTGGACTTTTATTTGCCCTGTCTAACTAGGACAAGCGGTGCTACCGTTCGGGTGGCGTCACAAACATTTAGGGGTTAACACCATCTTCCCCTGGACTACAACATCTGCCCCATCCACCTCACATCGCACCCCTATGGCGCAACACAGATTCATTTAACCTACTTTAGTCTGATCAAAGTTGAGTCTTTTTATGTAGGTTCCTGATCGCTAGGAATAACGGTTCTGGAGCAAGAAGTGGTCAATATCACTGCGCATTTCCTGCACATCTCTCCCAGATATGGTACTGATAAGGAATCTCACTATGATTTGTTTGGCCTGCTGCTGTTTGCTACATAGCCTGTTTTTTCTGCAGATAGTTATTGCTTTAAAACCTTCAAACCATTTATGTTTTAATAGTTCTTTAAATGTATCCTCAGATAAAAGTTAGCTCCTTAACATTCCACCCACCATGTTTACAGTGAAGATGGAAGACATAGCCAAGAGAGGGGACAGTCAGGTTTCATCACACCTGAGACAGATATGGGCAATTTTTATGGTGATCACGGCGCTGTTTGGAATTTGGAGGGTTCACCCAAAAGGTCTTGAGTCCAAACTGCTCTAGGAAGGAGTATTGTTTAGCCTGAGGAGGAGAAACCTGAACGAGAAAGCTTCTGCATTCACTTATCTCTTCATGGATCCATGGTCAGAGTTAGCTCAGTGTGGCTGCGACATCACATAAATTCTTTAGCGTACATAGGGTATGGAGTCCTAAACCTGTCAGTACAGTTTGAACTAATTGGGCTGAACTCTGTTTGCAACTTCATCGTCACTAGCAACCCCACTGCGACATGCAAAGAGTGCGGTAGGAACATTTTAGCCAGTATATCTGCTAGTGAGGTATTTATAAAGGGGACAGTGACCAACTTCTCACGCATCTGCTTAAGAAGTATAAAAAGTTTAACAGATTCATAAATTCTGTTAAAAAATCTTTATCCTTCCTGTACTTACCAGCTGTTGTATGCTCCACGGGAAGTTCTTTTCTTTTTGAATTTCCTTTCTGTCTGACCACAGTGTTCTCTGCTGACACCTTGTCAGCAAAGAGCATTGTGGTCAGACACAAAGGAAATTCAAAAATAAAAGAACTTTTTGTGGAGCATACAACAGCTGATAAGTACAGGAAGGCTTAACATTTTTTATTAGAAGTAATTTACAAATCTGTTTAACATTCTGGCACCAGTTGATTTAGAATTTTTTTTTTTTTGCAGGGGAGTACCCGTTTAACTTTAAACTTCAGGTTAGCATTTCCACCGTGATATGTGGCATCATCACTATCTGCTTCCCCAAGGCACTACTACTCCCAGCTAGCCTGCAGTACAACACCTAACATCCCATTGATTTCTACAAAAGTACTGAGCTGCAATGCCAACTGAGGGGTGCAGGTCTTGATAAATAGTATCTTGGCAGCCACGAAGTCTTTAGGTTCAGCCTGAAGCAAAGCTAAGCAAGGATAGCAATGGGATATGAGTGAGACTTTTCCCACAGTCTGTCTCTTTATAACTCTCCTTTTTCTTTAGTATGCGGACAAGGGAAGACCTCTCCAGCCCCATGTGATCCTGGGTCTTGGCCTAACTATGAAAGGAGTAGCGATGAGCGTCATATACCATATTAGAATTTGCGATATTTCGCAAATATATGGACGAATATTTGTGAAATTTGCATATTCAACATATTTGCGGCTATTTTCGCTTTGCAAAAATACGCATGTGCATGCGCGTATTCGCATGCATGTAACTATGTACCAATCTGTGTAAATAATCTATCTATCTATCGATCTTGGTCTATTCTTGGTCTATACAGAAGTGATAATGGGTCTATGACATTTTTAATTTTGAATATTGTCATGTCATATTCGCAAATATCGTCACTATCTATCTACCTATCTAATTTTAGTGACGATATTCGTGAATATTCGCTCTCCAGTCTAATACAGTAAATAGTATAGGAACCTTCTTTAGACCACAAGATTGAAGCAGGGAGGGAGGAGATCACTGTGATGTGTTCTGTGGGGGAAAAAAATAACGAATATTCGTAATTACATATATTAGTGCTATATTCGCCATATTCGCTAATATGCGAAATTCACAATAAATATTTGGATTGCGAATATTCGCACTAACACTAGAAAGGAGGATGTGTAACCTTTCACAACTAAGTTCCTCTTACATGTTCCCATATAAAGTGTATGGACATATGTGAAATACGTGGGTTTTATATAAAACCCACACACAGCTGAAAACAGGGTACAACAGCATAGCATCATATTACATTAATAATACATAGTGAATAACACCATACAAATCATGACTATACATTATTATAGGGAACAAACCAATGCACAGGCCCTGTGGTAACTTACGGTACATAGTGAGGAGGAGATTTTTAAAACCTGTGCAGAGGAAAGGGAGACAAGTTGCCCATAGCAACCAGATTGCCTGTTTAATTCTTAACAAGACCTCTGAAAAATGAAAGAAGTGATCTGATTGGTTGCTATGGGCAACTGGTCAGCTTTTCCTCAGCACAGGTTTTGATAAATCTACCCCTGAAACTCTGTAGATCAGTGCTTCTCAACCAGGGTCCCTACAGCTGTTGCAAAACTACAACCCCCAGCATGCTGGGATTTGTAGTGTTGCAACTACAGGGTGGATGTGTGGTGTCCCGGTACCGCATCTTATACGGTACCTATGTATGTGTGGGTCCCCATAGCCAGAGTCCCTAGGACGTAGGGATCCCTGTTGTGTAGCCTACCCCTTGTCGCATCTATTCCAACTAATAGCCTAGTAATTTATGTAAGGGTAATGTAAATATAGTAATATATATGTAAATAAATGGTTAATTACCGGTTCCATAGTGTTGCAGGACCTGCGGGTCACGTGACTAGGTAAACTCTATGGTATTCTGCTTAAGGACCTTTGGAGGCCCGGTGACGTATGCAATCCCATTACTCTGTGTAATGGTGAGTGACACATGTTCGGACCAATCGGATTCACCCGCCCCCTGCCCATATAAGGGAGCGGTGGCCATCTTTTCTCTCTCTTGTTCCTGGGCTGTCAAACGAGAAGGATCTGCGCAGCAGCTATCGCAGTGAGTTAGGCCCGAGCCGTGCGGCAACGGCTGAGTAATTCAGAATATAGAGTGTATCAATTTCCAGACACTCTGCAGCATCACCGGACCTAATATAACCCCTAAATCCGGACGGATCTGCAAATATCTACCCTAAATTCAGAGACTTTCTAAATAGCTGAAGGTCCGCAACAACTGTCAGTCACTGAGCAATATAAGGACTGTTTGTACCAGACTGTTACTGTGCCTTGGATGTATCGCAAGCACTTAAGTAAAGTTGTTCAAGTTCAATCTTCTTGTGGACCTTCAGTCATTTCATGCACCTAACGTTACTTGGAAGGGCAGCGATAGGCCGGAGCATTGCCTCAGCATACCAGGCCTCAGCCTGGCGTCACGAACTATAGGGTTAACATTAACCCCTCATATACCGATACCATACCACCACTACCAAACACCCCCCAAGGGCTACCACAGATGTAGTGTTGCAGCTGCAGGCATCCAGGTTGGGAAACACTGCTGTAGATAGATAGATACAGGATAGATAGATAGATAG
This sequence comes from Hyla sarda, assembly GCF_029499605.1. Taxonomy (NCBI): domain Eukaryota; kingdom Metazoa; phylum Chordata; class Amphibia; order Anura; family Hylidae; genus Hyla; species Hyla sarda. The sequence goes on from NC_079196.1 coordinate 36,295,682, forward strand.
ATAGATAGATAGATAGATAGATAGATAGATAGACAAAAGATAATAGGAGAGATAGGCAGATAGATATATAGATATGAGATAGATATGAGATAGATGGAAAATAGAAAGGATAGATGCAAGATAGATAGATAGATAATAGAAGAGGTAAATAAATAGATAGATAAGAGAAACATAATTGAAGAGATAGATAGATATGAGATAGATAGATAGATAGATAGATAGATAGATATGAGATAGATAGATAGATATGAGTCAGATAGATATGAGATAGATAGATAGATAAATAGATAGATATGAGATAGATAGATAGATAGATAGATAGATACAAAGCAAAGAAAGTCCTGACAGCACTTACGTAAGGTGCAAAAAGTGGTAAATTTATTAACCCAAGTGGAGAATGCAATGTTTCAGCAGCATCATGCCGCCATTTTCAAGCATGCTTGAAAATGGCGGCATGATGCTGCTGAAACATTGCATTCTCCACTTGGGTTGCTAAATTTACCACTTTTTGCACCTTACATGAGTGCTGTCAGGACTTTCTTTGCTTTGGATTTGACTTCACGGTCAGCGATTGGGACTGTGTGCCCTGGCTCACCTGCACCCCACTACATTGTGGATTACATTGGCTGTGCTGCTCCTGCCTTTCTAGATAGATAGATAGATAGATAGATAGATAGATAGATATGAGATAGATAGATAGATAGATAGATATGAGATAGATAGATAGATAGATAGATATGAGATAGATAAATAGATAGATAGATAGATATGAGATAGATAGATAATAGATAGATAGATAAATGACTGTTTTATATATATATATATATATATATATATATATATATATATATATATATAGTATGGACGGAGTATCTGTAACTCGAGTACTCTACATTTCCATACCAATACATCAGCAAAATTAAGACTGTAAATATATACTGCATATCATAATTCACACATACAAAAAATAATTAAAATATTTAAACGAGAAAAAATGTCAAATGTTCTATTATTTTCACGTATACCCGTCTTCCTTCCTCCGCAGCTAATTCCTTCAGTATCCAATGTTCATCTCATCACTCTCTATAAAACAGAGGATCCTTAATTGGCGCTTTTTTTTCCCTCCATGTTTTTAATAAAAATGCATCACATAAGTCTTAAGTTTGTTCGCGAGCAGAGCCCAATTTACAAAAGTGGAAGTGCAAGATAAGAAAAAAAGTGTACATCTGTAGAGCGGGGCTGTGCAATGAATCACACAATGCCAGTGCTGAGCAGAATATAATTGAGTCCAACATCGCAGAGCACTTTCACCATAATTAATGATAATCTGTAACAGAGGAATCTGAGATTCCAGTTCACAGGACTGTTTAATTAGGCCACGTAATGAAAGCCGAAGCCGTACAAGAATATGGCCGCTCTCATGATTAATGATTCATGCTACCCAACACAAAAGTGTCGCACCGTTAACTCCAAAGGATGTTGCGCCCAACTGGCATTTGCAAAATAGTGAGATGCATGCAATTTTTTTTATTATTATTTTTATATATATATATAATTTTTTTTTTTACTGTTTTAAAGATTTATTTGCATGATAAATATACCCCACACCCTAGCACCTTGCTCTGGGGGTAGTTGAAGACAAATATATTCTATGTGCTAGCTTCAACATCAAAGTCTGCTGTCCTTTTGGTGAGAGAGAGAATAATGAATATATTTTTGTAGACTTTTTCTATCTTTTTTTCTAATGACAGCCGCACCATCAAGAGTGTTTGCCTTGTGTCCGCATTCTTGTTTGCAGGACCATAAAAGATTTTTTTTATTATTTGAGAAGCAAAGAATTTTTTTTTAAAGATATTAAAGGCTCTTGAGTTGTAGTCTGGCTTCGTGTTCAGGCATTTAAGTACAAAGGAGACCTGACATACAAGGACATGACATGAAGATGAAGGAGCTGGTCCATTGCCTTAGCTGGGAAGCCATCAAATTACACGGGTTTTATGTGACTATTTACTCTACTATTCAATAAATAGCGCAGTACTTTACGGGTGTTTTGTAGAAATGCACACACCATAACAAGGCCGGGGAAAGGGAAAATCAACTTCTGCTTTTTACAGCTATGATTTGTTATTGTTTTCTTAAATATTGTTAAAATGTACATATTTCTATCTATCTCATATCTATCTATCTGTTATCTATCTACCAATCTCATATCTATCATCTATCTATCTATCTATCTATCTATTTATCTATCTCATATCTATCTATCTATCCATCTAAAATCTATTGATCTATCTATCTACCTATCTATCTATCTATCTCATATATATCTCATATCTATCTATCTCATATCTAACTATCTATCTATCTAGAGAAAGTTCATATAAATCCGCAGCACACAGGTCCAATATGGTGAAAAAGAAAAAAACTTTATTCCATCATGTGAATGTCATACAGCGACGTTTCTGCTGGCTCTCCCAGCCTTTCTCAAGCTTGAGAAAGGCTGGGAGAGCTATCAGAAATGTCGCTGTATGACATTCACATGATGGAATAAAGTTTTTGTTTTTTCACCATATTGGACCTGTGTGCTGCGGATTTATATGAACTTTCTGTGAATTGGAACTTCTGACCAAGGTCTGGTTCTGCGTGCACCCATGGATATTGAGCTCATATCTATCTATCTATCTATCTAGCTAGCTCATATCTATCTAGCTCATATCTATCTATCTAGCTCATATCTATCTATCTATCTATCTATCTATCTATCTCATATATATCTATCTATCTCATATCTATCAATCTATCTATCTCATATCTATCTATCTATCTATCTCATATCTATCTATCAATCTATCTATCTCATATCTATCTATCTATCTATCTCATATCTATCTATCAATCTATCTATCTCATATCTATCTATCTATCTATCTATCTATCTATCTATCAATCTATCTATCTCATATCTATCTATCTATATATAACAAATAGATGCAGCACACCACGAGCTTCAATCACAGTGAATGGTTCATTTCATGATGTATCAAGGACAAAGTTTCGATGATATCAAGCCACCTTTCTCAAGTTAGAAAGGTGGCGTGTGGTCACCAAAATGTTCGCCTTGATACATGATGGAATAAACCATTCACTGTGATTGAAGCTCGTGGTGTGCTGCATCTATTTGCCATATGTGGATTGGGAATTGTGAACTGGAGGATGGAGTGCAAGCAGTATAGCCCCAGTCAAGGCCTCTACGATATCCACCAAACAATAGTCCAGCAGCACTCCCTGTAGCACAAGTGTAGCTTCATTCAGCACAAAAATGGCAGAACGACGTTTGGCCGTCTCTCACGGCCATTGTCAAGCAACAAGTGATACAAAGTGAAGGCTTTAAATAGGGTGAACAATGAGTGACATCATCTCATATAATTAGTTGATTTGCATATATCAGTGACACAATGATTTTAACACACGTGAGTTCAGGTTACAGTATCGGATATCGCCAAAACATAATCACACCACCATAACTAATATGGGCGACAGGTACATGTAACATAAAAGTGATACACAACATATATATACACAGTTATTGTTTCCATCATTGGTGAAAATAGTGTTAAAACACAGTATGGGTGCAAGACCTTGTGGGAGCAGAAAGGGTTAATGAATAAATAAATGTTGCATTAGGATACATATGGCACATATGTACATAAACATAGCGGTGTAGACATGCTGTCCGGTGTATACTCGATGTCCCACATTTGACAAAGGACCATGCCAGCGGGAGATCCCGTGAGAGGAGCACATGCATTCGCAATAGGCTATAGAGCCGGGGGAATCCATCTAACTTAACCCCTTAGGGGCCATGGGTTTTTCCGTTTTTGCACTTTCGTTTTTTTTCCTCATCACCTTCTAAAAATCATAACACTTTCAATTTGCACCTACAGAATCATATGAGGGCTTATTTTTTTTTTTATAATAAAATCAACCATTTCACCACAAAATTTACAACAAAACCAGAAAAAAAATAATTGTGGGACAAAATTGGAAAGAAAGTGCCCTTTAGTGACTTTTGGGGGCATCCGATTCCACGCAGTGCACTTTTCGTACAAATGACCCCTTATATTTATTCTGTAGTTCCATATGGTTACAATGATAACCAATTTATATAGGTTTTTCTTTATTTTACTACTTTAAAAAAATTATAATTACATGCACCAAAATTAGCATGTTTAAAATTGTCCTCTTCTGACCTGTATAACTTTTTCATTTTTCTATATACAAGGTAGTGTGAGGGCTAATTTTTTGCACCATGATCTGAAGTTTTCATCAATACCATTTTTGTTTTGATGGGACATTATTGGTCCCGAAACGCAGCGTTGGGGTGGTGTCCTCCCAGGCCCTTTGGAGCATTGTATAAGTATGTGTTTGTTATTATTTTTTCTTGTGTAACCTTTGTAGTCCTTGTGGGATACTATTGGATTCTATGTATAATGGTTTTTGTTACCATATTTATGCATGCCCTGTTTAATTAGCTCTCTTTGGGTTCCAGGGGGTCACCCTTGCTGTTTCTTGTCCCCCATCTGGGGTGTGAGTCCTCAGTTTTTTATGATCTAGTGTATTCATTTCTTTAATAAAGTATATTTCGCATATTTATTTCTGAACGGCTCCAATTTTTTTCTTGTGTTTTATCATTTGGCTATGGGAGTTTAGTAGCATTTCTTATTTATATCATTTGTCATTTTTTAGATTTTTTTTCTTCTCTCTTTACTATTTTCTTTCCCATATTGGGTTACACCTATATTTTGATGTCTGTATAGTTCTACATATTTTTTAGAGTATACAAAGTGACCAAAAATGTGTTAATTAGCGTTATATTTTTATAGTTCAGACATTTACGTACGCGGTGATACCACATATGTTTTTTTTTAAATTATGTTTTCATATTTTTTAATGGAATTTGGGAAAAGGGGGGTGTTTTAAACTTTTAATTAGGAAGGGTTAAAGTGGTATTCCGGGATCTAACATTTTATCCCCTATCCAAAGGATAGGGGATAAGATGTCTGATCTCGCTGCAGCTCCTACATTGTATGCGGAGCTGCCTCTCCAGTTTCGGAAACCGGAGGTTTCCGAGACTGGAGATGTGACCTTGCGCCACGCCCCCTCCATTCATGTCTATGTGAGCGTTTACAGGGACAGCGGCGATCTAAAGGGTTAATAGCTGTCACGATGCCGGCTGGCAGGAGGTGGATCCTCTGTGCCAGAGAGGGATTGGCGTGGACCGTGCTAGTGGACCGGTTCTAAGTCACTACTGGTGTTTACCAGAGCCCGCCGCAAAGCGGGATGGTCTTGCTGCGGCGGTAGTGACCAGGTCGTATCCACTAGCAACGGCTCAACCTCTCTGACTGCTGAAGATAGGCGCGGTACAAGGGAGTAGACAAAGCAAGGTCGGACGTAGCAGAAGGTCGGGGCAGGCAGCAAGAATCGTAGTCAATAAGGAATAGCAGGAGGTCAAATACACAGTATGGACAAACACAGTAACGCTTTCACTAGGCTCTAAGGCAACAAGATCCGGCAGGGGAGTGCAGGGACAGAGAACGGATATAGTCTGGGAGCAGGTGGAAGCCAATTAAGCTGATTGGGCCAGGCACCAATCATTGGTGCACTGGCCCTGTAAGTCTCAGGGAGCTGGCGCGCGCGCGCCCTAGAGAGCGGAGCCGCGCGCGCCAGCACATGACAGCAGGGGACCGGGACGGGTAAGTGACCTGGGATGCGATTCGCGAGCGGGCGCGCCCCGCTGTGCGAATCGCATCCCCGACGGCCATGACAGTGCAGCGCTCCCGGTCAGCGGGACCGACCGGGGCGCTGCGGAGAGAGAGACGCCGTAAGCGCTCCGGGGAGGAGCGGGGACCCGGAGCGCTAGGCGTAACAGTACCCCCCCCCTTAGGTCTCCCCTTCTCTTTGTCCGGTAACTGCCTCCCCTGGGATGAGGACACCGGGAAAGAATGGAGGGTTTCCTCAACGGCAGGCAGTACAGCAGGAGTGGGAATGGGGAGGGAGGGCAGAGGGCGAGGCCTGGCACGGGGCAGTGTGACACCAGGACGGGGGCCATGGGGAGGCACCGAGGCTTGCCTGACTGGACTGGGAGGGGGGGGGAGGCACTTCTTATGGCAGGCAGAGTCCATAAAGACCTTAGGGAGACCGGTTACAGGGGGAATCACAGGGTCACGGCAGGGAGTACTGGGAACCGGTTTAAGGCAGTCCTTGAAACAAGAGGAACCCCAGCTCTTGATCTCCCCTGTGGACCAATCCAGGGTTGGGGAATGGTGTTGAAGCCAGGGTAGTCCAAGGAGAATTTCGGAAGTGCAATTGGAGAGGACCAAAAACTCAATTTTTTCGTGATGAGGTCCGATGCACATTAGGAGGGGCTCCGTGCGGTAACGCACGGTGCAATCCAACCTGACTCCGTTGACCGCGGAAATGTAGAGTGGCTTGACGAGACGGGTCACCGGGATGCGGAATTTATTCACCAAGGAATCCAGAATGAAATTCCCAGAGGCACCGGAGTCCAAGCAGGCCACGGCTGAGAGGGAGGAGTTGGCTGCAGGAGAAATCCGTACGGGCACCGTGAGACGTGGAGAAGCCGACTTAGCATCAAGAGACGCCACACCCACGAGAGCTGGGTGCGAGCGTGCGTTTCCCAGACGTGGAGGACGGATAGGGCAGTCCACCAAGAAATGTTCGGTACTGGCACAGTACAGACAAAGATTTTCTTCCCTACGGCGATTCCTCTCTTCCTGGGTCAGGCGAGACCGATCCACTTGCATGGCCTCCTCGGCGGGAGGCCTAAGCGTAGATTGCAACGGAGACTGTGGGAGAGGTGCCCAGAGATCTAAGTCTTTTTCCTGGCGGAGCTCTTGATGTCTCTCAGAAAAACGCATGTCAATGCGAGTGGCTAGATAAATGAGTTCATGCAGGTTAGCAGGAATTTCTCGTGCGGCCAGAACATCTTTAATGTTGCTGGATAGGCCTTTTTTAAAGGTCGCGCAGAGGGCCTCATTATTCCAGGATAGTTCAGAAGCAAGAGTACGGAATTGTATGGCGTACTCGCCAACGGAAGAATTACCCTGGACCAGGTTCAGCAAGGCAGTCTCAGCAGAAGAGGCTCGGGCAGGTTCCTCAAAGACACTTCGAATTTCCGAGGAGAAGGAGTGTACAGAGGCAGTGACGGGGTCATTGCGGTCCCAGAGCGGTGTGGCCCAAGACAGAGCTTTCCCAGACAGAAGGCTGACTACGAAAGCCACCTTAGACCTTTCAGTAGGAAACTGGTCCGACATCATCTCCAAGTGCAGGGAACATTGTGAAAGAAAGCCACGGCAAAACTTAGAGTCCCCATCAAATTTGTCCGGCAGGGACAAGCGGAGGCTAGGAGTGGCCACTCGCTGCGGAAGAGGTGCAGGAGCTGGCGGAGGAGATGGTTGTTGCTGCTGTAGCTGAGACTGAAATTGCTGTAGCTGTGACTGAAGCTGCTGTAGCTGCGACTGGAGTTTCTGTGTCATGGTGGTCAAGTACGACAGCTGGTGATCTTGTTGGGCGATCTGTCGGGCTTGCTGGGCGACCAGTGTAGTGAGGTCGGCGACAACTGGCAGAGGAACTTCAGCGGGATCCATGGCCGGATCTACTGTCACGATGCCGGCTGGCAGGAGGTGGATCCTCTGTGCCAGAGAGGGATTGGCGTGGACCGTGCTAGTGGACCGGTTCTAAGTCACTACTGGTGTTCACCAGAGCCCGCCGCAAAGCGGGATGGTCTTGCTGCGGCGGTAGTGACCAGGTCGTATCCACTAGCAACGGCTCAACCTCTCTGACTGCTGAAGATAGGCGCGGTACAAGGGAGTAGACAAAGCAAGGTCGGACGTAGCAGAAGGTCGGGGCAGGCAGCAAGAATCGTAGTCAATAAGGAATAGCAGGAGGTCAAATACACAGTATGGACAAACACAGTAACGCTTTCACTAGGCTCTAAGGCAACAAGATCCGGCAGGGGAGTGCAGGGACAGAGAACGGATATGGTCTGGGAGCAGGTGGAAGCCAATTAAGCTGATTGGGCCAGGCACCAATCATTGGTGCACTGGCCCTTTAAGTCTCAGGGAGCTGGCGCGCGCGCGCCCTAGAGAGCGGAGCCGCGCGCGCCAGCACATGACACCAGGGGACCGGGACGGGTAAGTGACCTGGGATGCGATTCGTGAGCGGGCGCGTCCCGCTGTGCGAATCGCATCCCCGACGGCCATGACAGTGCAGCGCTCCCGGTCAGCGGGACCGACCGGGGTGCTGCGGAGAGAGAGACGCCGTAAGCGCTCCGGGGAGGAGCGGGGATCCGGAGCGCTAGGCGTAACAATAGCCAGACGCATGTCGGCTATAAATGCCATCCCTCAGCTACAAGAATCAGCTGAGGGCCGGCCGGTATGGCGCAGGCTCAAGTCAGGAACCAGCGCCATACCCCGTTAACCAGTTAAGGGCAAGCCCACATATTAGTGGTAACGTGAACTTAAATAGGTTAAATAAGGACATACCGCATCAAACATTTGCACTGGGATCCTAATCACAGATGTGGCATGTCTGTCTTGGCAGCATTTTGGGAACGTATCAGAGAGCCGCGTTCTGCATGACCCCCCGAACACAACAGAGGGATCCCGTTGGGGACACACTGTAGCAATCAGGTTGCCACACTGTGTGCTTAAGGTTCCCACTGTAGATGCATACAGGTACGTTGAGGGGACTCCTTTCCCAAGACAAGAGCACTGGTTCACATAAGTTGCATAAGTTATAAATAATCAGTATGGTCCAACTTCAACATTCCAGGGACATCGTGTTAAACATTGAAAAATAAAATAAAATATATTAGACAATCCAAAAGTAAAAGCCATGTGATTCCGGAGCACTTCAATGTTCAACAAGTAGTGATCACATCCAATTCTGCGCCTACAGGGGTATAAAAGAAAGAAAACAAATTAAAATTATACATAAAAAAAATTATAGTACATATTCAAATACAGTCAGAGAAAAACCTTCCTAATGTATTATGCATTAGAAATTGAATGTGTTAACTTGAATTCCACATTGAGACCCCCAGGTTTTAGGGATCCCAGTGTGTAGATCCATCTTAATTCTTTCTTTATTAAGAGACTGACACTATCATCCCCTCTTTTAAGGGGGGGGGGGGGGGGGACATGATTCAATAACATAAACTTAAGATATTTCTCAGAATTTCCATCCTCCAAAAATGCTGGCAGATCCTGTCGTTTTTTGCGAATGGTATAGCGATGGTGATTTATACGTGTTTTGAAATACCACGTAGTTTCACCAACATATACCATATCGCAAGGACACCAGAGTGCATAAATAACAAAACCAGTTTTGGGATTAACAAAATGGCTGCGCTTCTATATCAAGGAACAATTAATGCATGCCCTGCATGGGAAAGAACCAACCTTTTTGGACGTGATTAATACCTTTATGTAGATTTCTTGGTGGAAACATCAGGTTTGATCAATTTATCATGTATGTTTGATGCTCTTCTGTAGGATATAAAGGGTGGTGTAGTGTTATCAAATCCATTACAAAGTGAAGGCCAATGTTTCCGGATCACATTGGCAATGTGATGGGAGGCCGATGAAAAAGTGGAAACAAAGGCCAATCTTGATATACCAGGCCATTTGTCTGGAAATATCAAACTGGCCCTCTTGTTTACTGGAGGCACCTAGTTGTCTAGTTGTTGATATCCTTGTCTCAAATAATTAGTTGCATTCTTGTCCAGAACAGGTTAAAGATCGGCATCGTGACTGATAATTTTGCAGGCCCTGAGCATTGACTCTTAGGTAATGACCGTACTATAGGCCTAGGGTGTTGACTCTCGTATCTAAGGATGGAATTGCAATTGGTGGGTTTTACAAACAGAGAAGTGGTAAGATCGTATCCATCGATCCGTACCACAGTGTCCAAAAATTGGACAGACTCGGTGGACTGAGTTAAGGTGAATTTGATGTTAGAATGTATATGAATCAAAAAAGAGTAGAAATCGGACAATTGGTCAGCTGAGCCCGGCCATATGAGGAAGATATCATCGATATATCTCCACCACCCCAGCACACGGCTGAAGTGGTGGGATACATAGACGCATCTTTCCTCAAGATGGGAGACGAATAGGTTGGCATAAATGGACGCCACGTTTATCCCCATCGCGGTCCCAAATAGTTGTAGAAATGGTTGTTAAATGGAAATAATTTCTGGTTAAGACCAATTTTAGTAGCTCAACCAGAAATCCTGTATGCTCAGGGGGAAAAGCATCTTGGATGGCATCAGTGATAGCATCCACACCTCCATCGTGAGGGATGGAGGTGTAGAGACTGGTGACATCAAGAGAGGCTATGATCGTGCCTTCTGGGAAGAAGATTTTTTCAATTGTTTGTAATCAGAAGTGTTGCATATGTAATATTTGGCCTTACATGCATAGTAACGCAAAACCTTATCAAGAAATTTTGACATGTGACTAGTTAAATAATTTCTTCCAGACAATATAGGTCGTCCGGAGCGGATCCAGTAAACACTTATGAATTTTGGGTAATAAATATAATGTCGGGGTCACAGGATGTGTGATCACCAAAAATTCAAACAGTGATTGGTCGATAAAGTTTTGTTCCTTATCCAAGGTTAAAAGATTTTTGATCTCTCTCTTAGGGTCCCATTGTGGGTCACATGACAATTCCTTGTAAGTGATAACATCATATACTTGTTTCTCAGCCTCGGTGATATATTTGTGTCTGTCCATGATCACAATGGCCCCGCCTTTATCAGCAGGTTTAATAACCACATTGTGGTCATGGACAAGCTCTTCAATCGCCCTGACTTAACATGCAGTGATATTGGGGAGAAAAAAACCTCACATTTCTCTTTCAATAATTCAAAATCTTTTTTATCCATTTGACAAAAAGATTCTACAATGGGAGAATGAACATTGGGTGAAAAGTCACTCAATACATTTAAATCATAATTCTTGAGGCAGAAACCCTCTGATGTCCTAGCCTCACAGGGACCAGGAGGAGGTGGACCTGCCGCCTGTCCCCCAGAGAACCACACCCTAGGGCGCAGCTTCCTGAAGAACTGGAGCAGGTCAAGCTTCACCTGGAACAGTCTACCCACGAGGCAGGGCAAAAAATTTAGACCTTTAGCTAACATTTGAATTTGTGTGTCAGTATGGGAAATAGAAGAAGTATTTACCAGTGAATTTTCGTGGTCTTGCGAAAGTTCAATTTGGGCTTAGTACCCTTTGTTACATTCTTCTGTCCTCTTGTCTTTCAGTGTTCGTTGGTGTCTACAGCTGCCTCTTCTGGTGGTCTTGGGTTGATGGATGGGCCCACCTCTAAAAAAGGAGTCGAATTGACATGATTAGATTTAGGGTCAATCTTAGGGGTACTGCGATCCTGACTCATTTCTTGGCTTCTGAGGGACCTCCTTGAGCTATTGAAGGGCAAACCTCAATTGTAGACTTTTCCACTAATATAGTCCTGTTGGTTACGTGCCCATTTAATATGTTTAGCTTCTTCCTGTTCAGTTTTGAATTCAATAAAAAAGTAGATTGTTAATTATCTTCTCCCCTTCTCCGTCAGGGAGTTGGTTCTGATGGCAGTAACCAGTTCATCGACTTTGTTCTGGGTAATAGCAATATCCTTATGTAAAATTTCCATTGTTAACAGCAGAAGGAATAAAGCATACTTGTTTGAGATCTGTACATATCTATTACGATATTCAACATCATAGGAGTATGCACTATTGTGTGGTTGTACTCTCATCCCACGGGGAATTCTGTTGGATTTATAATACTCGCTAAGAGTGATGAAATGAAGGTTCAAAGCAAGCAGTCTCTTAGATTAAAATTCATAGCAGGAAGGATGGGTCCCCTCCCTGATGACTTAGGATGTGGTCGGCATCACTGGCTGTATATGAAAAAAACATTTTGTGGTGAAATCAGCATACCAGGATTGATAGATGCAGAGTCCATATTGAACAAATGCAGGGGTGCACGATAGTGTTGCTCGCAAATATTCGCAATTCGAATATTATTCGCGAATATCGCATATTCGCGAATTCGCGAATTTCGCGAATATAGCGCTATATATTCGTAATTACGAATATTCGTTTATTTTTTTATTTTTTTTTTCACAGTACACATCACAGTGATCATCCCTCTCTGCTTCCAGCTTGTGTGGTGTAAAGAAGGCTGTAATACTACTGTGTGAGACTGGCGTGCGAAAATTAGCATATACGAAAATTAGCATATGCTAATTTTCGCATATGCGAATTTTCGCGTATGCTAATTTTGTATATGCAAATTTTCACATATGTTAATTTTCGCATACGCGAAGTTTCGCATATGCGAAAATAAAACGAGGAGATAACGAATATGCGAATATTCGCGAATATATGACGAATATTCGTCCATATATTCGCGAATATTCGCGAATTCGAATATGGCCTATGCCGCTCAACACTAGTGCACGATCAGACGACCAATCAATAAAACCTAGATAGAGCAGTACAGACAAAAATAAGGATGAAGTGCAAGCGGTATAGCCACGGTCAAAAGGCCTCCATGATATCCACCAAAAAAGAGTCCAGTAGCACTTCCTGTAGCACAAGTGTAGCTTTATTCAGCACAAAAATGCCAGAGCGACGTTTCAGCCGTCTCTCATGGCCATTGTCAAGCAACAAGTGATACAAAGTGAAGGCTTTAAATAAGGTGAACAATGAGTGACATCATCTCATATAATTAGTTGATTTGCATATATTAGTGACACAATAATTTTAACACACGTGAGTTCAGGTTACAGTATCGGATATCGCCAAAACATAATCACACCACCATAACTAATATGGGCGACAGGTACATGTAACATAAAAGTGATACACAACATATATATACACAGTTATTGTTTCCATCATTGGTGAAAATAGTGTTAAAACACAATATGGGTGCAAGACCTTGTGGGAGCAGAAAGAGTTAATGAAAAAATAATGTTGCATTAGGATAAACATGGCACATATGTAAATAAACAGACTCAGCATCCCAGAAGTGACAAAGGACCATACCAGCCAGCAGGAGATCCAGCAAGAGGAGTGCATGATTGCGCAATAGGCTATAGAACCGGGGGGAGCCATCTAACTTAAGGGCAAGCCCACATATTGTGTCACTGAAATATGCAAATCAACTAATTATATGTGATGATGTCACTCATTGTTTACCTTATTTAAAGCCTTCACTTTGTATCACTTGTTGCTTGACAATGGCTGTGAGAGACGGCCAAAACGTCACTCTGGCATTTTTGTGCTGAATAAAGCTACACTTGTGCTATAGGAAGTGCTGCTGGAATCTTTTTTGGTATCTATCTATCATATCTGTCTTATCTATCTATTTATCTATATATCATATATATATATCTCCTATCTATCTAGCTATCTATCTATATATATATATATATATATATATATATATATATCATCTGTCTATTTATCTATCTATTTATCTATCTCATATCTATCTATCTATCTATCTATCTAATATCTATCTATCTATTTAGAACAAATAGAAACGGCACAACCAAAGTCCAAAAGGAAATAAGAGGTAGGGGTGCCCGCATACTTGGAACCTGGGTCCACTGGTTCCTCAGTCAGTACACAGAACAATATGATGCAGCACGCCACAAGGTTGCAGAAAATGGTGGTTAATTCCATCATGTGCAAAGACAACGTTTCGCCTGCCTCACACTGGCTTTTTCAAGCCAGTGTGAGGCTGGCGAAACGTTGTCTTTGCACATGATGGAATAAACCACCATTTTCTGCAACCTTGTGGCGTGCTGCATCATATTGTTCTATGTATCTTTCTATTTATCTATCTCCTATCTATCTATCTATCATATCTATCATATCTATCTATCTAACTCATATCTATCTATCTATCTCTCATATCTATCTATCTATCTATCTATCTATCTCATATCTATCTATCTCATATCTATCTATCTATCTTATATCTATCTTTCTATTTATCAATCATATACTACTAGTTTATCATTACTATTCTGCCTATATTATTCTTTCTGTCCTTTTTATATGAAAATAAACATAGCTTTCCTTTGATCCCTTTGATGTTTTCGCTGTGATTCAATGTAAAGATAATTTGCTGACTAGTTAATTAAATGGGATTTCCTAAAGATGCAGATGCAGCCATTTTCTGAAGGGTGCTTGAAAATAATGGTTCATTCAGATGATAGCTTAGTTAACAGTTAGTTAAGACTCGCTCATGTAACGTTCCACTCAAGACACAGCAGCACACAACCGCACGCAGCTCTGGAGAATCACAGGCTGCTCATTGAAATAAGTGGATTTGATGGGTGTCTACTGAAGTCAATGGGTGCTCCTAATGTTCCCTTCAAGGGGCCTCGGTTATTACATTGAAGGCTTATACTTAGTGCATTTGGGTGTTGCTGTGCGTGATATTGAAGCTCCCATCATTTGGTTATGCTTCGATACCAGACACAACCACACTTGTTCGGGGTTAGGGTCGCTTGCGGAATTCTGCTTCAACTGAAAGCCCATAGACTTCTATGAGATTCCGCACTCCCATTCACGCTTCTGAATTTCTGCTATATGACCATACAGCAGCTGAAAAGTACTCAAAGGATTAAGATTTTTAAACAGAGGTAATATACAAATCTGTTTAACTTTCTGGCATCATTTGATTAAAAAATAATAATAAAATTCACCGCTTTAACACAGGACAGGATATAGATAGATAGCACTATGTGCAGGAGAGTGACACTGAGAAACATTCATGCAATCTAAGGGTTTCTCCATCTTCCAGAATTTCTGCTGTAACATACCTCACTGAACTCAAGCTGCAGTCCTACTCTCCTTCTTCTTGCAATGCCAAACGTGCCACTCTGTTGCTATCAGGTCATTTGGATGCTGAGCCAATCAAGCTTGGTGCCAGTATTCCATGCTGCCTGATTGTGCCATATTTAAAAAGGCCACAGTCTCCTGTGATTGTTACTGTGCTCACACGTGTTCTTTTTTTTTTTTGCTTTTTGGATCTTCTGTGTTCTGATATGGGGTTTCTTCATTGGTTTCCCAATTCTGGTTTTGGTTCTGATACTCCCTCTCTTCTGACTTCGGTCACTGACCTTGTCCCTGACATGGACCATATCCAAAGGATAGGGGATAAAATGCCTGATCGCTGGGGTCCCGCTGCTGGGGACCCCCGTGATCTTGCACGCGGCACCCCCTTGTAATCAGTCCCCGCGTGAATACTCCGGGTCTCATTACTGGCGATCACCGGGACAGAGCGTTGTGATGTCACGGCTCCGCCACCGTGTGATGTCACGCTCCGCCCCCTCAATGCAAGCCTATGGGAAGGGGCGAGACAGCTGTCACGCCCCCTCCCATAGGCTTGCATTGAGGGGGGCAGAGCCTGACGTCACACGGGGTGGAGCCTTGACATCACAATGTTCCAACCCCGTGATCAACAGTAATCAGACCCGGAGCGAACACGCTCCGGGGACTGATAAGATGTCTTAGCGCCGGAACACCCCTTTAAGGTCAAAATGGGCTTCGTTCTTAAGGGGTTAAACTATATATATATATATCTATATATATATATATATATATATACATATCTATCTATATATATATATATATATATATATATATATATATATAGATATATAGATATATATATATATATATATATAAAAAATTTATGAAATTAAAATGAAAAAAAAAAGTCTTTTTAAGTTGCTAAGACCCCGGTTGCCTTAGAAAAAGATTAAAAAAACACCTTTCTTAAACATTCTAAACTAATACCAGTAGCCTTTAATATTGTGTTTTACAAGGAGCATATCTAACCCTGTCAGCTATCACTAGACTCTCTTTTGGGTTCTCAGTTGGGTTAATGAAAAAAATAAAAATATTTTTATTGCATTTGTTTTCTATAGGAGCCATTTATATAAAGATATTGAATCCGCCTTAATATTCTCTTCTTTAGTTTCAATAACTTATCTTCATCTCATACAGCTCTACAGGAGAATATCAACAACTGCTTGAAATCCATACAAAGGCGTATAATGATAATAACAACCTATGGTGACAATCTCTTGTATCACCCGGCTGTATGGACAATACCAAGGATCTGTAGTGAGTTATTATAGGATGTGTCAGACAATCTACTGATATTACTGAATACCTATTTTTACTCTTCCCTGGCTCAGTGAATTAGATCAGAATCTTTTTGGGTGTAACCTCAATTCTAAGTGCACTGAACTCAAAAGAGAAGTTCCATTTTAGGGCGTATAGTCTTCAATCACTTCCACTAGGATCCATACAAATAAAAGGTCAGAGTCTGTGCTGGTTTCTTTGTATTAAATTACCTAGCAGACCTTTCCAATTCTGCACAAAAGGGTTAGTCTGGTGGTCTATACACTTGAAAAATATTACCGCTCATGATGACACTGGATATCGCTTCTATATATTAAGCCTGACAAATGTTTTTTCCATAGGAATTGACCATTAGGACCATTCGTGGAAAATATTATTTGTATTTATTATTACTATTCTTGACTATGAATTAATACTTAAGGTATTTTAAGGGGGTTATCAATATAAAAAATAAATAAATTATTATTAATATTATTATTATTTTTAATAATAATAAACCAGGAGTTACCTACTTATGGTTCAGTCTTCCATTGACACCGTAGTCTTCCTCTTGGAGAGTTTTTCAAGTAAAAGCCAGTCAGCGGCCTAAAAAGCCATAACTTGTAATGTTATTACTCTCCAGAAATGTATCCAGGCCCCTCCTGATCTCTTTTATTGAGTTCACCAGAAAGTTCCATAGTCTCACTGCTCTTACAGTAAAGAACCCCCATCTGTGCTGATGTAGAAACCTTCTTTTCTCTAGACATAGAACATAGCCTCTTGTTATAGATATAGTCCTGAGTATATATAGATTTAAATAGAGATCTCTGTAATGCCCCCAGATTTTTGAACAGATCACAATCCAGAAAAAATGAAATAATAAGTGATCAAAAAGTCAGACATATGAAAAAGTGGTACTAATAAAAAATTAAAGATCACAGCAAAAAAATGAGCCCTCAAGATAAGTAAAAAAAAAAAAAAAAAAAAAAAAAACAGAGCCCTCATACAGCCCCACATACTTATAGATCAGAATAGGTCAATTAGAAACACTTATTTTGTTTTTTTTTCTTTAAAAAGCAGTACAATAATAGAAAAGCATGTAAACATGGGCCATCGTTTTAATCATATTGAACAACTGAATAAAGATACTGGGGGTTTATTGCTAAAGTGATCCACAGTTTTTATTGGGTTTTGCTCCCAAATTGTGTTGCACGCTTCGTGCGCCAGAATAAGTGACCAAAAATCCTAACCAACTCTCCTTTTTAATAAATATATGGATTTGGGTTCAAGGTCATGGATATTATATATATTTCAATAACATTTTTATTGAAATATATATAATATCTAGAGATTAGTGAATTTTTGAAAAATTCGATTTGGCAGATTCGACTAATTTTCCACCAAAAATTTGTTTCGGTCTGAATTTATTTGCGGCAAATCGCTATTAAAAACAGCTATTTCTGGCATACAGAGAGGCTCAATAGGGCTGTAGAACACTTTGCCTTGCTGTAACACGCATAGGGAGTGTGCTGGGTTAGTGAAATAATACTGTTATTCAGTATGACATGCAGATTCTTTTGGAAATGTCCTTCATGCCATGAGAATGTAGTAACAAGAGTTACCTTCCATTCTGAACTTCTTATCTGGCTTTTATTCATAGCAATTATTTAAATTATATTAAATATTATTACAAAAGTAACTTTTCATAAATTCTAAAACTTCTTTAAAACAAAGTCTGCAAACTACAAGGCTCTTATAACAGTGATAAACATTGTTACAAGATGTGCATTACAGACAGAGCTGTAGCTAGCTCTTTTTGTTCCTGAGGCGAGAACAGAAAATAACAGCGATCTTATAAGTGCTAAACATTGTTACATGATGTGCATTACAGACAGAGCTGTAGCTTGCTCTTTTTGCTCCTGAGGCGAGAACAGGAAATTGTGCCCCCCCCCATTTTGGCTTGGGGCACCCCTTGGAAAAAAAACATTAGCGGGACACCCTTACCGAATAATCAGTCATTCTCTTTTTTTTTTCTTCCCCATCTGGCACAGGACATCATGGAGCCTGCAACAAAAACATATTAGTATCAGGCTCTGCACTTTTCCTGCATTATCCTCCCTTTTTCCCTACAAATGACTCCGGCCTCCTCCAAACACCAGCCTTTCCAGAATGCACAAGGGGGGAGATTTATCAAAACCTGTGCAGAGGAAAAGTTGCCCATAGCAACCAATCATCTTGCTTCATTCATTTTTAACAAGGCCTTTGCAAAATGAAATAAGAAATCTGATTGGTTTCCTTTGCACAGGTTTGGATAAATCCCCCCCAATGTTTCCAGCCCCCCCCCCTCCCCCCAAAAAATCTAAAAATGTCAGTGCCATATTTCCCACCAGAGTGTCCTGGCACCCTGGCTGTGAAGCAATGCCTCAGTGTAATGTGTGCTTGACCCCCCTTTAGCCCCCTTGCAACAGCGCACCTGAGGCGTTCGCTTCACTCGCTTTATCAGAGCTACAGCCCTGATTACAGAACATACAAGTGCAAAAAATGCAAACTTCAAAAAACACTAAAATCTGTGATAAAAGTGCTATCAAAAAAGAGGTAGTATCATATGTATCAAGGTCATCAAGGGTGGATTTAAAATGGGGGCAGTTTAAGTTGTAGAAATTTTTGCAACAGTCCGTTCCATGAACCTGAGTGAGGGGAATTCTGAGGACAATGCGCTCCAGTACGCTTAAAACAGTATATGTCTACAACACCAACAGATGTGTACTTTTGCTGGCTTTTCACAGTATCAAGGCCCTTAAGACTTTAACAGGAACAAAATAGTTCACCACTTAGATGTACATATGTGGTATGCACTTATGAGGTGAGGACAATGCGCTCCAGTATGCTTAAAACAGTATTTGTGTACAATACCAGCCGGGGTGTACTTTTGGCTGGCCTTTCATAGTAGCTAGGCCATTAAGACTTTAACAGGAACAAAATAGTACACCACTGAGATGTACGTATGGGGTATGCACTTATGAGGGGAGGACAAAGCGCTCCAGTAGGCTTAAAACTGTATTTGTGTACAACACCAGCAGGTGTGTATTTTTGGCTAGCCTTTCACATTATCTAGGCCCTTAAGACTACAGGAACAAAATAGTACACCATTTAGATGCACGCATGTGGTATGCACTAATGAGGGGAGGACAATGCGCTCCAGTACACTTAAAACAGTATTTGTGTACAACACCAGCCGGTGTGTACTTTTGGTTGGCCTTTTACAGTATCTAGGCCCTTAATACTTTAACTGGAGAACAATAGTACACCACTTAGATGTACATATGTGTTATGCACTTATGGGGGGAGGACAATGCGCTCCAGTATGCTTAAAAAAGTATTTGTGTACAACACCAGCAGTACACACCAGTGCTGCAGCACACAGTCGCTGTGTACTACACCCAAAATTGCACTTTCTCTCTCAATCTCACTCCCTTCCCTATCAGTGCTTCTAGGCAGGGTTTTGGCTTGAGGTGAATCGCTGCTGTTCTGTGCAACACTCTGGTTTCCGTCCCTCTCTGTAATAGGAACGCTGCAGTGACTGGGTGGTGAATCGCTGCTGTAAAAATGCTTTTCTGTGCAACACACACTGCTCTCTGTCCCTCTCTCTGTGCAACAGAACGCTGTAGTGACTGGGAGGTGAATCACTGCTGGAAAAATGCTTTTCTGTGCAACACACAGCGCTGTCTGTCCCTCTTTATCTCTCTGCAATAAAAGGTTGAAGTGACTGGCCGCAAGAGGGCTGCCGATTATATAGGGCTGTGACATCACAGGGGTGGCTGGCTGCTGACATGCTGCATGTGATTCAGTGTCATCCCGCCTACCCTTGTTCCTGCCTTCCTAGAATTTCTTGCCCCATGTCCTCACAGGTGGATCCACCCTTTTAGATGCCCTGGAGCCTGGACTCCACTAAATGGAGTTTATTGAAGCAATTTGCGTGATCGAATCGCGGCGATATTCGCATTTGTTGCAAATCAAATTTTTCCTGAAATTCATGGCGAATTCAAATTTGTTTGATTAGATTTGCTCATCCCTAAAAATATCCATGACCTTGAGTCCCAAATTCATATATTTTTTTCTATAGTTTCTGGACATCTTTGGTATAGGTATCAGTTGGGCGTCTCAGGTCTTTGAGATGACTAGTCTGACAAGAGCCTCTCTGATTTTATCTTATTTTACTCAGAAAACCTGAGGTGTGGCCAACAGGAAAAGGGGTAGTGGTTGCAAAAGGGGTGTGTCCACGACATTTAAAAAAATCCCAACATATTTAGTAATGTTCCCACATAAAATGTGGTTGATTAGAGCTTTGGAAAATCTGACAGCTCAGAGCAGGTGTTAAAAAAAAGCAAATGTAGGGGAAAATTAGGTGGGGGTGGGGGGGGGGGGGGGGGGGGATAGCAGCAAGTAGACCCCTGAACCGCCAATGACGTGACATTTTACTCTCTAGATGTCTGCTGTGAGCTGCTCAACACAGCTTGCAGCCACTGGGTTTGGAGTGGGCTTTTAGACCTTTCTCCATATCTACTAAACTCCACCAAGATGTACATGTATATCACAGTGGATTAAGGGGTTTAGACAAAATGAGTATTGGGTCTCCTTCTGCAACAACTGTACTCTGGTGGTTGCTTAGGGAGAAGGATTTATGGATACTGCCACTGGATCTTGATTTCTGCCTCAAAAGACTCCAGTGATAATGGGGGAGATTTATCAAAACCTGTCCAGAGGAAAAGTTGTCCAGTTGCCCATAGCAACCAATCAGATGATTGTTTCATTTTTAACAAGGCCTCTGCAAAATAAACAAAGCAATCTGATTGGTTGCTATGGGCAACTGGGCAACTTTTCCCACAGGTTTTGATAAATCTCCCCTATATCTGAAAATGGACAGTGATGTCAATTTACCCTTGTGATAAATGCCATCCCCCAAGGTATGGTATAGTGTCACTTACCATGCTATATGTAGGGGCAAAACGTGCATATGTGAATATGGCCTAAGGGAGGTGTAAAGGAAGAACTAGGACTCGCGTGATTGTAGACTGTCAGGTAATGTTTTTTTGGAAGCCTTTGCACCTATTCATTGAGTTGTACTTGAAAATTGCAAATACAATTTGTAAATACTATGAAATACCGCAGCGCTGAGGGATGACACTTGCACATCCCCCGGCTGCAGGACTTTTTTGGGGCAGTTAGGACTACTCCCATGACTCTACCCATGATGGGAGTTATATTCCAGGGGTTGAGGGGCTGGTCATCGTCATAGTCCACGAAAGCTGACGTAGTTTCTGAAATGAGAACAAAAAAATAGAAAAAGTTAGTACATTTTTGGCGCTCTCCCCTGGGGTGTTCCTAAATAGGGAGCCTCCAATTGTTGACATCTGCCTACTGTATGCTGTATATACAATCATCTATAGACAGCTGTATATACAGGATAATGCACACTTAACTCAGAACTGCTCAGCAGCAGCGTGGGTTAACCCTTTCCTTGCTGGGCTTCTGTATAGTATACATGGGTATACTATGCACCCCTGTATGCTATACAGCCGGCGGAGGTAAGTAATGATGCTCTGCACCCTGTATATGCTTTACATCACTCCTTACCTCCTTATATTCTGTGGATCAGGCGCACTACATCCGACCCATGGAGTGGTACCCAGAAGGCAGTGAAAAAAAATTGCCACAGGGTACAAAAATGTTTCCACACACCAGCAAAAACACAAGAATGACTAACAAAACGCAGGAAAAAGCTGTGACAATTTATCTAGCGTTTTTGCTGGTCCGAGCCTCAAAGCAATAGAACAAAATCCCTGTGTCCACTTTTTTTGTGAGGTGCAGCTCAGATGTACAAATAGAACTGTGTGGAGATTTAGAACTTTGCACAAAATTTATCATGTGGCTTGCGCAAGTATGGTAAATTTAGACCAACCAAATTTTGCACCAAATTTAGACCAACCAAAAGATCTACAGGGTGGGCCATTTATATGGATACACCTTAATAAAATGGGAATGGTTGGTGAGATTAACTTCCTGTTTGTGGCACATTAGTATATGTGAGGGAGGGAACTTTTCAAGATGGGTGGTGACCATGGCGGCCATTTTGAAGTTGGCCATTTTGAATCCAACTTTTGTCTTTTCAATAGGAAGATGGTCATGTGACACATCAAACTTATTGGGAATTTCAGAAGAAAAACAATGATGTGCTAGGTTTTAACGTAACATTATTCTTTCATGAGTTATTTACAAGTTTCTGACCACTTATAAAATGTGTTCAATGTGCTGCCCATTGTGTTGGATTGTCAATGCAACCCTCTTCTCTCACTCTTCACACACTGATAGCAACACCACAGGAGAAATGCTAGCACAGGCTTCCAGTATCCGTAGTTTCAGGTGCTGCACATCTCGTATCTTCACAACATAGACAATTGCCTTCAGATGACCCCAAAGATAAAAGACTAAGGGGGGTCAGATCGGGAAACCTTAGGGGCCATTCAACTGGCCCACAACAACCAATCCACTTTCCAGGAAACTGTTCATCTAGGAATGCTCGGACCTGACACCCATAATGTGCTGGTGCACCATATTGCTGGAAAAACTCAGGGAACGTGCCAGCTTCAGTGCATAGTGAGGGAAACACATCATCATGTAGCAATTTCGCATGTCCAGTTGAATGGCCCCCAAGGTCTCCCGATCTGACCCCCTTATACTTTTATCTTTGGGGTCATCTGAAAGCAATTGTCTATGCTGTGACGATACGAGATGTGCAGCACCTGAAACTACGGATACTGGAAGCCTGTGCTAGCATTTCTCCTGCGGTGTTGCTATCAGTGTGTGAAGAGTGGGAGAAGAGGGTTGCATTGACAATCCAACACAATGGGCAGCACATTGAACACATTTTATAAGTGGTCAGAAACTTGTAAATAACTCATGAAAGAATAAAGTTATGTTACAACCTAGCACATCATTGTTTTTCTTGTGAAATTCCCAATAAGTTCGATGTGTCACATGACCCTCTTCCTATTGAAAAAACAAAAGTTGGATTCAAAATGGCCGACTTCAAAATGGCCACCAAGGCCACCACCCATCTTGAAAAGTTCCCCCTCACATATACTAATGTGCCACAAACAGGAAGTTAATATCACCAACCATTCCCATTTTATTAAGGTGTATCCATATAAATGGCCCACCCTGTACAAAAAACTTCTACCTACACCAACATTGATACATTTCCCCCCAGAACCCTAACTAGTCTCCACAATGAAGGCTCCTCCGTTGACTTTGATGGATACTTTCATAGAGTTCCATGGGGGGAGATTTATCAAAACCTGTCCAGAGGAAAAGTTGCTGAGTTGCCCATAGCAACCAATCAGATTGCTTCTTTTGATTTTAAGAGGCCTTTTCAAAAATGAAAGAAGTGACCTGATTGGTTGCTATGGGCAAGTCAGCAACTTTTCCTTTGGACAGGTTTAGATAACTCTCCCCCCCCCCCCCCCCCATGTTCTTATATATAGCAGTGTTTCCCAACCAATGTGCCTCTAGCTGTTGCAAAACGACAACTTCCAACATCCCCGGACAGCCAACGGCTGTTTGGGCATGCTCGGAGTTGTAGTTTTGCAACAGCTAGAGGCATCCTGGTTGGGAAGCACTGCTCTATAGAGTCATTTTGACCAACAATATCACATTCCCATGATCACGACAAACTAAAACTATAAATTTAGAGTATTCCATATAAAAAGAGCGGCTGTAATGTGTGATTTAAACAGCCTGCCTGATAATATATGCCATGTCACAACAGTTACAGCGTAAAAAAAAAAAAACTGCGGCAAATGCTTAATTTATAGATCCCGCAGTCACTTGACAATAAAGATGAAAAATATAGATTTTTAAAAAATAAAATAAAAATATGCCTTTAAAATTTAATATAAACTATATAGTCGCAAATAACAGACATTGAGATGTTCCGTATCATTAATGGATCTGCATGTTACATTTCGCCAATTCTCGTAATGCCAACTTTTTTAAGTTTATATATATATATATATATATATATATATATATATTTATACACTGACTGCTTATAAAAAAATAAATAAATAAAAAACAGGACAATTACTGGAGATTCTAAACATCAAATGCAAATATCCACTCCAGCTGTGACCATGTGAGGGTCGGCGACAGACGTGGCGCAATATGGTAATGATGACTCCCAGCTGCATCCACAATCACCGACATCACTGATAATGTCACTAGTGTCTAAACACTCTCCATGGAGGAGGCGGCTGCACTGTATCTGCCACTTCAGTGTAGTATTCATTATCCTCAATGGAGACAAAAGCGAATATGTAAATCATCTATTTATTAGTGATTATCTTCTAATAATCTTTTCTGTTAGAACTGGTCTTTTCTACTGTTTTTACCCATTAAAACTTTATGTAGTTTATACTTATAAAGGAGGATTTATCAAAACCTGTCCAGAGGAAAAGTTGATGAGTTGCCCTTAGCAACCAAACAGATTGCTCCTTTCATTTTTTAAAAAGCCTGTGAAAAATGAAAGAAGCGATCTGATTGGTTGCTATGGGCAACTCAGCAACTTTTCCTCTGGACAAGTTTTTATAAATCTCCCCCATAATGTACATAATAGATTTATATGGACTGTTTTGTTATACTTCTGTGACTTTGAAATATACTCTTTATTATGTTATTAAAGTTGTTATTAAAGAGGCTATCCAACATAAGGTGACTTTAGTAATGAAGTGTCATACAGTAATGGAAATGCTTACCAAGGATCTGTACTTGTGTTGGTGGTAAATGGCCGCATCCTGTATCCTCCATCACGCTGCTGGCTTGTTTTTGGGAGCTGGCTACTTCATATTTCTGTGGCCTCCCTCAGACTACCTTTATTTTAAGGTGGGAGGGGACTTATTTCCCTCCCACAAATTGGTTACCCCACCCATTGCAGCACAGCACAACCTGACACACAAGCTGTAGATGTGTGTGATGATGAATGCACGCACATGTGCGCTGGTAGCTTTATCAGGGGGCTGGTTTCAAACACAATACAGCCAAGAGCCCTTTTTAGCACTGGCTTGGGATGTATTGTCTTGACCCACACAGCAAGCTGGGAAAGGTCCAAGACAACACTGATTTTGTAGGCTGCAGAACATTAACTTCCGGGGAAAAGAAATACAAACAGACTGCTGAGACACCCCCCCCCCCCCTGGATCTCCAGAACGGAGCCTGCATCTCCAATGCTCTTGTGCCAACCAGAGCACTCCATGCACAGTGAGTCAGGACCCTTGTCAACACAAGAACCCTGATCACGGGAGTCCCGCCGCTGGGGACCCCCGGGATCATGCACGCGGCACCCCGTTTGTACTCAGTCCCCGGAGCGTGTTCGCTCCGGGTCTGATTACGGTCGGCCGCAGGGCTGGCGGCGCGTGACGTCACGCCTCCGCCCCCGTGTGATGTCATGCTCCGCCCCTCAATGCAAGCCTATGGGAGGGGGCATGATAGCTATCACGCCCCTCCCGTAGGGTTGCATTGAGGGGTGGAGCGTGACATCACACGGGGGCCGAGGCTTAACATCACACGCTGCCGGCCCTGCGGTCGACCGTAATCAGACCCGGAGTGAACACGGGGACTGATTACAAACGGGGTGCCGTGTGCATGATCCCGGGGGTCCCCAGCGGCGGGACTCCCGCAATCAGGGATCTTATCCCCTATCCTTTGGATAGGGGATAAGATGTCTAAGCACCGGAGTACCCCTTTAAAAACTTGTGTTGACAAGGTGATCTTAGTGCTCTCGTTGCTGGTACTAGGACCATGAGAGTTTCCTCCATTGCGCATAGCTATTTCCTTCTCTCCATTTCAGGGCAGGACAAGAGCTGATCTGTTTTCCAATAGTACACACACATGTACTCCCTTTTTATTCTCTCTGCTATGCCATTACATACTGCTGGTAAAAGTGCAATGAAAAGGCTGACACTATACTGGGCAGATGATTTACACCTTTGGTTTCCATGGGGCTTTATGAGCAGAAATAGAAACAGCAACAGCAAGGAAAAAATTACTCTAAGCACTGAACTGTTGCTGAGAAGCTAAAGGGGGTGGGACATATGTTGTACTCTGTTGACAAAAACAATAGCAGATATGCTGGTATTTACACAAGGGACAGCAGCTACATTTCAGGAACAGTGACTGGCTCAGCTTTCAGGTACACAGTCCTGGCTTTCTTAGGCTCTCTATCTCCTGCACATAGCACATGCTAAGAACACATTCAAATACAGTATACAGTGTCTGCTGCAAATTTGATGTAGCAGATTTGACGTTGCGTTCAATAATTTAGTTACATCAATTTACACAGCATAAGATCTATGTCAAATCTGCAGCAAACACAGTAAGTGTTAATGTACCCAAAACCCCACCCCCACTTTCTATGTTCTGTCCTAATCTAACTGGTACAAGAGACAGATTTCCCCTAACAACAGGCATTGGGACAGTAGACACCTAGTGGTCATGGATTTAGAGCTGTTTTTCTGGGGTAAGGAGCCATTTTTTGGTAAATAAGTGATTCATAAAAAGGAAGCAACCAAGATATAGCCTATATGGTGCAAACTTTTACGTTTTCCTTTTCATTTAGACTGCCAATGTGATGTGTTTTTAGATAAATAGTAACATTAGTTAGGAATTAGTTTAGCTTATCTCTCTTATTTCCGTATTAGTAGTAATCAATGCAACAGTCATTTTGTATGCTGGTAAAAATAAATATTGGGGTGAAAATCACAGAAGAATTGTGAGAAAACCGTCACACACAGGTACAGACACTATATTATGAATTACACTAACTTTACAGCCCCTGTAGCATAGTCAAATAAAAAAAATCCTGGAATACCCCTTTAATCCTTATCTTTATGTCTTATACGGTATAATGGAAATATCTCAGCCCCCCCCTCCCTTGTTTGACACACTGTCCCATCTTCTAGAGGAATGGTGTTCAAACTGTGGCCCTTCATATGTTGCAAAACTACAACCCCCAGCATGCCCGGACAGCCAATGGCTGGGGACTGCCCTGAGGGAGGAACTTGCATGGAGGTGGAGTGGACCTGTGGATGATGTTTTTAGAGCACCTCCTGGTGGTGAGAGGGTCTTAAAAGTGGGTAAAACACAGGGAAAATATAATCAATGTTATTTACTATCTGAATCCTGGGGGAGAAACAATAGTTTTATATGTCTAGATAACCCCTGTAAGAGGAAAGTTAAAAGATGCTGTTTAGTAGCAAGCTGGCCCATGACTGGTGGGCATAAGAGTTCTGTCATAGGGTGTCCTGGTGTGATTGGGAGGTTGGGGGATGACTTTCGGTTTGGCTTCGTTTTTTATTTGGGTTGACTTATTTGTGGTGTTCCTTTTACTTTGTCACAGCATGGTGGTCAGGGACGTGCACAGACATTTTGGAGGGCAGGGGCTTAAAGGGGTACTTCACCCCTAGACATCTTATCCCCTATCCAAAGGATAGGGGATAAGATGTCTGATCGCGGGGGTCCCGCCACTGGGGACCCCTCCAATATAGCACTGGAGGGTCTGGGTCCCGAATACGACTCCGCCCCCATGTGACATCAGGCCCCGTCCCCTCAATGCAAGGGACGGGGCCTGACGTCACACGGGGGCAGAGTCGGGACGTCACGAACTTCCGTTCCCAGGTCGGGACCCAGACAATCTAGTGCTTCCGGACCAGAAACAGGTGGGTGCCGAATGCTATATTGCGGGGGTCCTTAGAGGCAGGATTCCTGCGATCAGACATCTTATCCCCTATCCTTTAGATAGGGGATAAGATGTCTAGGGGTGGAGTACCCCTTTAAGTAAAAAAACAAAAAGGGCACTCCTCACAAGTTAAAAAATGTCTCATACACATGGGCAGATTTGATAGCGAACTCACAGTAAGTTTCCCACTGCAAATTTTAATGGGGGCGGACTCTTAATCTTAAAAGGTTACTCCGGAGGAAAACCTTTTTTTTTTTTATCAACTGGTGCCAGAAATGTAAACAGATTTGTGAATTACTTCTATTGAAACATCTTAATCCTTCCAGTACTTATTAGCATCTGTATACTACAGAAGAAATTCTTTTCTTTTTGGATTTCTTTTTTGTCTGTCCACAGTGCTCTCTGCTGACACCTCTGTCCATGTCAGGAACTGTCCAGAGCAGGAGGAAATCCCCATAGCAAACATATGCTGCTCTGGACAGAGCACTGTGGACATACAGAAAACAAATCCAAAAATGAAAGAATTTCCTCTGTAGTATTCAGCAGCTAATAAGTACTGGAAGGATTAATATTTTTTTTTTTTTAATAGAAGTAATTTACAAATCTGTTTAACTTTTTGGCACCAGTTGTTAAAAAAAAATGTTTTCCACTGGAGTACCCCTTTAACTAAAGGGGTAGGTGCATAAAAAGGGCATAGGGTGCATAAAGCCCCCCTTTGAGCCTATGTGTCCACGTTCCTGATGGGGTCTAGTTCACCTCACAATCTAAATTACAAATTCCCCTAACAGTATGTTTTTGGGGTATGGAAGGAAATCAAAGAACCTGGAGGAATGGTCTCAAACTGAGGCCCTCCAGATGTTGTAAAACTTTAACTCCCAGTATGCTGTCCGGGCATGCTGGGAGTTGAAGTTTTGCAACATCTGGATGGCCACAGTTTGAGACCACTATCCCGGAGGAAATCCATGCATACAGCAAGAGAACATACAAACTCCTTGCAAATGTGCGTGATTTAAAGGGGTTATCCAGGAAAAAAAACTTTTTTTTTAGATATAGATATATATATATATATATATATATATATATATATATATATATCAACTGGCTCCAGAAAGTTAAACAGATTTATAAGTTACTTCTATTAAAAAATCTTAATCCTTTCAGTACTGAAGTACTGCTGAGGTTGAGTTGTTCTTTTCTGTCTAAATGCTCTCTGATGACACGTGTCATCAGAGAAGCAAATGTCCAAAAGTCCAAAGTAGAAGCAAATCCCCACAGCAAACCTCTTCTACTCTGTGCAGTTCCTGAGGCAAGCAGAGATGTCAGCAGAGAGCACTGTTGCCAGACAGAAAAAAACAACTCAACTTCAGCAGCTGATAATTATTGGAAGGATTAAGATTTTTTTAATAGAAGTAATTTACAAATCTGTTTAACTTTTTGGAGCCAGTTGATATATATATATATATATATATATATATATATATATATATATCCAAAGTAGGTATTAGGCAGCACACCAAATAGTGTTCAAATCAAAGTGCGGTTTAATATCCCATATCAAGATACAACATTTCGGCAGTATCACACTGCCTTTCTCAAGCATGCTTGAGAAAGGCAGTGTGATACTGCCGAAACGTTGTATTTTGATATGGGATATTAAACCGCACTTTGATTTGAACACTATTTGGCGTGCTGCCTAATACCTACTTTGGATATTGGCTATACAGTCTGCGACTGGGACTGTCGAATTTGGCTTGCACCCACCTGCTGTGGAATTACTTCGGTGTGCTATTCTCGCATTTCTCTCTGTGTGTATATATATATATATATATATATATATATATATATATATATATATATATAAAGAAGTTTTTTTCCTGGAATACCCCTTTAATATTTATCTAAACCCATTGCTAACTACTAACTACTGCCACCATGTCAATGTAGAATAAACTCTAATAAAATGAAACACCCCCATAAACACCCCCAACACAGTCTTTCTTCCCCATGTAGAATTACATCCACATCCATCATCATTCCTGCCACATTCCAACCCCCTCCCACCGATTCCTCACCCATTAACAATGTCCTACGTATAGTAATCCCATCGCATGTCGCTTGCCATGTAGCAAATTCCCAAACTCTCCATGTCACGGTCTTTTGTGGCTTAGACTTTACCGTAAGAACTTTTCTAAAACTGCACTAAATAAATCTTTCTCATTTTATAATTTTTTTTTTTTTTTATGACCTGGATCTGGGTAGGCAGGCGCTTGAAAGAAATTGCAAAATCTTCTCAGTCAGTGCTACTCTGTTCTTACTGCACTACAGCATTTGTCATTGCCAAAACAGCGGAGTTTAATTAAGTGTTGTGAGCAGCCTAGTGAGAAACACACTTTAAATTAAACCTCTGTACACGCGGCTATTGGTTCTTTACCTCCTGAACAATCAGCGGGGTGTTCAGCATAAATTCTCTCTCTCTCTCTCGGGAGAGGTAGCTGCATGCACCTCCAGCAATTCATAAATGATCCTGCCTGCGCACAACAATATCTTATTAAAGTGCATTTAATTATTTCTTAGTTTTAGATGAAAGCGATAATTAATGTGCTTACCGCTAAACATTTTATTTACCTCTTGATATATCGATGGTATTAGAGGCAAACCTATAGCCGAGGCTACGAAGTTTCAGCTATTCGTGAAATTACACGGCAAATTATCTTTTGATGTATCAAGCAGTCAGAAATATAATGAAATACATTACTTTAACACCTCAGTGGTAATGGATTGGTACGTCTTCGTAAGCAGTTTAATTTTCCAAGCGCTTTTACAATTACATACTGCTATTCAGAGCAAACTTTATGAAATGGTGCAAAAGATTTAATTTTTTCATATTTTTGTTTAAATAAATAATAAATAAAAATAAATTATATATACATATATATATATATATATATATATATATATATATATTGTATATTAAAGGGGTACTCTGGTGGCAATTTTTTTTTTCTTTAAATCAACTGAAGTTAAAAGCCAGAAAGTTAAACAGATTTGTAAATTACTTCTATTAAAAAATATTAATCCTTCCAGTACTAATTAGCTGCTGAATACTACATAGGGAATTATTTTCTTTTAGGTACACAGAGCTCTCTGCAGAAATCATGACCACAGTGCTCTCTCTGTCCATTTTTGGAACTGTCCAGAGCAGCATATGTTTTCTATGGGGATTTTCTCCTACTCTGGACAGTTCCTAAAATGGACAGAGTTGTCAGCAGAAAGCACTGTGGTCATGGTTTCTGCAGAGAGCTCTGTGTTCCTAAAAGAAAACCATTTCCTCTGTACTATTCAGCAGCTAATTAGTACTGGAAGGATTAAGATTTTTTAATAGAAGTAATTTACAAATCTGTTTAATTTTCTGGCACCAGTTGATTAAAAAAAAAAAAGTTTTCCACCGGAGTACCCCTTTAAGTTTATCAATAGTGTTGAATGCGAATATTCGAAATGCTAACTGTTACAGCGAATATCGGCACTTCGCTAGTTCAAGAATATTTAGAATATAGCGATATGTATTCGTAATGACGAACATTCTTCTTTTTTTTTTCTTCACAGTACACATCACAACAATGATGGAGCACGAATATTTCATATATGAGAATATGCAAATATTTGAGAATATCGGCACTTCCAGAGAACACTGATTGTGAATTTCATTACAAATTTTCGCATGGAAAAAAACTTTGGGTTCCGACCGCATGGACCCATTGCGACCTCTTGAAAGGAACCCCAGTTGTCAGTGAAGGAGCGAGTGTCGTCTACAAAGAATGCGCTTTTTAACTGTATACCTCTCCATGCTGGTTCTTACAATTGGTGGGGGTCTCACCACCCAGACTGAATATATGACATGTCAACAGTTTTCTGAAATGACTGTTACACTTTAACGGACATAAGAATACAGAAAGTGCTTTGAAAAGTTGTATAACTACATTTATTGAATTGGATATTGTCAGTAAAGTCATTACAAATTCTATTTAGATATATTTTAAGGTTTCCTAAGGTGGAGCGGGCCGAGAGTGGCTTTGACCCCAATAAGTAAAAGCCATGAGCCCTTGCCAACCATCATCGTTAAAAGACATTAGAGCCTGGTTAACACTTTAGTTGAACTCCCAAAGGGTCTATCCTAATTTGGGGCCCTTTTTTTAACTAAGAAGGCACTGATATCACAAATGATACATGGTAGTTGGGGGAAGGCTGTTTTTGCACTGGGGTCCAGAAGCTACATACTGTATTATGCCTCTGATATTTCACCGATTTTTTCCCGGGAAAAATGATCGATGGCATGTGGTCCGGATAGACCGTCAATAGCTGTTTGGCTGACAACCAGTACCCCTGCTGTACCCCTGCTGGCCAGCTGTTTGGCTGACAACCAGTACCCCTGCTGTACCCCTGCTGGCCAGCTGTTTGGCTGACAACCAGTACCCCTGCTGGCCAGCTGTTTGGCTGGGCTCTGGACACAGTAAAACAATGAAAGGAGCAAGAATACTCATCTTTATGCATTGTTTACTGGCTGTGCCAGTTTACAAAATCGACCACAATGCGAACTGAGCAGCATTTTGTTCTTAAAGTGTACCTGTCGTTAGAAAAAAACTTTTTATGTAATGTGGATAATATCATTATATGCGTAGATGTAATATACATTAATCAAAAAAAATGTGTATATTTTGGGTTGAAAAAATGTCCTGCAGCTATTTCCCGTGTGTTTCTATGAGAAGTCCAAATACAGGAAGTGAGGGCGGACAAGCAGGGCTCTGTGCCGGCTCCTGGCTTGTCAATAATCCTCATGTGTGAGCCGGGAGCATGTCATAACGAAGGAGAAAGAGAAAAAAAAACACAAAGCACAACTATGTGCAATTATCTCTGGTGTATAAAATAAACATAGGAAAATATATGGGAGCGTGCTCACCTTGTGGTGTTGTACTACGAGCACAACACCGTAGTCCGCGTATTGTCACTTCTTGTGACTAGTTGGTGTGAGATGCTGCCATGCAGTTGATCGTACTCCTCTGGGCAGGGCCGGTTTTAGACTAAGTGTGGCCCTGGGCAAAAATGAAAAATGGGGGCCCCCAGATTGCGTAACTAAAGATCACCATGTTGCGCCCCCTGAATTGTGCTGCATCTCGGCTAATGCGAGTAAATGAGACTGTGCTGCAAACCACAAATGGCTGTGACTACAACATGAGAAACATAATAATTCCATCCAGGATGAATTTGTGGCTGCGGTAATTTGGGGGTTGCAATGTGACCCCATTTAGTGCAGATCAGCTCCCCCTTTGCAAGAACGAAGTGCATGGACACCTGTGGAACAACAGCAACTTGTCAGGAAACACGTAGAGAAATCCAGCACAAAACAGCATCATAAAATGTATGGTCACAGCAAACCACAGGGTCACAGAAAACCATACATTTTATGATGCTGTTGAAAGGTTTCAATAAACCACCTAAAGAGCAAGAACTGATTTGTGCTGGATTTCTATGTGTGACCAAATTTACTTACATTAGCTGAGATTCAGCACGATTCAAGGAGAACAACATGGCGATCTTTGACTGTGCAACCCATTTTTGCCATGTAACCCTAACCTTATATTGTAACCTTGTTCTTTATACAGTAATAGTCACCACACACAGATAAACAGTGATCTCAATGCTACCTATCAGTAATAGCGCCCACATATACTATAAGGCTAAGTTGACAGACAGAAATACCACATGGAGAATCTCTGTGCAGATATTCTTAAAACTGCAGGACACCGACATAATATGCTGTCTCATAGACAGCCATGCATTCTGTGCGGACACAGAAAATGGAATTACTGTGACAGAAAGATCTGTGGATCCGCCGGTGACCCGACCCATTTTGTGCCTCCAGCTGTTGCCACCCCCCCTTCCCCTGCCTCACCGGCCCCTGGCCTGCTGCAAATGTTCAGAACACTGGGGCAGTGGACAACCTCTTTAAGTACGCAGCATAGTTCCCCCCCCATGTTAAGTTGGCAGCACAGTCCCTCCCCCCCACATTAGTTTGGCAGTATAGTTCCCCCCACATTAGGTTGGCAGTATAGGTCCCCTACATTAGGTTGGCAGTATAGTTCCCCCACATTAGGTTGGCAGTATAGTTCCCCCACATTAGTTTGGCAGTATAGTTCCCCCACATAAGGTTGGCAGTATAGTTCCCCTACATTAGGTTGGCAGTATAGTTCCCCACATTAGTTTGACAGTATGTTCTCCCACATTAGTTTGGCAGTATAGTTCCCCCCCACATTAGGTTGGCAGTATAGTTCCCCCACATTAGTTTGGCAGTATAGTTCCCCCCACATTAGGTTTGGCAGTATAGTTCCCCCCCCCTCCACATTAGGTTGGCAGTATAGTTCCCCACATTAGGTTGGCAGTATAGTTTCCCCCCACATTAGGTTGGCAGTATAGTTCCCCCACATAAATTTGGCAGTATAGTTCCCCCCACATTAGGTTTGGCAGTATAGTTCCCCCCCTCAACATTAGGTTGGCAGTATAGTTCTCCCACATTAGCTTGGCAGTATATTCTCCCACATTAAGTTGGCAGTATAGTTCCCCCACCTTAGGTTGGCAGTATAGTTCCCCCACCTTAGGTTAGCAGTATAGTTCCCCACATTAGGTTGGCAGTATTTTCCCTTTCATTAGGTTGCCCTTTCATTAGGTTGGCAGTTTAGTCCCCCCCCCCCACATTAGGTTGGCAATTTAATTCCCCCCACATTAGGTTGGCAGTATAGTTCCCCCACCATAGGTTGGCAGTATAGTTCCCCACCTTAGGTTGGCAGTATAGTTCCCCCAGCTTAGGTTGGCAGTATAGTTCCCCTACGTTAGATTGGCAATTTAGTTCCCCCCACATTAGGTTGGCAGAATAGTTCCCCCACGTTAGGTTGGCAGAATAGTTCCCCCACATTAGGTTGGCAGTATAGTTCTCCCACCATAGGTTGGCAGTATAGTTCCCCACCTTAGGTTGGCAGTATAGTTCCCCCACCTTAGGTTGGCAGTATACTTCCCCCACATTAGGTTGGCAGTATAGTTCCCCCACCTTAGGTTGGCAGTATAGTTCCCCCACCTTAGTTTGGCAGTATAGTTCCCCCACATTAGGTTGGCAGAATAGTTCCTCCACATTAGGTTGGCAGTGTAGTTCCCCCACCTTAGGTTGGCAGTATAGTTCCCCCACATTAGGTTGGCAGTATAGTTCCCCCCCTTAGGTTGGCAGTATAGTTCCCCCACCTTAGGTTGGCAGTATAGTTCCCCCACCTTAGGTTGGCAGTATAGTTCCCCCACCTTAGGTTGGCAGTATAGTTCCCCCACCTTAGGTTGGCAGTATAGTTCCCCCACATTAGGTTGGCAGTATAGTTCCCTTTCATTAGGTTGCCAGTTTAGTTCTCCCACATTAGGTTGGCAGTTTAGTTCCCCCCACATTAGGTTGGCAGTATGTTCCTCCACATTAGGCTGGAAGTATATTCCCCCACAGACATACATCCTACAACCATATACAGTGTATGGCTGGAGGCTGTATGTCTATGTATTACCCTGCTTCAGTGCTCC
Organism: Hyla sarda; assembly: GCF_029499605.1. Classification (NCBI taxonomy): domain Eukaryota; kingdom Metazoa; phylum Chordata; class Amphibia; order Anura; family Hylidae; genus Hyla; species Hyla sarda. The sequence continues at coordinate 36,331,305 of NC_079196.1, forward strand.
GACCACTGCTACTCCTGGCTTATAGGCCATAGCAGTAGGTCCCGGGACCGGAGGAGCAGTGGTCTAAGCACTGAAGATGACGTGCCGCCAGTAACTTACCATGCTGGCCAGCGGACATCCTCCTACTCAATGCTCCGCGCCTCCGTTCCTATGGGCGCATACATGGGATGTCAGTGACGTTGCGCCCCCCCCCCCCCCCTCCTGGATCTGCCACTGACATTTACACTACCAATACTGCCAGGGCCATCTTTAAATTTGATTGGACCCTGGGCAAGCTAATTCTTTTGCCCCCCCCCCCCCGATTTTTGCAACCCTAATTTTGCCACCCCTTCACTCCCACCTTACAACTGGGGTGACACACTGTAACAAACCCCCTTCACATGTAATTAGCATACTAATGGGGTGGCACACTGTAAAAAACCTCCTCCTCATGTAATCTCCTTACTACTGGGGTGACACACTGTAACAAAACTCCTCCTCATGTAATCTCCTTACTACTGGGGTGACACACTGTAACAAACCCCCTCCTCATGTAATCACCTTACTACTGGGGTGATACACTGAAACAAACCTCATCCTCATGTAATCTCCTTACTACTGGGGTGACATACTGTAACAAACCTCCTCCTCATGTAATCACCTTACTACTGGGGTGACACACTGTAACAAACTTCATACACACATCATACATACATCACAGATACACATCTAACGCACATACACACATCATACATACACATAAATCTATCATGCACACATAATACATATACACACATCATACAAAATCATACACATACAACCCAAAGCCTCTCCTTACCCCCCAGGAGGTGATTGCTGGAGATCGGGTTGGCTGAGGCTGCCTTGCTTCTGCGCCAGGGTCACGTCAGTAGGGGCTCCCAGCAGCCCCTGGCCTCCTCAGCCCTGCAGGGCCACAGATAGAAGTAAAAAAAAAAAGTGCTGGCAGCGATCGCCCGGGGCCCCGAGCAGTGGAGCGCAAGCAGGATGTGAGGGGGATTTACTAGTGGAGCGCTGCCTGCTGCGTTCCTCCGAGCGTGGTGACATCTGATAAGTGGAGCGCAAGCAGCGCTCCTCCAGAATGCTCAGGACAGGGGGGGGGGAGTGTTAGTGCCTTAGGCCTTGAATACTGCATTTTGCACAAATTTGCGGTAAAATCGCAGCAAAAAACACCGCAAATTTTACCGCGATTTTGCGCAAAATGGAGTATTGTTAGTAATGCCCTAAAGCTTTTCAGGGGCCCCCTTTTGGATGGGGCCCCAGGCAATTGCCTAGGATGCCCTAATGCCGGCCCTGCCTCTGGGTGGGTACGGGTCATCAATATGGTATCCTCAGATAGGTGAGGAGAAAGAAAAGTACTGCTTCTGCGGGCGCTTCTCCACAATGGTATCTTGAATTAGGTAATGCCACAAAACGAGGTGGACTCAAAAGTTGGTTCAAAGAAAAGAGGCTTTTATTACCAAAAGTAAATACAAAAAGCAAAGAAACAAAAAATAAAAAGTAGTGTCACAACCCTCTTCGTCAGGTCATGAGCAAAGAAACAAAAAATAAAAAGTAGTGTCACAACAACTCGAAACGCGTTGTTGTGACACTACTTTTTATTTTTTGTTTCTTTGCTTTTTGTATTTACTTTTGGCAATAAAAGCCTCTTTTCTTTGAACCAACTTTTTAGTCCACCTCGTTTTGTGGCATTACCTAATTCAAGATACCATTGTGGAGAAGCGCCCACAGAAGCAGTACTTTTCTTTCTCCTCACCTATCTGAGGATACCATATTGAGGGAGCATGTCATAGACCCTCAGTGTACACAGTCCTGCTCATCCTCAGTGTACAGAGCCCTGCTTGTCCTCACTGTACAGAGCCCTGCTTGTCCTCGGTGCACAGAGCCCTACTTGTCCTCAGTGTACAGAGCCCTGCTTGTCCTCAGTGTACAGAGCCCTGCTTGTCCTCAGTGTACAGAGCCCTGCTTGTCCTCAGTGTACAGAGCCCTGCTTGTCCTCAGTGTACAGAGCCCTGCTTGTCCTCAGTGTACAGAGCCCTGCTTGTAGTCAGTGTACAGAGCCCTGCTTGTCCTCAGTGTACAGAGCCCTGCTTGTCCTCACTGTACAGAGCTCTGCGTGTACTCACTGCACAGAGCCCTGCTGGTCCTTGCAGTATTTTTCCTTCTCCTCACCTATCTGAGGATACCATATTAAGGGAGCGTGTCATAGACCCTCAGTGTATACAGTCCTGCTTATCCTCAGTACACATAGCCCTGCTTGTCCTCATTGTAAAGAGCTCTGCTTGTCCTCACTACACAGAGCCCTGCTTGTCCTCAGTGTACAGAGCCCTGTTTGCCCTCAGTGTACAGAGCCCTGCTTGTCCTCAGTGTACAGAGCCCTGCTTGTTCTCAGTGTACAGAGCCCTGCTTGTCCTCAGTGTACAGAGCCCTGCTTGTCCTCGGTGTACAGTGTCCTGCTTGTCCTCAGTGTACAGAACCCTGCTAGTCCTCAGTGTACAGAGCCCTGCTTGTCCTCAGTGTACAGAGTCCTGCTTATCCTCAGTGTACAGAGCCCTGCTTGTCCTCACTGCACAGAACGTGTACTCATTGTACAGCTTACATTAAAAAGCTAATATTTTTTTCCAATGACAAGTACACTTTAAAATAACAAAGATGAAAGTTTGTTGACAAATTCCTCCAGTTCTTGTAATATTTGCTGATAATTTGCCAATAATTGTAGATTTTGCCAATAATTTGCATGCAAAATGACTGGCGTCTCAGGTTTTCCCAGCTTTCAGTGTGCCCCGAGACATTACATCATCAGTCAAGTGTTCAGAGGGAGCCAGTCTTTTCTTTAATAGGTGGAGCGACCGCTGGGTGGGAGGGAGATCATTGTGCAAGAATTGCAATAATTTGCAACAGCCTGAGGCACCCTGGTTTGAAAACACTGGTCTATTGCATGGATGGGATCACAGGTGGGTTTCAATGGGTGATGTGTGGGAGGTGACCTTAGACTTACAAACAAGGAATCTTGGGATATGTAGTTTGAGGGAACGAACTTATCCTTTTATCTTTTACCCCCCTTTCTCACCTTTGCTTCTCTCCTATCTATTCCCTATGTCCCACCCTCACCATACGTCACTACAATGCATTGGATTGTAATGCCTCTATTGTCTTTATGGTTTAGTACATTTCTCTTTTTGAAACAAAGAATATCTTTGTTTGCCTTTGCACTATATTTTGGTTCATTATCCTTGTATACTGTGAAGCACTGTCCTATAGTTCTTGCGTCATTTTACTAAATTTGTGTATCTAAAGTCTTCACAATAAATTCCAACTAGATAAATCTGTCAGACGGACTTTGTTCTCTTATTGTTTACAGCAGTGGGGGGGGGGGGGGGAGGAAGTTACATGCCAGCTCAAATTGTTGACAAAATAAAGAAACTACTAGGAGGACAACTTACATAGGCTGTAGAGAGGAAGAAGAGCACAGACAGCAAACTGTTTAAGCTATGGAAGGGAATGTAAGCAAAATGTTTTATAAAGACTTATGAAACATGTGTTTTTTGCAACAACAACAAAAAAAATGCTTTTCAAAGGTTTCCATAGCCGTTAATAAGAATCTGACTCCAAGTTTACCCCCCTTAATCCCAGTATACTGGGTTATAGTGGGGGTGAAGAGCTGTAAAATGAGAGGTTACTCACTGAAAAACCTTCGCTAGGTGTCGTGTTCTTCATGTAAATTGTTGTATTTCTAATGTGCCCCAATGTGAATTGGAGGTGGGGAGACGGCTGGCTGAGCTCTCTCGTCTCTTCCATATTCCTGTGTCGGCCCCGCCCCTTCTTTATTATGCTAAAGAAGGTCATGGGTGAGCGCACAGAAAGGAAAACACTCACTTACGACCTTCATTAGCAAATGAATGGGGCGGAGCTCACTGGTGAATATGGAGTAGATATCGGAGCTCAGAGAGCCGACTCCCCGCCTCCAATGGTACGCTGGGGCACATTCGGAATACAACTATTTACAAGAAGAATGCAACATCTAACCAAAGGATGTTAGTGAGTAACCCCTAATTTTACAGCTCTTCACCCGCACTATAACCCTGTATACTGGTTTTAGGGGGAGGGGGCACGACTAGCTGTCAGATTAAATGTACTAACTTTTTAGGAAATCTTCACCTGAGTTTGGAATCTTTTGAATATGAAATAAATTATTTTTAGTGTAATATTTGTCATTTTTAATTACTTCTGTTGTGCACTTTAGAAATAAGTTCTTTTTCACTGTAAACTTTTCTAAGTTATTTCAAATCAAATTTCACTCGGCAGCATTGTGATCAAAGGCGGGAATTGTCACATGCGTATGATACATTATCAGGTTTTATCTAAATATGCAATGTATATGTAATCATTTTATGAACTATATTTAAATTACAGACTTTTCAAAGAATAACTGGAAATCAAACAAGCTTTTCTATTAGGTTCCATTACCGGGTACTAGTTATGCATGGGGTGGGATGAAATTAACCGGGAGATAACAGGCTTCTCATCAATGCCGTGCCAGGATTTTTTTTTTCTTTTTTACTTTACTTCCCCTGCCGTCCATTATCCTGAGTTGTGAAAATGCATCTTTTTTTTTATTCAAGCAGCTTATAGAAAGATATTTCAGGACGGTTCAGTTCGATTTGTGATTCAGCCCAGAACGTTTCTGTGAGATCTGAATTTTAATCTGACAGTGAATAAGAGTTTCCTATTTTCTTTGGCAGTATATTATGATTTTTTTTATTACAGGCAGCCTGTGAATAATTTGAGTTTCTTTAAAATGATATATGTTAAGATCAGAGATGCTACGGTAATTCACCTCTTCCCTGCTGAAAAATAAAATGACCAAAGTTCCTTAGAAGCTCTATAAAGCAAATACAGTGTTTTGTAAGATAAACTGCATGAAAAAAAAAAAAAAGTTGAGCTGCTGATTTAAAAAAAAGAAAAAAAAAGTACTGTGGTCATGTATATCTAGAATTAGAATGCAATGGCCACACAATATCATACGGCTCTGCCTACTCAATGTGTCAGCCTGGACATCCATGGATTCACCAGTGTACATGATTCTGAAGGTCTACACGTGCTATACAGAACACATGCATGCATGTTATATACTTTTGTGTTGCCAATGCACCTGGCTTCTATAGTAGAGACTTAAAGGGGAACTCTGATATTTAAATGATTCTTCCCTATCCACAGGATAGGGAATAAGTGCCGGATCGCGAGGTGGTCCGAACACTTCGACTCCCCACGATCTCCTGCATGGCTCCCCGATTTGTTTTCAGAACACCGGATCTCCTTGTGCATATAGCAGTGATGGTAGACGCACTCACTCCATGCACCCTGTACAGAAGAGCTGGAGATACACGAGTACAGGTGGCCGTTCTATGCATAAGGTGAGCCAGAGGGCCAGGCAAAAAATTGGGAAGGGGTCCCGGCGGTTGCCCCCCCCCCCCCCCCCCCCCCCGTGATCAGACATTTATTCCCTATCTTGGGCATAGGAGGAAAGGAGGTTAAATCAGAGTTCCTCTTTACCATCCTTTTACAAGTATAATCTGAATTATTCCTTGTCATGCTTGACGTTGTTGCTTTATGTAAAAGGCCAAAGAACAACCAAGTGCAATCTTTTATGCAGCCTCAAAAAACACTTTTGTCAGCAGCACATGCAGCAGCCCAGAAGGAGCGCAAATGTTGCAGAGGGGGAAAAAAAAAAACCTTCGGGATTGTTTGGGCCTTTGCTCCTATGCCAATCACAGTTGTGGTCACATTATGGTACCATGTCACCTGATCTGTCAATGAGATTCTTGTCTACTTTATAAATACAGGGCAGAATTGAGATTTCTTTTTTTTTTTTTTTTATGAGGAGAATGAAGCATTCTTCTCTGGGACCAAATAGCCACCAAAATACTATGTGAGCATCTTTAACTTTTCTATACAGACTATGTAGATGTTTATCTTCAATTGCTTTGGAAACATTGTCATTGGACAACCAGGATAAAGCATCAAGAAAGTCTAACAAATTATTCCATAAGACATTGTGAACGGTTTGACCACCATTTTATACATTCTCCATAGCAACATAGTAACATAGTTCATAAGGTTGAAAAAAGACCAGATTCCATCAAGTCCAACCTATAACCCTAATGAGTCCCTACTGAGTTGATCCAGAGGAAGGCAAAAATCCCTCATACTAGAGGTAAAAATTCCTTCCCGACTCCAAATATGGCATCAGAATAAATCCCTGGATCAACATTCTGTCCCTATGAATCTAGTATACATAACCAGCGATGTTATTATTCTCCAAAAATGCATCCAGACCCCTTTAAATTATTTTACAGAGTTCACCATGACCACCTCCTCAGGCAGAGAATTCCACAGTATCACTGCTCTTACAGTAAAGAGCCCCCGTCTGTGCTGGTGTAGAAACCTTCTTTCCTCTAGACATAGAGGATGCCCCCTTGTTATACAGTCCTGGGTATAAATAGATCATGGGAGAGATCTCTGTACTGTCCCCCAATATATTTATACATAGTTATTAGGTCGCCCCTAAGCCTTCTTTTTTCTAAACTAAATAACCCTAATTCTGATAATCTTTCTGGGCACTGTTGTCCTCCCATTTCCCATATTACCCTGGTTGCCCATCTTTGAACCCTCTCCAGCTCCACTATATCTTTCTTGTACACTGGTGCCCAGTACTGTACACAGTATTCCATGTGTGGTCTGACTAGTGGTTTGTACAGCGGTAGAATTATCTCCTTGTTGTAAGCATCTATGCCCCTATTGATGCCCCCCATGATTTTTTTTGCCTTGGCAGCAATTTCTGCCAAATATAGTTGGCCATTGTACTTACTATTGCTGTCTTTGCATTGTCCATCTAGCTCCAAGAGACAAGAAACCCCCATTTTTATAATCGGTGGGGGCCCAAGTGGTTAGACCCCCATTGGTCAGATACTTATCACCAATCTTGTTAATAGGCGTTAAGTTATAATCTTAGGAGAACCCCTTCAACCCCTTCAATTAGATGCATGCTGTCATGAATGCTGTAACCTGATTGGCTACTATGACCCCCCCCCCCCCCCCCTTTCACTAGGTTTTTCAAGAAAGATCCAATATCTTCCCCTATTTGACGATTTGTATGTCTAGAAGCTTATGCTGCTAATTGTAATTAAACTCTCCCTCTAATTGATTCATTTGCACTAAGCCTGTAATTTGGGGGGGGGGGGGAAATGAAGTGAGTTGCGCATTTTCTGCATTGATGCACAGCGTTCACAAATATCTTCTATCTGCGTATATAAAACTGAACATCGAAACACAGTTTGAGCACAGTACTTATTCTCATTAGTCTTTATAGGATTTCAATTGAATTAATATGTACAAGCATATGAACAGCTGTGAACTATCCTGAATTGTAAAACTGCAATGACACATTTAGAATGTACTCATGCAAATCTTCGTTAGCATATATTCTCTCCGAAATAACGAATATGGATTTCTGGAAAGTATGTGACAAGAATAATGAAATCACTTCCTAATCCAAGGTGAACGGCACATTGTGGTTAAAACTAATACAATATATAACAGACAATGGTCCTCTAGAATCCCATTGACATTTGATGCCCAACTTAGAGCCCAAGAGCCACATAAAACTTTCTAGTACTCTATATAACTCATGTAGAAAATACACACCGAGCCATGACATAAAAGCCACTTGCCTTATGTGGCGTAAATCCCAAAACAGCTCTGACCCATCAAGGCATGGTGTCCTGTGGTATCTGGTACTAAGACATAAGCAGCGGGTCCTGTAAGTTGCAAGATGTGGGGTCCATGGATGGGATGCTCTATTAGATTTAGATCTGGAGAATGTGGAGTTAACACCTTTGAGCGTTAAAAAAAAAAGTATATAAATGATAGTCCTCCACCCTGTGCTATACGTGTCTATGTCACATAAGAAAGGGGTACTCCATGGTACTAAACCCGTAGCCAAGCCCATCCTACCCTCATCAACCTATTTCATTAATTATCTAAATATCATTTATTAGCTGTATAGAGCAGTTTCCCCTCTTGATTGTCACTTACATGCACAAGGTGAATCATCCACCCATCCACTGTGTCTCTGTCTAAATCCCTCTCTGAAAGCAGCCCCCACCCTCCAGAGAGACACAGACCATGTGATTTCTGCTGAGAACAGGGAGGTGTGTGCAGCCTTAGCCAATCAGACACTGAACCTCTCTCTGCTGCTTAGAGCAGGAGGATTGGGGCTGTTCTCGGTGAGGGAGATGGCTGGTAGAGCAGAGCTGCAATGATTGCGGAAGATGTAGGTAAGCGGAGAGAAGGATGGCAAAGAATATAAAGCAGCCAGAACAGACAACAGAGGCCACAGGAGCCAGGCATATCAGGCTGAATGGTTTACAGGGAACATACCCAGGGAGTGTGATGGCTTTCGAATATATATATATATTTTAGAATGTCAGCTCACGTGGAGAAGATCCAAAATAATAATTTATTGTTGCATACTAAAAAAAAAAAAATTAAAACCCAACAACCCTGAGGGAGTGATTTACGTGTTTCAAACTTGGTGATCTTAATTACAGTCTCAGACTATGATTAAGAACGTCAATTTTAAAACATGTTAGTCACCCACTCAGGGTTGTTATGTTATTAGGCAACAAAAAACTAATTATTTTGGACCTTCTCCACGTGAACCAGCACCATTTTTTGGATTGTGCATCTGGCCTGCCCATACTGGCTGTGATCCAAGGTCTCCAATGATTGTGCAGGTGTGGTGAGCTGAAGTTTCTTTTGGAATCTATTTTGCATTCTGCTCATTTTCATCTGCAATCAGCAAAAAAAATAAAAAAAAATAGCGAATATAAACGAAAATAAGCATATAAAATACATTGGTAAATTTGACATTTTGTGAACGTATAGCCTTAGCCCTGTATAGAAATATCCTCACTAAGACAGAATGGCTCCCTGGACACCAAACACTTAGAATGTATGCACTTCCCCTATATTGAAATAACAATTTATCATAACTGGTTACCTTTGTTCAGGCTTCTACTTCTGATATTGTATGATTTGAGATCATTTTTTTACATTTTGTCTCGATAAAGTTCCCATGCATCAAAACTTATAGAATACTAGCTGAATACCTGGCGCTGCCCGTTTTTTTCTACCTTATAATTGTGGGGGAGGAAAAGCAACAAAGGAGGAAGCTTTTGTCCTCATATCACATCCTCATATCCTGACCCCATATCCCCTCCTCATATCCCGACCCCAAATCCCCTCCTCATATTCCAACCTTCATATCCTGTCTTCATATTTTGTCCTTATATCTTGACCTCATATCCCGTCCTCATTTCCCGTCTTCATGTCCTGAGCCCATATCCCGACCTCATATCCCATCCCTATGTCCCATCTCCATATCCTGACTTCATATCCCGTCCCCATATCCCGACCTCATATCCCGTCCCCATATCTAATCCTCATATGCCGTCCTCAGGTGGGGCTGCGTTGTGGTAACGATATTGTTAGCTGAAAATAAAATGGGTGTGGCTTAAAGGGTCGGAGTGTCTTTGAAAGATGGGGCAGGGAATGCGGGGAGGGTGTGCGGGGAATGCGGGGAGCCGGATTGATGCATTCACCAGGAGATGCAGAGCGGAACTTGTGGAGTAAGGCACCAGAAGTCCTACATACTTGCATGGGGTAGGTTAGGGGTTAATTTAACTATTATCTATTTTTATTTGACATATAAGTAACATGTGACCAAGTATTACCGAAATGTCTCCAGCCGTATGGAAGTTATGCTGGAACATACATTTCCCATAGATTTGCATTGGAATGTAACCCCTTGGGGATTCAGGGTTTTTTAATTTTTCTTTTTTTCCTCCTCACCTTTTAAAAATAATAACCCTTTCAATTTTGCACCTACAGACCCATATGATGGCTTATTTTTTGCGTTACAAATTTTTCTTTTTAATGACAGCAGTCATTTTACCAAAAATTTACGGCGAAACCCAAAATAAAATAATTGTGCAACCAAATTGAAGAAAAAAATGCCATTTTGTAACTTTTGGGGGCTTCCATTCCTACATAGTAAATTTTTCGGTAAAAATTACACCTTATATTTATTCTATAGTTCCATACAATTAAAATGATACTCAACTTGTATAGGTTTGATTTTGTATTACTTCTGAAAAAAATCATAGCTACATGCAGGAAAATGTATACGTTTAAAATTGTCATCTTCTGACCCCTATAACTTTTTTATTTTTCTGCCTACAGAGCAGTATCAGGGCTCATTTTTTTTTTGTAAAAAGTGACCAAAAATACGCTATTTTGGACTTTGGAATGTTTTTACGTGTACGCCATTGACCGTTGATATAAACAATATATTTTAATATTTTGGACATTTACATACGCGGTGATACAACATATGTTTATATCTATTTTAATTTCTATGGTTTTTTTATGGGAAAAAGGGGGTAATTTGAACTTTTATTAGTGACGGGTTTAAATCACATTTATTAATTCTTTTTTTTACACTTTTTTCTTGCAATGTTATAGCCCCCCAAAAGGGGTTATAACATGCAGTACATTGATTGCCAGCACTGTTCAATGATCAGTGTTATCGACGGTCGATTGCTCAAGCCTGGATCTCAGGCTTAGAGCAATCAATTGCCGATCGGACGCACCAGAGGGTAGTAAGGGACCCTCCTGCGGCATCCTAGCTGATCGGGACACCACAGTTTTACCGCAGTGATCCGATCAGCCCAATTGAGCTGCCGGGAATGCATTTTTTTTTACAAATAGCGCACATCACCACGATCGGTGACACGTACTATTAGCCCCGGGTCCCGGCTACCATTAGCCACCGGGACCGACCTGATATGACTCGGGGTCACCGCAGGACCCCGCATTATATAACGAGAGCGGGCGCAGAACGTACAGGTATGCCCTCCGTCCCCAAGAGGTTGAACAAAAACCATGACCCTTGTAAATGAGGGGAGGTTAGGGTTAAATTAACTATCCTATATTTTTAGTGGACATATGAATATCATGTGACCGAGTATTATTGAAATATCTCCAGTTGTTTGGAAGTTATGTAGTAACATATACAGTATTTCCCAAAGACTTGTAAGGGACTTTGAATAAAAACCCAGACTCTCGCAAATCGAGGAGGGTAAAGGTTAAATTACCTATCCTATGTTTGTTGTTGACATATAAGTGACATGTGTGCCAAGTTTCATGCTGGCACATACACACTCACATTGAGTTATATATATATATATATATACATATATATATATATATATATATATATATATATATATATATATATACACAGACAAAGAATAAGTCAGCCAGCACTTTAGTTGATACCAAACTATTATATGGACCTGGCCTACAGGTGCATGCTACTAGGCTAGAAATACAGCAACAGAAGAATGCAGCAGCACACTGCCAGCACAAGGATATAGGTGAAACATGAATATGCAGTTAAAACATGGAGAGCTATACAGCTATGGTGTAATAGATGCAAATGTGAAACTATGAAATAGTGAGGCACTTAGCTCGCAAATTTGTCTCCGCCGGCGGTCAAATAGCTTGGACCGTCCCACCGCGATAAGGTGGCCTCATTGGGACGGACCCTACACTGTGAATATGCCTCTGTGTGAACAATTCAGTAAGCATGGCAGGGTCTGGAACATCCAAGACACCTTATATACATACCTGATAGAGGCCACCTTATCGCGGTGGGACGGTCCAAGCTATTTGACCGCCGGCGGAGACAAATTTGCGAGCTAAGTGCCTCACTATTTCATAGTTTCACATTTGCATCTATTACACCATAGCTGTATAGCTCTCCATGTTTTAACTGCATATTCATGTTTCACCTATATCCTTGTGCTGGCAGTGTGCTGCTGCATTCTTCTGTTGCTGTATTTCTAGCCTAGTAGCGTGCACCTGTAGGCCAGGTCCATATAATAGTTTGGTATCAACTAAAGTGCTGGCTGACTTATTCTTTGTCTGTATTGCACATACGGGGGAGTGGCTACCTCCATGTTGGCCTTGCACCCCACCCACCTCTATCAGGTGTGTATATAAGGTGTCTTGGATGTTCCAGACCCTGCCATGCTTACTGAATTGTTCACACAGAGGCATATTCACAGTGTAGGGTCCGTCCCAATGAGGCCACCTTATCGCGGTGGGACGGTCCAAGCTATTTGACCGCCGGCGGAGACAAATTTGCGAGCTAAGTGCCTCACTATTTCATAGTTTCACATTTGCATCTATTACACCATAGCTGTATAGCTCTCCATGTTTTAACTGCATATTCATGTTTCACCTATATCCTCGTGCTGGCAGTGTGCTGCTGCATTCTTCTGTTGCTATATATATATATATATATATATATATATATATTGGATGAAGATTGGATAAAGATGGATTATTTGTCTAATAATTTTGAAAAATAAAATTGAAAATATTTGCTCTTATTTTTAGTGAATACAAGATGAACCTTAGCTGTGTATAATATCTAGTAACATGATTTGATGCTGTATATTTTTGTATCTATCTTGGTACTGTACTATTATGTTATTTATCATCGATTGTAAGGTTTTCACTCGTGATGGAGCCTCTGGTTGGCTTTTGTGCTCTTCTTCTGTCTGGTCTCTGGAGTGCCGGTGGCCTGCTGTCAGGCTTTACATTGCACCAGATGGACGTCGTGTCAATCAAGCTTCCTGAGTCTTGTGCCGAGATCCCATGTGCTTGTAGGTTTCAGCTGCTTCCAATCTGTTTCAGCCAATGTCCTGCTGCATGTTATGGCAGTCCGTCCAGCATGATACTTATTCACTTCCAGGTTTTTCAATGAGTTCCCCATATCTAAGAAACAATGTAAGAACCTCGCTGGTCAACAAAGAGACCTGGCTATGTAATGGCTGGTGCAACATTATTATCGTATTATTACCAATGCTTCCTTGCAACAGTCATATCATAATACACATTTAAGAAACTTGATGCCTTCTATGGATGCAACAGAGCTGGCGTTTACAGAGATGTAGCAGATTTACTTAAGTTTTTTTTTTCCCCTTTTATACCATTATAGGGCATCAGACAACCATGGCATCCAAGTACAGTATAAATAAGTGACGACCCAATGCAGCTTGCTATCCTGGTTCCAGACTAGCGTCCTTTTGTTATAAAGATGTAACAGAGTACAGTTAGTTTGGCACAAGAAATTATTAAAGTAGCACTCTAGGATTATATTTTTTTCCCCTTTTGCATGTTTAGCTTGTTTGGTGCACTATGGGCTATTATTATAGAATAAAATGGAGGCTATTGTCTGTATGTATATATATATATATATATATATATATATATATATATATATATATATATATATATATATAGAAAACGAAAGGCAACCGCACTCCCATATGTTGCAAAAAAAGGAGGTCTTTATTCACACAAACGTGAAAGTGGCGTTTGTGTGAATAAAGACCTCCTTTTTTTGCAACATATGGGAGTGCGGTTGCCTTTCGTTTTCTATTTGGAGGGATTCGTAACCGGGATCTGTAGCAACTGGACGCACCCTATCACCACTGCATTGACCCTAGGAGTGCTGCTCTCTTGGAGTTTTATATATATATATATATATATATATATATATGTATATATATATATATATATATATATATATATATATATATATGTTGATGTGTCATTTCTGTTGATTCCTTAATTCCATCAGATATGTAGAGATGTCGTGAATTGTTCGTCGGCGAACAGTTCCCAGCGAATTTAGCATGTTCGCGTTTGCATCGCCGGGCGAACATATGTGAAGTTCGATCCACCCCCTATACTTTAACATTGCAGTAAACTTTGACCCTGTGAGTCAGAGTCAACAGACACATTACAGCCAATCAGTAGCAGTCCCTCCCTTCCAGACCCTCCTACCTCTTGCACGGACGCCATTTTAGCCTCATTCAGCATGCTGCAGGCTTAGGAAGTGGAGGGTTAGAAAAGCTGCTCCTGCTGTATAGGGAAAGCGATAGCTAGGTTGCTGCTAGGTGGTGTATTCAGGGTCCAGTTTACTCCTAAAGCACTAGTGTAACATCTGCTTTAAGGACAGCACCCAAAAAAGCCCTTTTTAGGGCTGAAAGATATCAGTCCTGGTTGGGAGGGAACCACTGGTTAAAAGGGGTACTCCAGAATCAAACTTAAGTTCCTTCAAGCAATTATCTACTACAGTATTCAAAGGGCTGAAAGATATCAGTCCGTGAGTCTTGCAACAGCTGGAGGCACCCTGGTTGGGAGGGAACCGCTGGTTAAAAGGGGTACTCCAGAATCAAACTTAAGTTCCTTCAAGCAACTAACTACTACAGTAATCAAAGGGCTGAAAGATGTCAGTACGTGTGTTTTACAACAGCTGTAGGCACCCTGGTTGGGGACCCCTGCTTAAAAGGGGAACCCTGCTGGAAAGCTTTTTTTCTTTAAAGCAACTACTACAGTATTCAAAGGGCTGAAATGTATCAGTCCGTGGGTTTTGCAACAGCTGGAGGCACCCTGGTTGGGGACCACTGCATAAAAGGGGAACTCCGCTGGCAAGTTTTTCTGCTCATTGTCACACTAGTGCAAATCACATTAGGTGTGACAGTTGTGCAAATAAAAAAAAAAAAACCTTTTTTGGCTGTTAAATAAAATCAGTCATCACTGTCAGTTCATGTCACAGTTGCCAGTTTTTTTGCCTGCAGGGCAAATTGTGTCACCATAGTGCAAATCACATTGGGTGTGAGAATTGTGCAAATAAAAAAAAAGAAAAACTTTTTTGGCTGTTAAATAAAATCAGTTGTCACTGTCAGTTCACATCACAGTTGCCATTTTTTTGCCTGAAGGGCAAATTGTGTCACCCTAGTGCAAATCACATTAGGTGTGACAGTTGTGCAAATTTGACCAAAAAAATGACAGGCAGAGGAAGGCCACCCCGCAGGGGCCTTCATGGTGCTGGGATTACCTTTGGCCCTAGAATGGCCAGTGTTCAGAGGCCACGTACCCTGAACCCCCAAAGTTCTGAGGACTTAGTTGACTGGCTATCACAAGACACCCAATCTACTACTAAAGCTTCCGCTCGGAACCTTGACGCACCATCCTTCTCCTCCTCTAGCTTAGCTTCGGGCACCTCTCATGCTACCACTTGCCCGCCTGCCCCACCACCAACACTAGCACCGCAGCAGCTTTACTTGATCCGTCAGAGGAGTTATTTACACATCAGTTTGAAGACAAGAGTGATGCGCAACCATTATTGCCAGAGAGTTAACAGGGATATGTCTCAGTCAGGCAGCATTACACACATGGATGTACGGTGTGATGATGATGTTGTACCTGCTGCTGCTTCCTTTCTTGAGGTGTCTGATAGCGGTGAAGGTGTTGATGATGACGATGTGTCCGTGGATGCCACGTGGGTGCCCGCTAGAAGAGAAGAAGAGGGAAAAGGTTCAGATAGGGAGACAGAGAGGAGGAGGAGACAAATTGGAAGCAGGGGTAGGTCGTCGCAAGGAGCTAGTGGCACTGTCAGACAGCATGCATCGGCACCCAGGGTCAGCCAGACGGGACAGCAATCAAAGCATGCTGTTGCCACCACCAGAATACCGTCATCGCAGAGGTCAGCAGTGTGGCATTTTTTTTGTGTGTCAGCCTCTGACAACAGCGAGGCCATTTGCAACCTGTGCAAGAAGAAACTGAATCGTTCGAAGTCCAACACCCACCAAAGCACAACTGCTTTGCGAAGGCACATGATGTCACATTACAAACGCCTATTGGATCAACACGTCAGTACAAGCAGCACACAAAGTCAAAGCCGCCATCCTCCTCCTGGTCCAGCATCTTCAGCCAGGTCAACCACTGCTGCCCTCCTTGCCCCCTCTCAACCATCCGCCTCTCCGTCTCTCGCCTTGAGCAGTTCCTGCTCATCTGCCCACAGTCCGGTGTCTGTCAAGGAGATGTTTGAGCGCAAGAAGACAGTGTCTCAAAGTCACCCCCTAGCCCAGCGTCTGACAGCTGGCTTGTCGGAACTGCTAGCCCGCCAGCTTTTACCATACAAGCTGGTGGAGTCTGAGGCCTTTAAAAAATTTGTAGCCATTGGGATACCGCAGTGGAAGGTACCCGGACGAAATTTTTTTGCACAAAAGGCAATCCCCAACCTTTACTCCATTGTGCAAAAGGAAATTATGGCATGTCTGGCACACAGTGTAGGGGGCAAGGGTCCATCTGACCACTGATACCTGGTCTGCAAAGCATGGTCAGGGCAGGTATATCACCTACACTGCGCATTGGGTAAACCTGGTGACGGCTGCCAAGCATGGAATGCGTGGCTCTGCAGAGGAGTTGGTGACACCGCCACGACTTGCAGGCAGGCCTGCTGCCACCTCCTCTACTCCTCCTACTCCATCCTCTTCCATAACATCCACGGCCGAGTCCTCTTCCACTGCTGCGTCTTGCTCCACATCACCCCCCCAGCTCCCCAGGTGCTATTCCACATCCCGGATACGGCAGTGTCACGCCATCTTGGGGTTGACTTGCCTCAAAGCGGAGAGTCACACCGCACCAGCGCTCCTGTCAGCCCTGAACGCACAGGTGGACCAGTGGCTGACTCCGCACCAACTGGAGATCGGCAAGGTGGTTTGTGACAACGGAACAAATTTGTTGGCGGCATTGAGGTTGGGCAAGTTGACACATGTGCCGTGCATGACACATGTGTGTAATCTGATTGTACAATGCTTTGTGCTCAAGTACCCAGGCTTACAGGATGTCCTGAAGCAGTTCAGGCATTCCTACAAGGCCATGGTGCACTTGTCAGATATCCAGCGGCGAAACAACATGCCAGTGAGGCGCTTGATTTGCGACAGCCCGACACGTTGGAATTCAACACTCCTAATGTTCGACCGCCTGCTCCAACAAGAAAAAGCCGTCAACGAATATTTGTATGACCGGGGTGCTAGGACATCATCTGTGGAGCTGGGAATTTTTTTGCCACGTTACTGGAGGCTCATGCGCAATGCCTGTAGGCTCATGCGTCCTTTTGAGGAGGTGACAAACCTGGTCAGTCGCACCGAAGGCACCATCAGCGACATCATACTGTTTGTTTTCTTCCTGGAGCGTGCCCTGCGAAGAGTGCTGGATCAGGCAGTAGATGAGCGTGAAGAGGAAGAGTTGTGGACACCATCACCACCAGAAACAGCCTTATCAGCATCGCTTGCTGGACCTGCGGCAACGCTGGAAGAGGATTGTGAGGAAGAGGAGTCAGAGGAGGAATGTGGCTTTGAAGAGGAGGAGGAAGACCAACCACAGCAGGCATCCCAGGGTGCTCCTTGTCACCTATCTGGTTCCCGTGGTGTTGTACGTGGCTGGGGGGAAGAAGATTATACCTTCCCTGACATCACTGAGAACGAGGGACGTGAGTAGCTCGGCATCCGTCCTTGTGCTAATGGGGTCTTTCATGCTGTCGTGCCTGTTGAGGGACCCTCGTATAAAAAGGATGAAGGAGAACGACCTGTACTGGGTGTCCACGCTACTAGACCCCCGGTATAAACATAAAGTGCCTGACATGCTACTGCATTACAGCAAGGCGAAAAGGATTCAGCAGGTCCAAAATAAATTAAGAAGTATGCTGCACACAGCGTATAAGGGTCATGTCACAGCACAACAGGGATCTAGCAGGGGAAGAGGTGAAAGTAATCCTCCTCCTCCCACGAACACGCCGGCAAGCAGAAGATGCTGTACAGACATGCTGTTAAGTCCTACGCATCGCCACAGCCCTTCGGGGTCCACCATCAGAGAACGACTTGACCGACAGATAGCAGACTACCTGGCCTTAACCGCAGATATCGACACTCTGAGGAGCGATGAACCCCCTGACTACTGGGTGTGCCGGCTTGACCTGTGGCCTGAGCTATCCCAATTTGCGCTCGAACTTCTGGCCTGTCCCGCTTCAAGTGTCCTTTCAGAAATGACCTTCAGTGCAGCAGGAGGTATTGTCACTGAGAAGAGGAGTCGCCTTGGTCAAAAAAGTCTGGATTACCTCACCTTTATTAAGATGAATGAGGGATGGACCCAATTTTTCATCCATGTGTACATGCCTAATTTTTCGGGACTTGTTATGGTGCTGCAATTTTTATGACCGCTGCTACAGCTGCGACAATACCAAATTTTCCAGCCAGGTGTACATGCCTAATTTTTATGGCCTCTGCTGCTGCACTTTTTCTGGTGCTGCAATTTTTCTGGCCGCTGCTACAGCTGCGGCTGCGACAATACCCAATTTTTCATCCATGTGTACATGCCTAATTTTTCTGGCCTCTGCTGCTGCACTTGTTATGGTGCTGCAATTTTTCTGGCTGCTGCTACAGAAGCGGCTGCAACAATACCAAATTTTTCAGGCATGTGTACATGCCTAATTTTTCTGGTACTCTCTGCTCACATCTCTGTCCATTTTAGCAACCGTGGATATTAGATGTATGCTAGGGTAGCATGGTGGCTCAGAGGTTAGCACTGCTGCCTTGCAGCGCTGGGGCCTTGTTCAAATCCCACTATGTGCTGCCTCAAGGGGGGCTCTAACTATGTGCTGCCTAATATGGGGGAATCTTATGTGCTGCCTAACATGGAGGAATCTATGTGCTGCCCAAAGGGGGAATCTAGCCTTGCAGCGCTGGGGCCTTGGGTTCAAATCCCACTATGTCCCTCTGTGACTGCCGTCGGTGCATTCGCATTGTAAAGTGCACTGTGGGTGCACCCCATGTGGCCCTGCTCTTACCCTGCAAATTACAGCTGACTGGTAAAGGTCCCAGACATAGGACAACATTCAAAAAACATATTTTTTGGGGAAACCTTCCTAAAGCCATATTCACTCAATATATTTTTTGTATACATACAGTAGTATCTCATTGCATTTTCCACATTTGAATATGCATGTAATATGTATATAAATATGGATTGTAGTTCACACTGTAAACTGCAGGGCCGATATTTTTCTTGAAAAAAAAAAAAGATTTGGGTCACATACCTTATCCCACATGTATTCAGCACAGAAAGCACCCTGTATAGCCCAAATGATGATGAGGCCCATTGAATCAGGTTAATCCATGTCTAAAATCCCCGACAATCGAGAACGGCAAAAATATTACAATATTTCTACTTCCATACTTTACAGAGTATCATATTTATTTTTTTATGGGAAAATATTATTTATAATTTTTTTATTTTATTTTTATAAAACCAAAATAAAAAACAAGAGATCGTATAGAATATCTATTTGCATTCCAGCTGAAATAGTTACGTTTTTGTTTTGTTTTCTTTTTTTTTTTTTTATAGTGCTGTCGTCTGTTATTAAAAATCTCCCCATTCCTTCCCAATCTCCTCCTAATCACATTAGTGAACGGCAACTGTGTATAATGAAATATGCCAGAGCAGTTAAGAAGTCACAAGCGATTTACCCTTTTTAGCGCCTCCGTGTGCGATCTTTGTAAATCTGAACTGACGAAAGGATTTCGCTCACTGCAGAGTGACGCGGGGGTGGGAGAAGGGTCATGGTCATAGAAAAAATGGGAAACGTCCACAGCTCTTATCTCACGTGACGAAACCTAAAATTAAAATCTAAATTTTAAAATATCCAGTTTCTCACTGGAACCTCAAAGAAAAATACAGAGACATTTCTTTTTTCGACGATTTCTTTTTTGCGTGTTTCATCTGTTATATCCGAGTAAACAGACATCTCCACTACATGTGGTAGACGCACCAGGGTTATTATCTAGACCAAAGGCCCAGAAGCTCAATGCAGCAGGCATGTAATTCTTTACAATGTATGCCATGTTAACAGTGTTGGGATATCTATTCAACAGCTGAGTGATTCGGGCGCTCGGCACTTCTCGACAGCCATGTAAGAGGCAATGACAATTGTAGTACTTCATAACAGCTGCATGGAACCCTGACATACACTTCACAGCAACCAGTCATCTATATAAACCAATTTCAAGAGCAAAATTGCATGGTGTCTCCACTCTGTGCTGTACACAATGAAATCTACCCGGGCTAACAAATGTCTATGGGTCTCCTGAGCTTTAAATACGTTTTTGTTCATGTTAGGCAATTTACTTTTGCTTTTCTTTTCTAACTTGTATATATATATATATATATATATATATATATATCTGTAAGTAATTTTCATATGGAGTATTTAAAATTTTAAGCTCCCAAGCTTTAATCTACAATCTCTTTCTCAGAGTGATCCCTTGATTCGGACCCCCAGGCTCAGAGTTAACACCTACAATACCACCTATGTAAATCTATTTATATAAAACTCAATGTGTGTGTCCAAACGGTTAAAGATATTAACATGAAACTTGGCACACATGTTACTTATATGTCAACAACATACATAGGATAGGTTATTTAACCCTTACTCACCCCATTTGCCAGGGTCGGGGTTTTTGTTTAAAGTCCCATACAAGTCTATGGGAAATATATGTTGCTGCATAACTTCCAAACGGCTGGAGATATTTCAATAATACTTGGTCACGTGTTACTTATATATCCACTTAAATTATAGGATAGTTAATTTAACCCTTAACTACCCCCATTTGTGAGGGTCGGGGTTTTTGTTTAAAGTCCCATGCAAATCAATGGGAAATGTGTGTTCCCACATAACATCCGTACGGCTGGAGATATTTCAATACCTGGTACACATATTACAGGTCGGGATATGAGGACGGGATAGGAGGTCAATATAGGAGGGCGGGATAGGAGGAGGGGATAGGAGGACAGGATAGGAGGTCGAGATAGGAGGAGGGGATAGGAGGTCAGGATAGGAGGACGGGATAGGAGGAAAGGATAGGAGGTCGAGATAGGGGGTCGAGATGGGAGGTCGGGATAGGAGGTAGGGATAGGAGGTCGAGATAGGAGGATGAGATAGGAGGAGGGGATAGGAGGTCAGGATAGGAGGACGGGATAAGAGGACAGGATAGGAGGTCGAGATAGGAGGTCGAGATAGGAGATCGGGATAGGAGGTAGGGATAGAAGGTCGAGATAGGAGGACGAGATAGGAGGACAGGATAGGAGGTCGAGATAGGAGGACGGGATAGGAGGTCAGGATATGAGGGCGGGATAGGAGTTCAAGATAGGAGGACGGGATAGGAGGAGGGAATAGGAGGAGGGGATAGGAGGACGGGATAGGAGGTCGAAATAGGAGGAGGGGATAGGAGGACAGGATAGGAGGTCGAGATAGGAGGTCGAGATAGGAGGTCGGGATAGGAGGTAGGGATAGGAGGTCGAGATAGGAGGACGAGATAGGAGGATGGGATAGGAGGTCGGGATAGGAGGTCAGGATAGGAGGTGAAGATAGGAGGTCAAGATAGGAGGAGGGGATAGGAGGAGGGGATAGGAGAATGGGATAGGAGGACAGGATAGGAGGACGGGATAGGAGGTCGAGATAGGAGTTCGGGATAGGAGGACAGGATAAGAGGACAGGATAGGAGGACTGGGTAGGAGGTCGGGATAGGAGGTCGGGGTATGAGGACGGAATATGGGGTTGGGATATGACAACAATATATGGGGATGGGATATGAAGTCAAAAGCTTCCTCCTTTGTTGATTTTCCTCCCCAACAAGGATGAGGAAGGAAAAACCGGGCAATGCCAGGTACTCAGCTAGCATAAAGGTGTCACAGACACAACTCTACAACACTTGAAGGGGTACTCCGGTGAAAAACATCTCCAGCGGTCCACCCCAATCATTCGTGCACAGAGCAAACTCTGCTCCGTGCCGAATGACTGCCGACTACAGCCACTACGCGCTCTCCATTCAGGTTTATGGGAGGAGGCGTGACGGCTATGTACTAGCAGTCATGCCCACTCCCATAGACATGAATGGAGGTGGCGTGGCATGACATAACGAATACGGAAGCTTCAAGCTTCCATGTTCAGCATGCCACCACTGCCAGCCCTGAGATTCCAGCGGGGGGACCCCTGCTATCAGACATCTTATCCCCTATCCTTTGGGTAGGGGATCAGATGTTTTTTGCCGGAGTACCCATTGCCAGAAAGTTAAACAGATTTGTGAATTACTTCTATTGAAAAATCTTAATCCTTCCAGTACTTATAAGCTGCTGTTTGCTCCAGAGGAAGTTGTATGGTTCTTTTCAGTCTGACCACACTGCTCATTGCTGACACCTCTGTCTGTGTTTTGGGAACTGCCCAGAGCAGGAAAGTTTTGCTATGGAGATTTGCTCAACCTCTGGACAGTTCCTGACACAGACAGAGGTGTCAGCAGAGAGCCCTGTGGTCAGACTGGAAAGAACTACACAACTTCCTCTGGAGTATACAGCAGCTCTTAAGTACTAGAAGGGTTAAGATGTTTTAATATAAGTAATTTACAAATCTGTTTAACTTTCTGGAACCAGTAAATTTGAAATGTTTTTTTTTTTTTCTCCCACCGGAGTACCCCATGAAACTTAAATGTAGCTCTTGAGGTTCTATTTCTTTAAATCATTGTTGACATGTTTCTACACCTTGAATTGAGCCATTTGTGAAAAAGACACACCCCATGTGGAGGCACAAATGCGATAAAGGGTTCCATAAAAAATGTGGCTGCACTGAAAGTTCCCAAAAGCACAGTAGCCTCTATAAATGATTCTTAAGTGACAGTTCAGTAAGAGAAGTGACAACACAATGGTCACTCTGGCTGACCTCCAAAGACCCTGTGTACAGATGGGAGAAACTTCCAGAAGGTCTACCAGTACTCCATCACTTCATCATTCTGGGCTTTATGGCAGAGTGGCCAGAAAGAAGCCTTTCCTCAGTAAGAGACACATGAAAGCCACATGGTTTGGAAAAAAGCACCTAAAGGAATATCAGACTATGAGAAACAAGATTCTCTGGTCTGATGAAACCAAAAAATAATGTTTTTGGCATCAATTCTAAGTGCCATATCTGGAGGAAACCAGGCACTGCCCACCACCTGCCCAATACCATCCCTTCAGTGAAGTATGGTGGGGGCAGCATCTTGTCTGGAGGAAACCAGGCACTGCC
Organism: Hyla sarda; assembly: GCF_029499605.1. Taxonomy (NCBI): domain Eukaryota; kingdom Metazoa; phylum Chordata; class Amphibia; order Anura; family Hylidae; genus Hyla; species Hyla sarda. The sequence continues at coordinate 36,354,415 of NC_079196.1, forward strand.
CATCACCTGCCCAATACCATCCCTACAGTTAACCATGGTGGGGGCAGCATCATGTCTGGAGGAAACCAGACAATGCCCATCACCTATCCAATACCATCCCTACAATGAAGAATGGTGGGGGCAGCTTCATGTCTGGAGAAAACCAGACAATGCCCATCACCTATCCAATACCATCCCTACAGTGAAGAATGGTGGGGGCAGCATCATGTCTGGAGGAAACCAGGCACTGCCCATCATCTGCCCAATACCATCCCTGCAGTGATCATGGTGGGGGCAGCATCATGTCTGGAGGAAACCAGGCGCTGCCCATCATCTGCTTAATACCATCCCTACAGTGAAGTATGGGGGGGCAGCATCATGTCTGGAGGAAACCAGGCACTGCCCATCACCTGTCCAATACAATCCCTACAGTGAAGTATGGTGGGGGCAGCATCATATCTGGAGGGAACGAGACACTGCCCATAACCTGTCCACTACCATCCCTACAGTGAAGCATCGTAAGGGCAGCATCATGTCTGGAGGAAACCAGGTACTGCCCATCACCTGCCCAATACCATCCCTACAGTGATCATGGTGGGGTAAACATCATGTCTGGGGGAAACCAGGCACTGCCCATCACCTGCCCAATACCATCCCGACAGTGATCATGGTGGGGGCAGCATCATGTCTGGAGGAAACCAGGTACTGCCCATCACCTGCCCAATACCATCCCTACAGTGATCATGGTGGGGGCAGCATCATGTATGGAGGAAACCAGGCACTGCCCATCACCTGCCCAATACCATCCCTACAGTGATCATGGTGGGGGCAGCATCATGTCTGGAGGAAACCAGGTACTGCCCATCACCTGCCCAATACCATCCCTACAGTGATCATGGTGGGGGCAGCATCATGTCTGGAGGAAACCAGGCACTGCCCATCACCTGCCCAATACCATCCCTACAGTGATCATGGTGGGGTAAACATCATGTCTGGGGGAAACCAGGCACTGCCCATCACCTGCCCAATACCATCCCGACAGTGATCATGGTGGGGGCAGCATCATGTCTGGAGGAAACCAGGTACTGCCCATCACCTGCCCAATACCATCCCTACAGTGATCATGGTGGGGGCAGCATCATGTATGGAGGAAACCAGGCACTGCCCATCACCTGCCCAATACCATCCCTACAGTGATCATGGTGGGGGCAGCATCATGTCTGGAGGAAAAAAGGTACTGCCCATCACCTGCCCAATACCATCCCTACAGTGATCATGGTGGGGGCAGCATCATGTCTGGAAGAAACCAGGCACTGCCCATCACCTGCCCAATACCATCACTACAGTGATCATGGTGGGGACAGCACTATGCTGTTGGGGATGTTTTTCTGGAGCTGGGACAGGGAGACTGGGGAGGTTTGAGGCAAAGCTGAATGTAGCAGAGTATAGAGATATTTTTTTATAGAAACCTAATTCAGAGCACTCTGGGCCTCAGACTGACTTAAAGGTTTACCTTTCAACAAGACAATGAGCCTAAGCACAAGCACAGATAACACAGGAGCGGCTTAGGGACAACTCTGTGAATGAACTTGAGTTGCCCAGCCGGAGCCCTGACTTGAACCCAATTGAACATCTCCGGAGAGACCTTAAAATGGCTTCCACCAATGATCCCCATCCAACCTGATAGAGCTTAAGAGGATCTGCAGAGAGGAATGGAAAAAAACAGACATGGCACCTAGACACCAAAGGCAGATCCCCACCACCACACATGTTTTGACACTTTTCATCATGACCTCCTGACAAAGAGCCTATGCTGTGGTCTGTAGACTTTCTGATACGTTATGCATATAATACTGCTGCCCACTAGAAACTGAAGTCTTAGGCCATATTCACACTGCCATTATTCTTCATTACATTGCTCCACTAACAGAAAACTAAGCCCTATCCTTCCTTTTTTTGCATTTTTATAAAAACTATTCCTCCTAAATGGGGAACATTTCTTAGAACTGCATTTTCAAGAAAACAATGTGACAAAACCAATTTTTTTTATAGAGATTGCTAAATGTGTTCCCAATGGGAGTCAAAATAATTGCTCTCCAGCCAAATCTCAAAAAAGAGGGAAAAAAACTAAGTAACGTAGCACTTGGGCATTTGGTGACTACATAACTGACTGGAGAGAAAAACTACTAAAACAGATTACTTCCCAAATAATAGCCAGAGGGGAATATTGATATTTTGTCCAAGTGCCAAAGAATATAGCTTGTCATTTGCCCATTCTAAAATCAATGCTTGTATTTCTGGCCTATGACCTAAAATAGTCAATATCTACTTTTGGAGACAATGGTAATTTTTATTCATTAAAATCTAATCTATCTATCTTCTATCTATCTATCTATCTATCTATCTATCCATCTATCTATCTCATATCTATCTAACTATCTATCTGTCATGTATCTATCTATATATCTATTTCATTATCTATCTCATATCTATTTATATATCTTCCTATCTATGTGTCTATCTTTTTAGTCTTTCTTTAATCTATTTACAATCTATTATCTAGCTACTGAATATATCTATCTATCTAATATCTATCTATATCAAATATTTCTATCTACCTCTCTATCTATTTCCATTTATCTCATATATATCAATTGGATACAGACATGGATGCAAATTTGCCTTGGAATTTATGCAGATTTCTCCTATTTTGTTGCATTTCCATTGTGTTTCCAAACTCTCCTTACAGATCAGTTCCTTTTATATGTAGCAAGGCAGAAGAATTCAGATTGTTGGATTCTGCAGATCATTATGCTAAAAATTCCAATCTGCCATGGCTGACCCATATCATACAATAACTATGGCTGCAACATACAGGATGAACATTCCGCAGGAGGATCACATTTTATATTCTTATAATTAAATGTTCCCTTCACGTTTCGGTCGTCCTGAAAACGTCAGGGCTGCAAAGTGATGGTTGAGCTGTCACGGTGATACCTGTAGTGACCACGCCATTGTATACTTACAAGACAACTGAGGTACCACACAACAAAGCATGTCACCGAGCACTGACAAGAAGATGTAGTGCCAGCCGAGTGTTGTTGCATGTGCTAATGTGCTATGAAACATGTCTTTGTCATTGTGTCAAGAAAAATATACTTGTACGTTTCAGACTATAAGAAGTCTCCTCGCTCGGTTACAAGGCATGACATATGATTCTCCTGGAAATCAGAAAAAATGGTTCTCCCTGTCTCTATGCAGAATATTTCATATGCGCAGTATATGAGATTAGGTTCGTGTGGTGAAATGGACGAAAAGTGAGCAAAATAAAGGATATTTAACATACGATCAAATGATTCTCATTCATCAAAGGAAACCTAATTCCTGCCCTGTCCGTGTGGGACGTGTTCTGCGTTTGTCATTTGGGTAAAGCTCAGTAGAGAATTTGACACAGAAAAAAAAGATCATTAATAAATGAAGAGTCAATAATTTACAGTGCAGAGAGAAGAGTCTTAAATCCGTACACCACTCGCGCCACTCTCCGAGCCGCATGGTGACGAGCCGGGACAAATGGGCACAGTGTTCTGCTGAGCACTGCCGCTAGTTCGTTTCAGTGATAGGTCAGGGTCTCAGCACCCGGGCTCCCACTAATCAAAAGTTCTGATATGTTAGAAGTTCTTTAAGCCATAGCTACCCTCTAAATACTATGTTAGATTCTAACACTTATACCAGAGGTAAGTCAAAATGCCTTGGACCTGTTCGTCCCACCATTGGTGAAGCACCACCAGAACTCATTCCTTTTGATGGAAGACTTTCAGCCCCATACTCAGGAATGCGGGTCCCAAGCCACATTTTGAAATAACATTGGGGACATTTATCAATGTTTGCTTATGTATTCCTTTTTTAAGTAATTTTTTTCTTACAATTTTTTTTGCTTATGTGCGACTTATTTATCAACTGCTTTCAGCCTGTTGATAAATTTCTTTCACGTAAGCAATTTTTCTTTTTCTTTTTCTTTGCTTTGGTAGTGGCTTTTTCTGCTCCATGTCTGAGCTGGAGTAAATTTTGTAGCTTTTTTCATGCGATGCGACTTGATAAATCTCTGACCACTGCAAGTCAAAAATCACTTTTTGCTTTGGTAAGCAAGATTTTTATTTTTTGCTTAGTACACTGAACAAGCAAAAAGTCGCAGAAAAAAGAGCGTAGGTGTACGTGTGACAATTTTGCGACAATTTTAACCCCTTTTAACCCCACTACACGGCAACGTACCGGTTCGTCATGTGTCCTTAAGGAGTTAAGCAAAAAAAAAAAAGACTAAATGCTTTGATAAATGTCCCCCATTGGTGGCAACATTTGAGAATATTTTCCAGGGAGACTTTAACATTGACAGTATGTGGATTATTATGGATGTGGCTTATTATAGGTGTGGCTTATTATGGGTGGGGTTTATTGTGGGTTGGGTTTATGGGGTGTGGCTTGTCACAGGGTGGATTTTGTAAAATTTTTCCATATATATATATATATTTTTTTTTTCTCACTGCAAAAACCCCACTATAGGTGTTTGTACTCCCTGCAGGTAGTCTGTCCCCTGTTTGTAGCCGCCCTATAGTTAGCTTTCCCCCTAAAATTAGGACTCCCTATTGGTAGTTTCCCAACACTAGGTAGGACCATCCTGTAGGTAGTTTGCCCCCTCTAGGTAGATCTCCCCTGTGGGTAGAACCACCCTGTAATTAGTTTTTGCCCCTTATTATAGGACCCCCTGTAGTTAGTTCACCCCCTGTAGGCCGTTTTTCTCCTGTATATAGGACTCCCTGTAGGTAGTTTGCCCCTATATCTAGGACCCCAGATTAGGTAGCTTGCCCCCTGTAGATAGGACAATCCTATAGGTAGTTTGCCTCCTGTAGATAGGATTCCTTGTAGATAGTTTATCCCCCTTGTTTGTAGTACTCCACGTTGGTAGGACAGACGGCACCTGCTTATACAGTATACCCTGTCTGTCACCCTGTTCTCGTAAAATGTAGCTCCACTCCCCCGTTCTCCACATCCATGTGCTGGCTTGACGGCTTCCCTGTCCATAACATGACATCCTATGGAGGAGCATGTGATGATACCTGTCACTCTGCCTCCTTCATACTATTAACCTGTTCAGGACACAGGGCGTAACCATATGCCCTGCATCCCGAGTCCTCAAGGACTGAGGGCGTATGGATACGCCCATGCGAATTACGGTCCCCGACGCTAGCCGGTTGGGGACCGGATCGGGATGCCTGCTGAAATCATTCAGCAGGCATCCCGACACATCGCCCGGGGGGGGTCCTGAGACCCCCCCCCCCCCCCCATGTCGGCGATCGGAGAAAATTGCATGTCAATTCACACATGCGATTTTCTCCAATTGCAGGCTGATCGGGTCTCTGATGACCCGATCACCTGGAAAATAGGGCTGATCGGAGTTGTCAGCAACAGCCCCGATCAGCCTAAGGGATAGGAGTGAGGTCGCAGAGCTACGATCTCCTCCGATCCCCTGCCATTAGCAGAACGGAGTTCTGACCAATGGCAGCGCAGGACAGGGGGTTGCCATAGCAGCCCCCCATTCTGCCCGCCCCTGGATGTCGAGGGGGATCGTGGGAAGAAGATGGAGGCCGTACCTGCAATAAAAGATGACTGGGGACCCCGGATCTTTGCTGGAGACTGCTGGATCCTGGCTCAGGTAGGGAATCGTCGATGGGGGATGAAAGTAAAACGATCTTTACTGTGGCAACCACTAGGAAGGCCAAACTGCAACTCCCAGCATGCCCAGACAGAGGCTGTCTGGGCATGCTGGGAGTTCTAGTTTTGCAACATCTGGAGGGTCACAGTTTGGAGACCACTGTTCCACTGTTGGAGGAAGCCCTCCAGATGTTGCCAAACTACAACTCTCAGCATGACTGGACTGCCCAGGCATGCTGGGAGTTGTAGTTCTGTAACATCTGTCCCTTCAGATTTAGCAATTTTCATGAATTTTTTGAAAATTGCTGCTCTACTTTGAAGCCCTCTAATTTTTTCAAAAAGCAAAAATATGTCCATTTTATGATGCCAACATAAAGTGGACATATTGTATTTGTGAAGAAAAATAACATTTATTGTGAATATCCATTTTCCTTACAAGTAGAGAGCTTCAAAGTTAGAAAAATGCTAAATTTTCAAAATGTTCATGAAATTTGGGGATTTTTCACCAAAAAAGGATGCAAGTAGCGCTGAAAATGTATCACCAAAATAAAGTAGAATATGTCACGAAAAAACAATCTCAGAATCAGAATATTTGGTAAAAGCGTTTTCGCGTTATTAATTCATAAAGCGACGGTGGTCAGAATTGCGAAAAAGGGCTGTGTCCTTAAGGTGAAAAAGGGCTGCGTCCTTAAGGGGCTAAACTGCTTCAAGCAAGGAGCACAGGTGCAGTGAAGGAGCCAAATTGACGTGTATCCATCACATGCTCCTCCTCAGAATGCCATGTTACAGACGGGGGTGCTATATATGAGTGAGTGCCACCTCCCTGCTGTCCCAGGAAAGTTGGCAACTATAAAAATGTGGGGGGGGGGGGGGGGGGGTGTTTACATATGCACTCTGCTGCTTCATCCATTGTCTATGGGGCTGTTGGAGAAAGGTAAGCACTGTACCCGGCTATCTTAAGCTGTCCCATTGACAGTGAACAGAGTGGCAGTGTGGACCCGTGACCAATGCTTCATTTCTACTCAGACCCTTATACACAACATTGCAGGGGATCCCATCAGTCAGACTACTTCTTGAGAATAGCTGTCCCAATCCTCCCACTGGAATGCCGCAGTGATTATGTGTGCACAAGGTTGCTCCACTTATTGTTTATGGGACTGCTGGAGAAAGCTCCATCCTGGCTATCTTCTGTAACCCATAGACGGTGAATGGAGTGGTAGTGCACTGTTTCATTCCGGCAGAAGACTTGCCAAGTTTTCAAGATTGCCGGTATGTTATTGGTGATACAACCCCAATTACTAAATTCAGCAAAACTAGCCTTGTTGCCTAAAGTAACCTAGCAACCAATCAAAGTGCAGTTTCAATATAACACAGCAGTTTAAGAAATGGCTACCATAAAAGTGTCAGTCAAACAATTAACACGTATCAAGTAACCCAACAACCAACATAAACAAAAGCAATTTAAACAAACAAAACACACATGAATATTCTTGAATGAAACAATAGTAAATATTCTGTATTATGATGCTCATCTCAGTTTGATCTCTAGAAGATAAAAAAAATTATAATAATTAAAAAAAGTATGTTGAGTTTTTATTTTTTTATTTATGTTCTAGAGACCAGACTGAGATGAGCATCAAAATAGAGAATATTTGTTTTGCTTGTTTATATTGCTTTTGATCATGTTGTTTGCTGTGTTACCTGATGACGTAATAATTGTTAGACTAACACTTCTTTGATGCGTCTTCACCTGTGTTCAGCATTCAGTTGAGAAAGACCATTGTGCCGGTATGCATGCTGCATTACTTTGTTCACTTTGATATGCAGATAACCTTTAAATGCTGGGATTGAATTCCCACATACCTGTTCATATTATCCATGGGCAACAGTATTACCTACAGTGACGAGTAGAGTTGGGCAAGAGTTCCAAAAGTTTTACTCACCGGGCTCTAGTCAAACTTTTGGAAAGAGTTTGGTTCTCAGTGAAAGGGCAGTGAAAGTTGTTTTAATTTTGTCACAGGTTGGTTCACTAAATATCTTGCCAGCCCAGCAAGGAAGGAATTAATAAGTGCTGCTGATGCTGAGCAGCACTAGTTAACTTTCTGGGGGTGGGGGATATACATTATAGAGCCATCTATATGGCGGTATACTGAACACAGTGAAGAATGTGATACTCACCACCTCGCTGCTGGTCTGGGCCTCGTCTTGTGTAGCTCTGCCTCTAGTGAAGACATTACTAGGGAGGGGGTGCTACACAAGAAGAGACCTGGACCAGCAATGAGGTGGTAAGTATCACTCTCTTTACTATATACATTATAGAGACATATGGATGGCTGTATAATATATACACTCTCCCTGCCCCCAAGGAGTTAACTAGAACTGTTTATCGTTGCTAATCAACTCCATCCTTGCTGGACTGAGCTGTTCTTGCGGCTGTCAGTTTCAAGCACAGCTCTGCCCTGACATAGCTAGGTTCACACGATTTGGGGGAACTCTAGTGCCAACCTTACTCTATTGGATTTTGCTAAGAAAGGGAAGCTGAGCTCTGATTGGATGATATGGGCACTGTGGAGACCCCTAGTGACGGTGGAAAAAAAAAAAAGAATATGTCTCCTACTTCACTCCCGCCAACCTTGTACTAGACACACAACACAGTGCATCCATTGTTTTTTTCTGGAGTGTTTCCTTAAATATATTGATGTTGATTATTTATTAAGAAAGCAACAATAGGTCGACCTTGAAGAAGCGTTTTTTTTTACAGCGGGTTACAATAGAAATGAAACTTAGGGCCGACTCCATTAACCCAAGGATTTATGGGTGCCTTGTAATATAAATGAGAGGCTTGGATGTGTAATATTGGGTTATATAATTAAACCGAGCAAAATTTGTAAGGATATCAAATGCTTCATAAATATGTGATGTTTTTTGCTCCTAGGTAATAATAGGCTGCACAGTAGTTTATTGTGCATAAATGTGTAGAGATTGGGACTGCGGGTCTTGTAATGAGATGTGATCTATTAGCAAAGCGGAAACCATATGGCGCAATTATTTTTAGGTGAGCGCGCTGATGTAGTACGGTGTCAGCCTGCACTATTGCTGGATCTCAGTAGTGCTGATAAAAGTCTGCCCTTTTCAGCGCTTAGATATATTTTTCTGCGCTCGAAATTTATGAAGACATCAAGTTCCAGAATCTGAGATATCCGTTCGATTAATCCAGTAATTTCATGTAAATGAGATCTCATACAACTTATTTGCTGATTTACAATGCAAACGAAGGGACAAATTTAGTGCAACTCAGCAAAGGCCTGTGTTATTCCCAAGACATTTTTTTTTTATTTGTAGGCAGGGAACACTCTGTATCATGACCTCAAAAGCCCAGGAGTGCGTTGCGCACAGTTGCCAACCTCTTGGAATAATTTGCAGGGACACTTTGCTGAGCCAGTGCATGTAAGCATGTGGTTCCCGGGCCTGACTCCATGCAGTTTGCTGCGCCAAATCCCTATTGTGCAATGTTTTTTTGCAAATAGTAATGACGGTTCACTTTAAAGGGGGTCGAATGCTTTTTACAGTCCTTCAGTCAGATGGGTTCCCGTTGCTTTTATGCATAAATGTTACGGTATTTGTGTTTCTGAATCAGAACAGCTTGTGAATATTTGCTAGACATTCTGCCCTCATCCCATCTTAACCCCTTATGGACACAGATCATTTTGGTATTGAGGACGAAGCTAATTTTTGTTTTTGCATTTTCGTTTTACCCTCTTCGCCTTACAATGGTGGATAACTTTTTTTTATTTATTCTTTGATCCACAGACCAATATGAGGCTTGTTTTTTTATGTGACCAATTATACTTTGAAATGACACCTTTCATTTTACCACAAAATGTTAGCAAACCAAAAAATTCAAAATATTTGTGGGGACAAAGTGAAAAGAAAACAACAAATTTGCAACTTTTGGGGGTTTGGTTTGGTAACGCAGTGCACTTTATTTTAAAACTGACATGTAATCTTTATTAAGTCGATTAAAAAGGAAAACTTTATTTAAACAAAATCACTATGCCTAAAATTGTCCTTGTCTGACAACAATAACTTTGGATTTTTCTATTTTTTACCATTTTTGAATGCTGTTGAATAATCAAAATGTTTCCACTACTAGTATGGAAGATTTCAATTTTTTTTTCATGAATTACTCAAAGAAACTGACATTTGTGAAAACATTTATTGATACATTTTGATGAACAGTTGTATCTAACTATACCCTATTTAAGGAAACAAATATATATATATATATATATATATATATATATTTTTTTTTTTTTTATTCTCCCTACTTTTACTACATTTTGTTTTCCGAGCGTGGACTTATACTTTGTACTATATATATATATATATATATATATATATATATATATATATATATTTATTTTTAATTTATTTATTTTTTGCTAAGAACTTTCAAATTGTTTAATTTAATTTATCTAACCTTAGAATAGCAAGTGAACAGAGGTAAAAATAACGGGCTAGTTATAAAATGGGACTATGGTGATGACATTGTGAATTATTTAAAAAGGGCATATTCAATGTGACCATACAGCTATCAATCATAATAGACATGGATGACAAAAAGGGGTTTCAGTCACTTCCCATCTCTAGGAGAACAATTCTATCTCACAGGTAGCTATGAAGTGCCGGCTGACCTGATGTCACGCGCATTGTTGTTCTACCCTTTGAATGGAGAGACTAGATTCTCTCAATATTGGAATCGAATGAGTAAATAAATTCTCAGTTCACCGCCGTAGTCCTTGACAGTGCTTACTTCAATTTGTCTAACAATAGAGAGGACAGGGGGAAAAAAAGCACAAATCTCTTAAAGCAAAAATGAATTTTTTATGGAATGTTGATGCTCAGTTGGAAGTGCCATCATAATGGTTGCGAGACCTTATTTAAGAAGAATCCTCCGGAGGCTTTGCCAGTGATGAGGGTTTGTTTGTAGATTTTGATTATTTTCTTGTCATCTGCAAGTTTTATTTAAAAAATCTCAAAAAAGAATATTGTTAAGCAATTAATGTGTTGTTATTAAAGGTGTGTTCCGGTGTGACCAAATAAAGCTAATTCCCTGAAGAATGATATATACTTTTTGTATCACAATCTTTGTTTATTGTCATTAAATAGAATAGAAACTTGTTTCATCAATGTTTCAATCAGGAGATATAAACAGGGCTAAATTCCTGCAGGGAGGCATGGGAATGGAGTTCCTCCCCTTTTTCTCTCCAGCAGGAGTCCTGCAGGACCAACCCTTGAGTGGAAATCTTGGGTGAGTTCCCACACTTTTTTCCCAGGACTTGAATCTGTCCTGGTCAGAACGCTAGACATAACAATAATAACACAAATACACTATTAATCTAATCCACTATACATGGATGCAGATTGGATATATATATATATATATATATATATATATATATGTGTATATATATATATATATATATATATATATATATATGTGTGTGTGGTACGCCTCGGGGGTATGTAGGGTAGTTGGGGTGTTGCTGTTCTGGATAATAAAGGGCGCTGTTAACCCTTGTCACTCGTGATGCCAGGGTGAGGGTTAAATACTGTAATGGTGCTGGGCCTATCGCCACACTTCCCAAGAGCGATAGGTGAGTGAGTAATAAATGGATTGTCCACAACCACTGTTTAAATGAAAACGTGCAGGAACTTTAACTGAAGATTTTCGGTAGCAGGCAATATCAATAACAATCCAGATAACAAAGTCTATTTATAGTTGAGCAGCGATTGACAGTTGGTTGGGATCAGATAAGCTCAGTTTAGCTTTAGGAAGATTCTGGTGCATAGATCCGCTGGATTTAGGGGTGAGTTTAGGTCCAGTGATCTTGCGGAGAGTAGCGGGGAATTATAGATATATAACCGCTGTGGTATAAGCCGAGGCCGCAAGGCTTTGGCCCAGTAAATGTACTTGTAAGTCCTATCTCATTCAGTGACAGCAACCCAAGAGAGTGATTATTGGCTGCAGCTCCCTTATATGGGCAGGGGCTGGCCGTTTTGGATTGGTCCATAACAACTGTCACTCACCGTTACACGGCATTATGGGTGAACACGTGACTTAAGAACCACCTAAGGTCCTTCAAAATACCATAGAGTTCTGAGTAGCGGGTCACATGACATAAGATCCTGCGACACCAAACAAGTGAGTAATGAAATATACATATTTACAATGGCAATATTTATAAATATTAACTTACTAAGGGGTGACTAGGGGCTAACCAGGGAAGCGGACCCCCACAGTCCTAGGGACTCTGACTTTGGGGACCCCCCCCCCACCAAGGCACAGTATGAAATACGGTGCCGGGACACCACACATATATATATATATATATATATATACATATATATATATATATATATATATATATATATATATATACATATACATGGAATAGCAAGGCAGAATTCATGGAATAGCAAGGCAGAAGCCAGTCGGTCCTGGCGCTCATCAACGGCCGGGACCCGCGGCTAATACCACACTACACCGATCGCGGCAATGTGCGCTATTAACCCTTTAGAAGCGGCGGTCAAAGCTGACCACCGCTTCTAAAGTGAAAGTGAAAGTATCCCGGCTAGTCAGTCGGGCTGTTCAGGACTGTCGCGGTGAACAGCTGACAGGACACCGGGAGGGCCCTTACCTGCCTCCTCCGTGTCCGATCGACGAATGACTGCTCCGTGCCTGAGATCCAGGCAGGAGCAGTCAAGCGCCGATAACACTGATCACAGGTGTGTTAATACACGCCTGTGATCAGGATGAGAGATCAGTGTGTGCAGTGTTATAGGTCCCTATGGGACCTATAACACTGCAAAAAAAAAGTTAAAAATGTGTTAATAAAGGTAATTTAACCCCTTCCCTAATCAAAGTTTGAAACACCCCCCTTTTCCCATAAAAAAAATAAAACAGTGTAAATAAAAATAAACATATGTGGTATCGCCGCATGCGTAAATGTCCGAACTATAAAAATATATTGTTAATTAAACCTCACGGTCAATGGCGAATACGTAAAAAAATTCCAAAGTACGAAAAAGCGTATTTTGGTCACTTTTTATACCATTAAAAATGAATAAAAAGTGATCAAAAAGTCAGATCAAAACAAAAATCATACCGATAAAAACTTCAGATCACGGTGCAAATAATTCGTCCTCAGACCACCCTGTACATGGAAAAATAAAAAGTTATAGGTGTCAGAAGATGACATTTTTAAACGTATAAATTTTCCTGCATGTAGTTATGATTTTTTCCAGAAGTACAACAATATCAAACCTATATAAGTAGGCTATCATTTTAACCGTATGGACCTACAGAATAATGATAAGGTGTCATTTTTACAGAAATATGCACTGCATAGAAACAGAAGCCCCCAAAAGTTACAAAATGGTGTTTTTTCTTTGATTTTGTCGCATAATGATTTTTTTTTCCATTTTGCCGTGAATTTTTGGGTAACATGACTAATGTCACTGCAAAGTAGGATTGGTGATGCAAAAAATAAGCCATAATATGGATTTTTAGGTGGAAAATTGAAAGGGTTATGATTTTTAAAAGGTAAGGAGGAAAAAACGAAAGTGCAAAAACTGAAAAACCCTGAGTCCTTAAGGGGTTAAGGTTTCTGTTGGCTTTCCATTATTTTTCATGGCAATAATACAGTTTATCTACAAACTAAACATTTAAAAATACTGAAGCCGAAAGATGATGCACATTTCAACAGATAACCTGGAGACAATCAAAAATAAATTGGTAAAATACTACAAAAACATAGAAAAACAAAATTTTGACAACAGAGGATTTTTTTCTTCAGAATTTTGAACTTGCAGAACCTTAACGTGTTTGTAGCTTTAATACCGAGCCTCTCCATTTACCTTTTCTCCTGAACTGCGGCACGCTGACTACAGACTTCATCGGTGCGTAACCTCAGACACTCCTTTGAAACCGTAGATCATGGCTTAATTGTTAATAACAGGCAAATCAAAGGTAAGAGATAACTAATTAATTTTTCCAGCTCATTTTTATTTTACTGTTACTGTTTTGAGAAAATATAGCAAAACCCTATTAGTGTTAAGGTAAGCCCATGAAACAACATAATATAATGCAAAGAAGACATTTAATAGCGTAGCAGAATGTTAAATTACTAATTAACTCAAAGTTACTGTATAAGAAAGGCCAGTAATTTACAGAATTATTGCAATATGCAGCTTACGGTGCCACAAGGGTCAGCGATGGAGCAGTTTTTGTACCATGGTTAGTGCAGAAATTCTTCTCACATTAAAATATACTGCAATACCCACAGTTCACTGCTGCTAATTAGCAGCTTGGGAGACTTTTGTAGCTGTCGTTTTTGTCCCTGCCAAATCCTGGCAGCTCGTTGGGAGTCTTCATTCTTAACCCAAAGGTCCGCTGGTCCCATACAAGGAATCTTCTGCCATCAATCACTCTGTTAAAAGAAATGTCAACTCAAGAATTATTGGCACCACTCAAGAAATGGGGCAAAATTCTTACAATAAAAGTTTTACGTACAGTAATGGTTAACGGTTCCTAGAAAAGAGAAGGGAATATTCCTATTTACAAGAGTGTCTTCTTTAAAACATACAGTATGGTTCAACTTGTTGGCACCTCCAGGGGTACAATACAAGCTCCTTTAGTGTCCAAGGGAAATACTCTTCAGACTCTAGAACTTAGAGCGATATTTTTATCGACTTAGCCACAGTGCCCATCCTCATGCAAAATAAGGAGTGTGGTAAGAGCAGCAAATATTAGCCCAAGAAAAGAAACCCCTAAGGTAAAAGGCTGTCCGGGCATGCTGGGAGTTGTAGTTTTGGAACACCTGGAGACAACCTCTTTGGGAAACACTGGTCTATGTAGAGGACAGAAGCTTCTTCAGGGTCCTGTACAGAACACGCAATGTACTAAAAAAAAAAGGAAAATGGAGACGCCCCCACCTGATGCCCAAAGGAGCAGCTAACCCTGGCACAGGTAAAGAGTACAGAACATGTAATACCTCCCTGTACTGTAGGGGGTGCTACCAGACACCAGTCATCTTATCCGGGGGAGTGAAAGTTAAACAGGCCTTTTATGTCACGCTACTTTTTTTTTTTTGTTTGATTAAAAAAAAAAAGACAAATTTCTCCACAAAAAGCACTTCAAAAACAATACAAAATCACCTAAAAAATTTTTTGCAATAATAATAATAAGAAGAAGAATACAAAGTCTGATAAAGGAATGGTTGGAGGAAGACAGGGTACAGGAAAGAAAACCTCTACCATGTTCTCTGCCAGTAAGCATGTTGGTGGCAGTACCAGTTCTGTGGGCAACACACATTTGTCCAGACCCAACAGAGACAGAAGCAGCCAGGTGCCTAGAGGTAATAGCAAATCAGCAATAAAAGTTGTCCATTTTTTCCAGGAGTTGTGTCGTTATGGAGGATAATGTTTACATGTTGGCTTGTTCTTCATCATCTCAGAAGGAGAAAGAGTCTGACGATATGACGTTGAGCCAGGTGTCAGTGGACATGTCATTTCCTATCCATTATCCTGTTTGTGTATGTCGGTTCTGGAATAAACTTCCATTCTGGATTTGCCAATCTGGATTTTCTTAAATTCATATGGGAAAAACAAACATATTTCTTAACTTTTTTTCTTGCTAGTTAAAAAATAAATAAAAAGCATTTTTTGGTACATTTTCTTTTTAAGTATAGAGATGTATAACCCAGTTTATCTGTCTGGCTTATATAATAAGGGAAGTGAAATCTTCCTCTAATTTCCCCTAAACATGTAAGAAGAATACTAAAACTTTGATTAATAATTGATTAAACAAACCCACCGCTCATGAAAGGCAGGAAGGAGAGCGGTTCCTCAGAGAAAGCCAACTATCAAATGATACTTTGTTGTCTTAAACGTTTGTCAGATCTCTAGCATCGCCTAGCAAGTTACACATTCATGTCTGAAATAATTTTATGTAGTGAAGATTGTTTAAAAAAAAAAAAAACTAAAAAAAACTAGACAAGAAAGATGCTCATCTTAATTAATTAACCACAGATAGGATTAAACACTTCAAATTAGACTTAATCATACAGTTGAATCGTTTCCTCTCTGTTTCCTTGGCTTTATGACTAATTTATGTTTAACCTTCTTGAGAATCTATGATCAGAATCCTTTTTTTTTTTCTCAAAAAAATTCAATGCAATAGCTATCGGAGTCCAATCACAGGGGCAAAAGGGGGCTTTAAAAAGCTTTAAAACAGCCTTGAAAGGAAAAAAAAAGGAGATGTATGATGTTCTATAAGACTTTTTAAACACCACTAGGGGGAATGTCGGAGAGGGAATAACAATTGTTGGAAAAAACAGAATTGTGTTTGAAAGGAGATAACATATAATATTAACAAGGGTTATGTAGGGTTATATGTAGACAATAATATAAAGGTACCCCAAAAATAAGCTGTTTATCTATTGGAAATTACAGTTGTTTATCTTCATTTGTAGAAAAATTTAAATAACGCATTATATCTAGAGGTGAGAGAACCTCCAAAAATTTTGTTTGGAAGAATTCACATGAATCAGCTGTCAAATACAATTCAGATTCAATGGCTGATTCAGATTCAATAAGGAACAGGGACTCCTGTCGAAAGACGTATCCCTGCTCCTTTGCACTGAGTGACAAAGAATTCATGGTATGCTTTACTAGTCAATTAGCAGTTGCTCTGCTTCTGGCCTAATTACCTGCCTTACCTCAACAGAAAGGCACACAATGTATGCTTTTTCAATCAGGACTTGCAGAGGCAGGGACTCCTGCTGTTTGACAGTCCCTGATCCTGTATCTACTTTTTATGGCACCCTGCACAGATTTTGTATGCCTCACTGGTCAGTTAATGTTTGACAGAAGACCCTGCTCCCATGAACAATTTGTCTAAGTTAAAGGAAAACTGTCAGATATTTTCTCCTGAACTATCCTCAGGTACTGATGGATAGTGCGGGAGACGCTGATTAAAACAAGCCCTACCTTGCCCGGATCCGTCCGGCTGTTCGCCCGCAATCATAGTTTTATTCTATGTGTATATCTTGGTGTAACTGGCACAGACGGGGCTTCTGCAGGTTAACTGGCACTGACGTCAGCGCCGCTCATGAATATTCATCCTCCCTCCCTCCAGCCCTCCCTCTCTTCGCCGCTCCTAGCTGGAGGGAGGGGAATGAATATTTATAAGCAGCGCTGACGTCAGTGCCAGTTAAGCTGCAGAAGCCCCGCCCGTGACAGTTATAGCAAGATATACACATAGAATAAAACTACAATTGTGGGCGAACGGCCAAGCGGATCTGAGCAAGGTAGGGCTCGTTTTAATCAGCGTCTTCCGCACTATCCATCAGTACCTGTGGATAGTGCGGGAGAAAATATCTGACAGTTTTCCTTTAAAACTCAAAAATAAATTAAAGATGTAGGCAAGCCATGATTTTTTTTCATAAGTCAATTGCAAAACAGACTGCAATAAAAGTCATTATCCACTTTCCATAATTTTAAGCAACTGTAAGTAATCACAAATAAAATTTGGCTGTTCAAGTAGGATTTTCATGACATTTTCTTAGTTGCATATCAGGGTAAAATGCACAGTTCACAGAAAACTTCCAAATCATCAGAGGGACCTAATTTTTTAAAGCTATCAGTCAGGAGAAGGGTATAAAAGTATTTCCAAAGCATAAGATATGGAACACAGTGAGGACATTCATCATCAAGTGGAGAAAATATGGCATTATAACCAAGAACTGAACGTCACTCTAAAATTTATGAAAAACGAGAAGAAAACTGGTCAGGGTGGCTTCCAAGAGGCCTACTGCAACATTAAAGG
Source organism: Hyla sarda (assembly GCF_029499605.1). Lineage (NCBI taxonomy): Eukaryota > Metazoa > Chordata > Amphibia > Anura > Hylidae > Hyla > Hyla sarda. Next base: position 36,371,990 of record NC_079196.1, read on the forward strand.
AACTGCAGGAATTTCTGGCAAGTACTGGCTGTGTGCTACATGTGACAATAATCTCCCGTATTCTTCATTTGACTGAGGAAGGGTAGCAATGGAGAGAAAAACATCCAGGCTTTGTGGAACTTTGCAAAAACAAACACCAAATTCACCAAAAGCCCGTGAGAAAATGTGTTACGATCTGATAAAACCAAGCTTGAACTTTTTGTCCATGATTCCAATAGGTATGTTTGGCTCAAAACTGAAGCATGGTGGTGGCCAGAGGCATAGCTTGTAGCTTCGGGGCCCAGATGCAAAATCTGCAACAGGGCCCCATATGTCAATTATTGTACTGCTCTCTTAAGGGGCAGATGTAATTTGGGGCCCCCTTAGGCACCAGGGCCCCCGGTAAGACTGCTACCTCGGCTACCTATATAGATATGCCCCTGGTGGTGGCAGTATAATGCCTTGGGGCTGTTCTTTAGCTAAAACCATGGCCTTAGTCAGGGGGAAGGGAGTTATGTACAGTAGGGCACAAGAGATGTCCTCTCAATCTGACAGATTTGGAGCGCTTTTTCAAGGAAGAGGGTGGAAATATTACTACATGTGCCACGCTAATACACTTCTACTCAAAAAGACTGATCGCTGTCATAAAAACAAAAGGTGATATCACACGGTATTAGTTTAAGGGTGTGCACACTTATTCAACTAGTTTATAGTGTGTTACATATTTTTTCTTTTCCCCGCAAATATTTTATCTATCTATCTAAGGTCACACAAAGAGGTTCCGCAGCACTCCAATTCAGAAAGCAAAAACGTGTTTTATTGACCCATGGTCAGAAGTGAATGCAACGTTTCAACTTCATTTACTTCTGACCATGGGTCAATAAAACATGTTTTTGCTTACTGAATTGGAGTGCTGCAGAACCTCTTTGAGTGACCTTGGATCTATGTGCAGTCTGCGACTGGGACTAATTATATCTGCTTGCACCCGACATTTGTATTTACTATTTGGTTTTGCTGTTCCTATCGTTAGACGGTATCTAACTATTATACAGTATATTTTTCTTCTATCTATCTATCTATCTATCTAGAAACACAAAGAATACTGCAGTACTCCAGGGTATAGCTGAAAAAACTGTGAAGGTAGTTTTATTCCATCAAGGTGCACAGAGCAACGTTTCGGCTGCTAGCATGCAGCCTTTTTCAAGGCTTGAAAAAGGCTGCATGCTAGCAGCCGAAACGTTGCTCTGTGCACCTTGATGGAATAAAACTACCTTCACAGTTTTTTCACCTATACCCTGGAGTACTGCAGTATTCTTTGTGTTTCTATACCGTTTGGAGCCCTACGACCTTGGGTCCCCTGCTGAATTGCTACCAATTCGTCATGCAACCCGGTGTGCTGCTATCTTCTGTGTTTTCTATCTATCTCCTATTTATCTTTTTATCATCTATCTTCTATTTGTATATCAAAAACAAAAAGAAAAATAGCCAGCACATCTTTCTAATACACAGCAGCGTGTATCTATCTATCTATTTCCTATCTATTAGGGATGAGCGTATTGAATCTGATGAATCCGAGTTTGTTACGAATTTAAGGAAACATTCGATTTGCAACGAATGTGAATATCGCCGCGATTTGATCGCATGAATCACTTCATTACACTCAATTTAGTGCGGTCCAGGCTCCAGGGCATTTAAAATGGCGGATCCACATGTGAGGACATGGGGCAAGGAATCCTGAGTCCTGAGAAGGAGGGAACAAGGGTTGGCAGGATGACCCTGAATCACATGCAGCATGCAGCCTATCAGCAGCCAGCCACCCCTGTGATGTCACAGCCCTATATAATCGGCAGCCATCTTGCGGCCAGTCACATCATTCTGTTCTATTACAGAGAGATAGAGAGGGACAGAGGGCCGTGTGTGTTGCACAGAAAAGCATTTTTACAGCAGCGATTCACCTCCCAGTCACATCAGCGTTCTATTGCAGAGAGTGATAGAGAGCAATGTGTTGCACAGAAAAGCGTTTTTACAGCAACGATTCCCCTCAAGCCCAAATCCAGCCTAAAAGCACTGATAGGGAAGGGAGTGAGATTGGGAGAGAAAGTGCAATTTTGGGCATAGTACACAGCGACTGTGTGCTGCAGCATTGGTGTGTACAACAACTGAAAAGCTGGTAGAAGCCAGCCAGTTAGGGTGAGCAGAGAACTAAAAGCGTATTGTCCTCTATTAAATGCATACCAAATTCGTACATCTAAGTGGTGTACTATTTTGTTCGTGTCAAAGTCTTAAGGGCCTAGATACGGTGAAAGGCCAGCCAAAAGTACACATCTGCTGCTGTTGTAGACAAATACTTTTTTAAGCATACAGAAGCGCATTGTCCTCCCCTCATAAGTGCATACCACATACATACATTTAAGTGGTGTACCATTTTGTTCCTGTTAAAGTTTTTTTTATATATATATATATATATATATCAACTGGCTCCAGAAAGATAAACAGATTTGTAAATTACTTCTGTTAAAAAATCTTAATCCTTTCAGTACTTATGAGCTGCTGAAGTTGAGTTGTTCTTTTCTATCTAAGTGCTCTCTGATAACACGTGTCTCGGGAACTGCCCAGTTTAGAAGCAAATCTCCATAGCAAACCTCTTCTACTCTGTGCAGTTCCCGAGACAAGCAGAGATGTCAGCAGAGAGAACTGTTGCAAGACAGAAAACAACAACTCAACTTCAGCAGCTGATAATTATTGAAAGGATTGAGATTTTTTAATAGAAGTAATTTACAAATCTGTTTAACTTTCTGGAGCCAGTTGATATAAGAAAAAGTTTTTTTCCTGGAATACCCCTTTAAAGTCTTAAGGGCCTAGATACTGTGAAAGGCAGGGCAAAAGTACACACCTGCTGGTGTTGTAGACAAATACTGTTTTAAGCACACTAGAGCGCATTGTCCTCCCCCCCCATATCTGCATACCACATACGTACAACTAAGTGGTGTACCATTTTGTTCCTGTTAACGTCTTAACCCCTTAAGGTCCCAGCCCATTTTCACCTTAAGGACCTCGGCATTTTTTGCACATCTGACCACTGTCACTTTAAGCACTGTCACTTTCTGGGATGCTTTTACTTTTCAGTCTGATTCCAAGATAGTTTTTTCGTGACATATTCTACTTTATGTTAGTGGTGAAAGTTCGTTGATACATGCATCATTTCATGCAAATTCCAAAATTTGATAAAAATGTGAACATTTTGCACTTTTATTACTTTGAAACTCTCTGCTTATGAGGAAAATGGACATCCCTAATAAATTATACATCAATTCACATATACAATGGGGGACATGTATCAAAGATTTTACCCCTGTTTTGTGTGTATTTTTTTGCACAAAATTTTGCGCAAGCCCTTTTTTTGCGCATTTTTTTGCGCACGTTTTGGTAGAGCATGTCCTCCAGATGTGGCCTAATCGGGGTACCTTGAAGTGACATCTATAGTACACATGGATTTATTAACTGCGTACTTTTCCTTTACACCAAAAAATTTGCCGCAAGAGCTGTTTTTTTTTGCGCAAATATAAGCCATCTTGGACTTAACGTAGCAAGATGCTCTAAATCATCAATTCTATTTTCTAAAGAGTGGATTGGGGAGATTACTACATTTACGAAGCTCATTGCGCTTGATTGATAAATTTAGCTCTTCTGCACATAATTTAGAATTCGGGAAAAGGGGTAAAATGCTTCTACCATACACCAATAATGATACATGTCCCCCAATATGTCTACTTTATGTTTGCATCATAAAGTTGAATTTATTTTTTATTTTTGTAAGACATCAGAGGGCTTCAAAGTTCAGCAGCATTTTTCCAATTTTTCACAAAATTTTCAAAATTGGAATTTATCAGGGACCAGTTCAGTTTTGAAGTGGATTTCAGGGGCCTTCATATTAGAAATACCCCATAAATTACCCCATTATAAAAACTGCACCCCTCAAAGTATTCAAAATGACATTCAGAAAGTTTGTTAACCCATTAGGTGTTTCACAGGAATAGCAGCAAAGTGAAGGAGAAAATTCAAAATCTTCATATTTTACACTCGCATGTTCTTGTAGACCCAGAAGAGGGTCGCAGGTTGCCCATGAGGCAGCAGCTGAGCCAGTAAGGTGGTAGCATGATTGGCAGTCAGCATGGTGGCAGAAGTGGAAAGTCTGGAGCTAAAAGTGCCCGGGGTAGACCACCTGCTTCTCGGCAGCCTACCTTCCCGGGAGGTAATTTAACAGGGGTACCTGGAGTCGGCAGCAGTAGCAGTCAATCAGTGCCGACTGTTGGTGGGAAAATCAGTTACTCGGCGGTGTGGCAATTTTTCATCAAGCTTTCGGGGGATATTAACCTGGACACAGGCAGAAGGTGAAGCATGGCCAGGGTCCCAATGTTGGCACCACGGCCCTGCGTCAACCATGCAGCGTCACCATAAAGTGGCCTCTGGGTACCATGGCTCTAATGCGGTAGTCCAGCCTGCTGCATCACCCAGTGGCACGCCACTCCCTGTTTCAGCAAGCAAGGGCTTCACCACTTCACCTGAAGGGAGATGTGTGTCATACCCATCTGCTGTCGCTCCAGATGCTACTGCTCCTCCTATTTTGAGTCAGTCAGCAATCCATCAGTAAAGCCATATCCAAGAGACAACAATATGCGCCCACTCATCCAATGGCGCAGAAGATTAATGTGCTCCTGTCCAAGTTGCTGGTGCTGCAGTTCCTCCCTTTTCAAGTGGTGGACTCTGCACCTTTCAGAGAACTGATGGCTTGTGCCGAGCCGAGGTGGAGAGTCCCAAGCCGTAATTTCTTTGCAAAGAAGGCAGAAACAGTGTTGCACAATTTTGTGGAACAGAAGGTGGGGCAGTCCTTGAGCCTGCCGGTATGTACCAAAGTGCACGGCAGCGCCGACGTGTGGAGCTGTAACTACGGTCTGGGACAACACATGTCCTTTATAGCCCACTGGGTAAATGTGGTTCCTGTCAGCCACAACAGCAACTTGGACAGGTCACGCCACTTCCTCCTCTACGATCTCAGGCCATTGGTCCTGTGACAGTGTGTGACTCTTCATCCTCCACCATGTCCTCATTCTCCACTGCATGGACAAGTCTCAGTGCCCCTACAGCATACCATGTGTGCAGGGCACAACAGTGTCACGCTGTTCTTCACATGTTTTGTCACACAGGGAAGGCCCTGCTAAAAGTCATTCATCAAGAAATTGAATCATGGCTTACTCCACGAAAACTGGAAATGGGAACCATGATGTCCGACAATGGGAAGAACGTCTTGTCTGCGCTGAGACAAGAAAGCCTGAGACATGCGCCCAGTATGGCACACGTGTTCAATCTGGTTGTCAAGAGGTTCCTGAAGTGTTCCCCCCCTATGCAAGACATCCTTACAATGGGAAGGAAACTTTGCACCCTCCTTGAGCTGCAGCGTCAGAATGGTATCCCCAAACATGGTCTGATTTGCGATGTTTCCACTTGTTGGAATTCTACCCTCCATATGTTGGACCGACTATACGAACAGAGAAAAGCCATCACCGATTTCTTGATGATCCAATCAGATAGGGGGACTCCCCTGTGGATCTTCAATGTCAACCAGTGGCAGCTCATATGTGACACCTGCCAATTGCTCAGGCCCTTTGAGGAAGCCACGTTATTAGTAAGTCGCCAGGGATAATGAGTAGCTTTCTTTACCCGCATAGTGAAGCAACTCATCAGCAACAGGTAGACCTGGAGCAGGACCTGAACCAGCAGGTGGTGGCATACCTTGACATGCCCATGCCAACACCCTTGAAGATCCGCTGGACTTCTGGGGAGCCAAACTTGATTTGTGGCCGCAACTAGCAGAGTTTGCCCTGGTAAAGCTGTCCTGCCCGGCCAGTAGTGTGGTATCAGAGCCGGTGTTTAGTGCGGCGGGGGCCATAGTAACCCAAAGGAGAATTCTTTTGTTCATGAAAAATATGGAGAGACTGACCTTTGTGAAGATGAATCAGGCATGGATCAACCTGGATTTCCACCCACCAATGCCTGATGCATCAGAGTAGATTGACCATGGTGCCACGCCAACACTTCCCAAATATGGATAGTGCTACAGACATTCCTCACCATCAGACCACAAGTAAGTATTGAGGATTTGCATTACCTAAAACTTAACTTTTAATAATATTTTCAGGATAAAAAATATATGTACCCAAATTATTTTTTTTTAAATAAAGCAAACGGAAAGGTGTGCAAAAAACACAATGTGCCACATACACCACCAAGTATTGATGTGATGCAAAGACCTCTAAAAGGTGGAAGGGAACAATGTATGGTGCATTGTAACCAGGGGGTAAGAACTTCCCCTGTAAGACCCTACTCTCACATTCTTAATTCCCTTCTTGGCAAGTGTTACTTGCCCTAAAAAGGGCAGCCCCACACAGGAACCTCTCCCTATTTCCCAGGGTTTTTAGGTGGAAATAGATAGAGTTTCCTGTGTGGGGCCACCCATTTTAGGATGAGCAACACTTGCCAAGAAGGGAATTAATAGGTCAAGAGTAGAGCCTTACAGGGGAAGTTTTTACCCCCACCTGCTACAATGGACAATACATTGTTCCCTTCCACCTTTTCGAGGACAGTGTTACTCGCCTTAAAAAGGGTGGCCCCACACAGGAACCAATCCCTATTTCCAGCTAAAAACCCTGGGAAATGGCAGTGTTAGTAGGTGGAAAAAGCGAGGGCCATCACAGATTTTTTGATGATACAAGCAGATAGGAGTACTCCCCTGTGTAACTTCAATGTGAACGAGTGGCAGTTCATACGTGACACCTGCCATTTGCTGAGGCCCTTTGAGGAAGCAACATTTTTTGTTAGTCGCTCAAATTGCGCCATGAACGACGTAACTCCACTCCTACATTTACTCCAAAAAATAATTGAAAACATGGCTGGTCACGGCAATGGAGACGTTGCGCCTACATCAGAAGGCTACATGAGTCCTGTGGGGATGAACTGGAGGAGGATGATGAGGGGCAGAGCGGAGCACAGTTTACTGTGGATGAGATGGCCGGTGTTTCTGGTCATTGGACAGGAGAGGAGGAGCAGGAGCAGCCCGAGGAGCTGGAGGGTTATTACGAGGGAGGCGAGACAGAGGTCCCAGACACACCGTGGCAGTATGCAGTGGAGATGGAGGCAGGTAGTCCCAGCGAGTCACTGTCACAAATGGCACGATGCATGCTGAGTTGCTTGCGTAGTGACCCCCGAATTGTAAAAATTTGTCAGCGTGATGACTTCTGGATCTCCACCTTATTAGACCCTTGCTACCGGCCCAGAATGGGGGCCTTTTTTACACCCACTGAGAGGGAGGACAAACTGACTTACTTCAGGGAGCTTCTACATAGTCGGTTGGCCGATGACTATCGGCCACATGGTCCATCCACTCGCAGGTCTGACTCGGGGGGCCCTCTGCGCTCACCTTCCACTGCCACGGCTGCTGGGGAGGTGAGGGGCTGCAGGAGCAGTACCGGCTCAATCAGCAGCAGCCTGAGTCTACAGTCGCTGATGAGTAGCTTCCTTCAGACGCATAGTGAAGCTACTCATCAGCAGCAGGTGGACATGGAGCAGGACCTGAACCAGCAGGTGGTGGCTTATCTCGACATGACCCTGCCAACAACCGTTGAAGATCCACTGGACTTCTGGGCAGCCAAACTCGATTTATGGCCGCAACTAGCGTAGTTTGCCCTGGAAAATCTGTCCTGCCCGGCCAGTAGTGTGCCATCAGAGCAGGTGTTTAGTGCGGCCGGGGCCATAGTCCCCCCAAGGCGAACTCGTCTGTCCACTTTGACACTTTGTCAAGATGAATCAGGGATGGATCAGCCAGGATTTCCAGCCACCAATGACAGATGGGTCTGAGTAGATTGACCATGCTCCTACAACAACATTTTCTCTATTGTGGTTGGTTATGAAACCCTCTGGGGCAGACCTAGGCATTGTACGGCCCGCTTGCCACATACGGCCCTTTGATTGGCTCTGACCGACCCACGCTGATTGGGGGACAACTATGCTGCCTAATCTGGGGGACAACTATGCTCCTAATCTGGGGGACATCTATGCTGCCTAATCTGGGGGACATCTATGCTGCCTAATCTGGCTGACATCTAAGCTACCTAATCTGGGGGACAACTATGCTCCTTATCTGGGGGACAACTATGCTCCTAATCTGGGGTACAACTAAGCTTCTAATCTGGTGGACATCTATGCTGCCTAATCTGGGGGACATCTATGCTGCCTACTCTGGGGGACACGTATGCTCCTAATCTGGGGCACATCTATGCTGCCTAATCTGGGTGACATCTATGCTGCCTAATCTGGGGGACATCTATGCTGCCCACTCTGGGGGACAACTATGCTCCTAATCTGGGTGACATCTATGCTGCCTAATCTGGGGGACAAGTATGCTCGTAATCTGGGGGACATCTATGCTGCCTACTCTGGGGGACATCTATGCTGCCTAATCTGGGTGACATCTATGCTGCCTAATCTGGGGAAAACTATGGTCCTAATCTGGGGGACATCTATGCTGCCTAATCTGGGGGACAACTATGCTCCTAATATGGGGAAAACTGATGCTTCTGGCCATGGGCCTATAATTTTTTGAAGTTTAGCAGTAGCTAAATACATGCTTAATGCAAATGTCAAAGGTGTGTACAAAGGACAGGGACTTAATCAACGCCAGCTTATGACCCTCACTTACTGGTAATTCCTCATTTTAAGGTTAAATAATTGCAATCCCAGATCCCTATCACGAACTGGTTTCAGCATGCAACACGCACCTGTCCTTGAAAGATAGAGACACGCTAATCCGTTAAGTGGAGCGCTAGTGCAGCCCAGGACATCTGAGGCCATAACACACCTTTTATTGCTCGATCTCACAATTGATCGCGCAAGGTAAGGGGTTATTAAAGCCTCTTGGGTACTGCTGAGGCCTACTCCTGACTGTTCCTGGTGCAATGTATGGGGTAATTAAACACTCTTGGGTAGTGTTATTGTTAAATTTACTGATAATTTTATCAGTAATAAAATTGAATTTTGCTGAATGCTAACCGTTACACAACGGAACGCTTGTTGCGTGTGATTTTTTAATGAAAAAAAATTAAAAATATGGAGAGGGATTAACTGTGCTTGATCATTTTTGGCGATTAGAATCCTTTTGTGATCTGATCTTTTGGAGACAGATGCACTTACACACATGTAATAATTTTTTTAAACCAAATTTCAAACATTGTGTGGTTTATTATTTTTGAGAAGAATGTCTTTTGGTGGTCCACCATCCTGCATTATAGAGTCTTCTGAACTGCTGTATATGCGCTTGTTTTTAAAAAACAGGTATTTTGTCAGACAATTTCAATAACATTTTGCGGTTTTTTGGGGTGGATTGTGAAGCCCGGGTGTGTACTCGTGCATCAGCCAACGCCAGGCTGTGTCTTTCAGGCAATCTATGCGTTCCTGATGCCGCAGAGGTGGGGCCTGGGTCTGGCAATTTAAACTTTTTGGATTGCGGGTGCTACCAAAAAAGATGGACACACTCTAATCTGTTCAGTGGAGCGCGCCTGCAGCCCCAGACATCTGAGGGCATAACACACCTGTTATCTCAGGAGAAGGGGGGTTCATCATCTGGAGAAGAGAGTTGCAGGTTGCCCTTGAGTCAGCAAGGCGGTAGCACGGTTGGCAGTCAGCGTGGTGTGGCAGTAGTGGAAATTCTGGAGCCAAACGTGCCCGGGGGAGACCACCTGCTTCGCGGCAGCTTACCTTTCCGGGAGTTAGCGGGTTACCAGCACTGGTCGATGAAAGATAGAGACACGCTAATCCGTTCAGTGGAGCGCGCCTGCGGCCCCGGAGATCTGAGGGCATAACACACCTGGTATTGCTCGATCTCGCAATTGATCGTGCAAAGGTAGGGGGTTATTAAAGCCTCTTGGGCACTGCTGAGGCCTACTCCTGACTGCTCCTGGTGTAATGCATGGGGTAATTAAACACTCTGGGGTAGTGTTTTTTTTTTTATTTACTGATAATTTATCGGTAATAAAATAGAATTTTCTAGAATGCTAATCGTTACACAGCGGAACGCTTGTTGCGTGTGATTTTTTAATGAAAAAATAAAATAAAATACGGACAGGGATAGACTCTGCTTCATCATTTTGGGCGAAAAAAGTCCTTTGGTGATCTGATGTTTTGGAGACAGATGCGCTTACACACATATTGAATTAGTTTTTGTAAAAAAATTTCAAACATTGTGTGGTTTATTATTTTTGAGAAGAATGTCTTTGGGTGGTCCACTGTCCTGCATTATAGAGTCTTGTGAACTTATACGCTTGTTCTTACACAAAAGTATTTCTTTAAAAATTTCTAAAATGTTGTTTTTTGGAGGGGATTGTGGAGGGGTGTGTACTGGTGCATCAGCCAACTCCAGGCTGTGTCCTTCAGGCAATATATGGGTTCTCTGTTCACAGAGGTGGGGCCTGGGTCTGGAAATTTCTAATTTTTGGATAGCGGGTGCTACCTATGAGAAAGCTTTGTCAAAAATTTCATATATTGTGTTGCTTTTTTTTTTGGGGGGGGGGGGGGGGGGATTGTGAAGCCCTGGTGTGTAGTGTACTAGTGCATCAGCCAACTCCACGCTGTGCAATTCAGCCACTAAATGGTCTCCTCTTGCTGCCAACATGTCCACGCTGTGTCATTCAGCCACTATATGGTGTCCTCATGCTGCCAACACCTCCACGTTATGTCATTCAGTCACTATATGGTCTCCTGACACTGATGCCACCACCAGGCTCTGTCATTGTGCTGCTGTGCGGCAGTGATTCTAAGAGCGATGCCGGTAATCTGCATGCTATTCTGAATAACAGTATTATTTCACTACCCCAGCACACTCCATATGCGTTTTCGGACACAGCAAAGTGTTCTATACCCCTATAGAGGCTGTATGTAGGCTAGAAATAGCCTTTTTTTAATATGGGGTAATTAAACACTCTTGGGTAGTGTTATTGTTAAATTTACTGATAATTTTATCAGTAATAAAATTGAATTTTGCTGAATGCTAACCGTTACACAACGGAACGCTTGTTGCGTGTGATTTTTTAATGAAAAAAAATAAAAAATATGGAGAGGGATTAACTGTGCTTGATCATTTTTGGCGATTAGAATCCTTTTGTGATCTGATCTTTTGGAGACAGATGCACTTACACACATGTAATAATTTTTTTAAACCAAATTTCAAACATTGTGTGGTTTATTATTTTTGAGAAGAATGTCTTTTGGTGGTCCACCATCCTGCATTATAGAGTCTTCTGAACTGCTGTATATGCGCTTGTTTTTAAAAAACAGGTATTTTGTCAGACAATTTCAATAACATTTTGCGGTTTTTTGGGGTGGATTGTGAAGCCCGGGTGTGTACTCGTGCATCAGCCAACGCCAGGCTGTGTCTTTCAGGCAATCTATGCGTTCCTGATGCCGCAGAGGTGGGGCCTGGGTCTGGCAATTTAAACTTTTTGGATTGCGGGTGCTACCAAAAAAGATGGACACACTCTAATCTGTTCAGTGGAGCGCGCCTGCAGCCCCAGACATCTGAGGGCATAACACACCTGTTATCTCAGGAGAAGGGGGGTTCATCATCTGGAGAAGAGAGTTGCAGGTTGCCCTTGAGTCAGCAAGGCGGTAGCACGGTTGGCAGTCAGCGTGGTGTGGCAGTAGTGGAAATTCTGGAGCCAAACGTGCCCGGGGGAGACCACCTGCTTCGCGGCAGCTTACCTTTCCGGGAGTTAGCGGGTTACCAGCACTGGTCGATGAAAGATAGAGACACGCTAATCCGTTCAGTGGAGCGCGCCTGCGGCCCCGGAGATCTGAGGGCATAACACACCTGGTATTGCTCGATCTCGCAATTGATCGTGCAAAGGTAGGGGGTTATTAAAGCCTCTTGGGCACTGCTGAGGCCTACTCCTGACTGCTCCTGGTGTAATGCATGGGGTAATTAAACACTCTGGGGTAGTGTTTTTTTTTTTATTTACTGATAATTTATCGGTAATAAAATAGAATTTTCTAGAATGCTAATCGTTACACAGCGGAACGCTTGTTGCGTGTGATTTTTTAATGAAAAAATAAAATAAAATACGGACAGGGATAGACTCTGCTTCATCATTTTGGGCGAAAAAAGTCCTTTGGTGATCTGATGTTTTGGAGACAGATGCGCTTACACACATATTGAATTAGTTTTTGTAAAAAAATTTCAAACATTGTGTGGTTTATTATTTTTGAGAAGAATGTCTTTGGGTGGTCCACTGTCCTGCATTATAGAGTCTTGTGAACTTATACGCTTGTTCTTACACAAAAGTATTTCTTTAAAAAATTTCTAAAATGTTGTTTTTTGGAGGGGATTGTGGAGGGGTGTGTACTGGTGCATCAGCCAACTCCAGGCTGTGTCCTTCAGGCAATATATGGGTTCTCTGTTCACAGAGGTGGGGCCTGGGTCTGGAAATTTCTAATTTTTGGATAGCGGGTGCTACCTATGAGAAAGCTTTGTCAAAAATTTCATATATTGTGTTGCTTTTTTTTTGGGGGGGGGGGGGGATTGTGAAGCCCTGGTGTGTAGTGTACTAGTGCATCAGCCAACTCCACGCTGTGCAATTCAGCCACTAAATGGTCTCCTCTTGCTGCCAACATGTCCACGCTGTGTCATTCAGCCACTATATGGTGTCCTCATGCTGCCAACACCTCCACGTTATGTCATTCAGTCACTATATGGTCTCCTGACACTGATGCCACCACCAGGCTCTGTCATTGTGCTGCTGTGCGGCAGTGATTTTAAGAGCGATGCCGGTAATCTGCATGCTATTCTGAATAACAGTATTATTTCACTACCCCAGCACACTCCATATGCGTTTTCGGACACAGCAAAGTGTTCTATACCCCTATAGAGGCTGTATGTAGGCTAGAAATAGCCTTTTTTTAATATTGATTCGCCGCAAAGAAATTCAGATCGAAACGAACTTTTAGGGAAAATTCGGCGAATCGGCCGAATCGAATTTTTGAAAAGTTCGCTCATCGCTAATACTGATGCCACCTACAGTCTTTGTGCCACTCTTCTACAATGATTCTAATAGCAGCACCTCTAATCTGCATGTCATACTGAATAAGTATTATTATTCATACTGAATAAGTATTATTTCACTAACGCAGAACACACCCTACACGTGTTACAGAAAGACAAAGTGTTCTACACCCCTATTGAGGTTCTCTGTAGGCCAGAAATAGCCATTTTTAATAGTGATTTGCCGCAAATAAATTCGGACCGAAACAAACTTTTTTGGAAAATTCGGCGAATCGACCAAATCAAATTTTTCAAAAATTCGCACATCTCTACTATCTATCCATCTATTATATATGTATCTTCTATCTTTCTATCTATCTATCTAGCAACAGGAGAATACAGCAGCCCACTGCTAACACAAAGATATAGATGAAACATGATTATATAGATAAAACATGAGTATATAGATAGAACATGAAAAGCTATACAGCTGTAGTGCAATAAATGAAAATATGAAACTATGAAATGATGAGGTACTTAGCTTGCAAATTTGGCGCCAAATAGCGTGGACCGTCCCACCACGGTAAGGTGACCTCATTCACCTATTTGGTGCCAAATTTGCAAGCTAAGTACCTCATAATTTCATAGTTTCATATTTTCATTTATTGCACTACAGCTGTATAGCTTTTCATATTCTATCTATATACTCATGTTTTATCTATATACTCATGTTTATCTATATCTTTGTGCTAGCAGTGTGCTGCTGTATTCTCCTGTTGCTGTATATTTAGCCCAGCAGCCTGCACCTGTAAGCCAGGTCTTTACAATAGTTTGGAATCAATAGTGCTGGCCAACTTATTCTTTGGTTGTATCCATCTATCTATCTATCTATCATCTATCTCTTATCTTTCTATTTATCTATCTATCTATCTATCTATCATCTATCTCATATCTATCTCTCTATCTATCTATCTCGTATCTATCTACCTATCTATTCATATTAAGAAAAAATACATAAGATACATAATATCTAGTGATTAAGCCAACACCACCACAATTCTGGCTCAGTTTGTACCAAAACATTTATGTTCATTAGTTATTTAATGTTTTAGTACCTCACTATATGGGTATAAAAAAGCGTTTCGAATGTTGGGGCAATATATTGCTTTTAAGTAAAGTAACAAAGATGTTGCTTCAGGAAAAGAAAAGCACTTAAAACAGTGTTTTCCAAACAGGGTGCCTCCAGCTGTTGCAAACCTACAACTCCCAGTATGCCCGGACAGCCGAAGGCTGTCTGGGCATGCTGGGAATTGTAGGTTTGCAACAGCTGGAGGCACCCTAGTTAGAAAACACTGGCCTATATGTACCCAATCTACTACACATGCTGCATGTAACACTATGATAAATATCTTACGTCTTCTAGTTGTAAGCTCAGGCAGTCATAATAACTCTGCCCCCATTTAGTTTAGTCCTTTTCATTTATGCTGTAAAAAAAAAGAGCAATCTGGGCTCCATTGATTTATTTCAGGTTTGACACTGGAGTGTTAAATTCATTATGCTGTAAAGGATACATTAGCCGAGCCGATGATCAAAAGCCATAGCCTTCGGGGGCAACAGACAACATTGTCAAATGCACTAAACCTCTCCCAGTCAAGGCCCCCACAAAATGCCCCATGGATACTGTAGTCACCGCGACGCTTCACAAAAATGACATCTCTATGCGATAGGACGTACTCTTTGATACGTTCCACTTCTGGAAAAGTTGCGCAGTCTTCTTCTCTGATAAAATTTAACAAAAAAGAAAGAAAGAAAAAGTTTCCCAGTTTTCGGCTCATGGCTAAAACTATTAACTTTCTCCTCCATCTTTAATGCAATTATCCTTGTGAATATTTTACGGATATATATTTAAAACTCATTCCTGACAGCGGACGGTTAATTTCGTGGAGCATATTGGACAAATTTCCGCCATTAATGTTTAAAGAATATTATTTCTGCTCTCTAACGCTAAATTATGATTACATTTAATGAGAAGAAGAACAGTTTGGTGAACTCCTGACCCGCACGGCAAAGACTGTCTAGGTTTATCTAATGCGGTTGTCAAAAAAAAACGGAGCTGGAAACTTTCACTTTTAGCCAGTAGGGAGAATTTATAAGTCTTGGAATAAAAATAATAAAAATAATAATAATCATTAAAAAAAATTATAAAAAAGGAGAATTTATAAGTCTTGGAATTAAAAAGAAAATAATAATAATAAATAATTAAAAAGGAGAATTAAAAGTTTTGAACTCCTGACGCTCTCGCCAAAGGCTTTCTAGGTTTATCTAATGTGGTTGTCAAAAAATAAATGGAGCTGGAAACTTTCACTTTTAGTTAGTAGGGAGAATTTATAAGCCTTGGAATAAAAATTTTTTATAAAATAAAATAATAATAATAATTATAAAAATTTTAAAATTATAAAAAAAAGGAGAATTTATAAGTCTTGGAATAAAAATAATAAAACATAATAATAATCATAACATTTTTTTTAAAAAAGGAGAATTTATAAGTCTTGGAATTAAAAAGAAAATAACAATAATAAATAATTAAAAAGGAGAATTTATTAGTTTTGAACTCCTGACACGCTCGGCAAAGGTTTTCAAGGTTTATCTAATGCGGTTGTCAAAAAATAAATGAAGATGGAAACTTTCAGTAGGGAGAATTTATAAGTCTTGGAATAATAATAATAATTAAAAAATAATAAAAAAGGAGAATTTATAAGTCTTGGAATTAAAAAGAAAATAACAATAATAAATAATTTAAAATTAGAATTTATCAGTTTTGAATAAAAAAAAATAATAACAATAATAATAATTTAAAAAGGAGAATTTATAAGTCTCGAAATAAAAAAAAATATAATAAATAATAAAAAAGGATAATTTATAAGTTTTAAAGTAAAAATTAAAAACAAAGAAGGAACAAAAAATATTTAAAAAAATCCTCATGCAGAAGACTGTGAAATCTTTTATGTTGGCTACTGGCGTTGTAAAAAGATCATAAGTGTACGGCAGATTTCTTTACATTTAAAAATAAAGCTGTGGTTTACTTTGTTTGGGTCTGTCCACCTACTGTGAGCTGCCAATTTTTACAAGGCTTTTGACTGACAGTTCCAGTCCTTAGACTAAACCTCTCTTTGACACCTATCTCAGCGGGAATCAGTGCATTACTGGGCCTTCAGGACGCCCCCCTGCTGAGTGGTCCTGGCTTGCAGCTTCCCAACCTTATTTTACTGTTAGCATGCTGGGCACAAGATAACCTGTATCAGGAAAGAAAAGCGCGGCGAGATGTTGAGATTTCGTCATAATTGAAGCGGCAGGGACGTTGTCATTAGATACATAAGACTTGTAGTCTCTATGGAGTGTATGGGGAGAGGTGTAAGGTAGATGTGTAAGGCTATAAATCAGCTACAACAATTATATTTATATTGAAAGCATAAATATGATCATTTTTTTCCTGTGCAGTAACTTGCTTAGAAGAGTTGCTGTTGTTCTAGAGCTGTTATGTAAATTAAATAAAGAATATAATTTAATATTTTTTTAATAAGCATTTTTGGCATGTTATTAAAAAAAAAAGCAACATATTGCTGCTTTCATCACCGAAAAAATCACCAAAAGCAATAATATCAGGTAACGTTTTAGCATAAGCTATGCTTAGTGCTTCTTTAAAGAGTAGGACATTATGTAATGTGTAAATAGAGGTGTTTTTTTTTAACCAGTTTTTCCCTCTGTAGACTTTGTCTCTAATCTTCAGTTGTCCCTGAGTTGGTAGGTATCTCTAGTATCACTAGCTGTGATGTTTTTCACCATATACTATACATACTGTACATAGGAGGAGAAGGAGATTCTGCTTATTTAATATTCTACAGCACAACCTCAGAAGCAGCAGCAGAATGGAAGACTTTATGGAGTAGTACTGAGTAGTCTGAGCTATAAGTCTAACACTGGTGTGAGAGCTAATACTATAAGCCCCTGAGTCCCTTTGCAGTCAGTCTGCTTTCAGTCTTCTACAGCTATGTGCCTCCCTCTTCCCCCTTTCCTCTCCATAGACTTCTATAGGCAGCATCTAATTGACCCCTTAATGAGTGTTACAAATGAAATTCCTCAGTGAGTCTGTCCCTTCTCTGAAGATAGATTTTCCAGGGTCCCAAATCTATGAAGAGTAAAGCTAGCACTGCTGCATAAAATACTTATTGCCACTGATAAGACTACAAAGGTTGCAAGATATATCAGGGTAAAATCAGTAGCAAAAAGCTCTATGGTGGTGCCTGACTCCACAAACAAGCACTATAATAGAAAAGCAGTAAAATAGAAGCAGCAACAAAGAAGCAGCACTCACTATAGACTGTAATTACACTTTTTTCTTATCCAAGTTACAGTATTTCAATAGTCATCACCATTGGAGAGATTTAAGCCTCTTTGTTAATATATAAGTGAGGCACAGGTCCCCAGTGGGTATTCCCCAGCATGGCAAAGGCCAAGGTAAGTCCAGTCTATGACCTCTTTATTTAGAGGTTTTTTTTTTGACAAACAGCGAATACAAGCAGGCTGCAGGGTGTTTATAAAAATAACATGGACTGGATTTGACTGGGCTCTTGCCTTTATAGGGAATGCCCAATTGGCACTTCAGTCTTATTTGCATATTAACAAAAAGTGTCTCACCAATGGAAAGGACTAATTAAATAAATAAGATATGCCTGGAATCAGGATAACTAGTCTTATCTAACCATGGGCTAGAAACGCATGACCTATTCCAGGTCATGGAAGGGGCTGCAGCACTTGTATGAACACTAAAGCCTCTTTAATGCTAACCTTGGCTATTACCATATGCAGCAGTGATATAATGTACAGCTGCATTGTCCTATTTCAATCAAAGAGATGTCTCCTAGATCTTATAACTTGGGCAAGGGGCTTTATTGTCGTGATTAGGTTACATTCTAAGTCATGTTTCCATCCAGAATGTCTCGAAGACTTGTTGCTCAGAAGTAGGAATCTTCACTGACTTTCATTCTAGTACATTCGCTTTAAACACGCATTAAATTAACTTTTAAATGATATATTAAGGTAGTTTTTCACTGTTTAAAAAAATGAAGTATTTAATGATAACTTTCCTGATTTCCATCTCAATGACTTCCTAATAGTCTAATGTCATTAGAATTTCTTTAAATCATTTGCTCTATTTGATTGCCTAGGTGCAACACATGGCATGATGTTAGAGAATTAAATAAGTCGTACCATTTCACTTGGTAATTCAATTACAAGTTTGATGTCACGAAACATTGAATCTTTATAAGTTTCTATTCTAGACTGCTATTTTAGGGGATTTTATCTATATATTCCTCAATAGGTACCAATAACCTAATTGTTTGGGACATTCTGGTCTATTTACAAAGCAGGTGTGTGAAAATGCTGCCGTGCAAGAACAAAATAGAAGGATCCTTGAGATGAATGAGGGTTTCAGAGGTTTGCCATATGAGCAAAAGGGTAGGGTCACACATAGCACATCCGCAGCATATTTGACGCTGCAGATGCGCTACTGAACATCCCTTATAGTGTGCCTACAGCTGTGCCAGTGTGTTCTGCTCGCAGCAGAAATCCATCTATACGAGCAGACACAGAGGGAGCTGCAAGTTGCGTGTGCACAGTGTACTCTAGACATGGCAGCTGCTTTGACCTGGCTCAGGGAGCAGGGGAAGGGACCGCAATGTCTGAAGTACACTGCGCATCTGCATGTGACTCGCAGTTCCTTCTGTGTCTGCTCGTAGCAGTGGATTGCTGCTGCAAGCAAGACACAAGTTCTCAGCTGGAGGCACACTCTAGGGGCAGTCAGTAGCGCATCAGCAGCGTCAAATATGCTGTGGATGCGCTAAATTTGACCCAACCCTTTAGATAGGAATACCCCTGTAAATTCACAATCATTCACTCTACTTTCCCTAGGTCATGGGGTCCCATCCTTGAAACTGATTTAAAGCCATATCAATTCTAAAAACCACGTATATGACATTGGGCACTCTCTAATGGTGCGTGACCTTCCAACGCAGCAACTACAACTCCAAAACTGCACACTTAATACTGCAAATGGTAGTGCTCTATCTAGTCACAACAGACATTATTAGGTGCATGTTAGGATAGAAAAAGGGCACTAACCAGTACTTGCAGAACTTTTTTCTTTATATTGTATAGTGTTCATGCCGACAGGTGGATGGGAGCACAGGTATCGATGCAGGGACGTTCTCATGGAGAATGCCTCTGCATCCATACCTGTGCTCCCTGCCACCTGTCTGTATGCATTATAAACAAAAAAAGAAAGACGTTCTGCAAGTATCGGTGAGTGCAGAATTTCTATCTTACCTATAAATTCTAGGTACTGTACACCAACATCTTCTTTACTCCTGTATAATATCCAACCCAATGTATGGCCAACTATGTCTCGTTCTTCAGCCAAATTACACAATTGAAAGTCATATTTTTAAATTTGGGTTTAAATTGTCTAATAATATTTAGTATAAAAGATGTCTATTGCGTTTAATGATTTAGCAAAACATACACAGATATTACTAAAATATTTTTTTATGTTGCTATGCTACAGAGGCTGTAAAGTTGGTGTAGTTCATAATATAGTGTCTGTACCTTTGTTTGATGGATGGTCTCACAACTCTTATGTGATCTTCGTCCCATGTTTAATTTTAACAGCGTACAAAATGTGTGTCATCTCAGGTTCTCCCAGGTGGCAGTGCTGCCTGAGGCATTACATCACTAGTCAGGTATTCAAAGGAGCCTGTCTGCTTCAATGAGTGGAGCGACTGCTGGATGGGATGGAGATCATTCTACAGCGAATTTTAGTTTTGCAACAGTTGGAGGCACCCTGGTTAGAAAACACTGGTCTACAGGTGTGCTTCAATTTGTGGGGTGGCTAGAGTAGGAGAGGGAGAAAAGTGACCTCACACTTACAAACAAGGAATCATTGGACTTGTAGTTGGAGGGAGGGACCTCTAAAAGGAAATAGTCATTTAAAAAAAAAAAAGTCACAGCATTATAGTGGACTCAAAATACAGCCATTTAGCTCTAAGACAAGGAGCTCCTAAGCATGTCCATTACTGTCTGGCAGATAAGTACTATAATCTAATATCTTCCTTCTTCTTTTGAGCGAAGATGAACAGTCTATTCAAAGTTAGGATCGTGGTAAGACAGCTGGAACCTGAAGAGTATCTCCAATAAGTTCGGTATCCGCAGGAAGGTGTGAATTTAGAAGGTAATGTTTTCAAACGTAGATAAATATGATGCACATCCAGTAATTGAGGAACTTTTCATCAGGAATATGGAAATTCCGCTAAGTATCTTCTTAAGTGGCTGTGAATACAAAATATTAAGTGAAAGGGATGGCTTCATTGGGAGGGATGATACTCGCGTCTTGTCTTTAATAAAATCTATATTTTCCTTCACCAAGGATAGGAAAATCTTCAATTTTATGTAAATACAAGACGCTCCTATCATGCTAGTTTAAAGCTAAATATGTAAATCTTATATAACAATAAATCTATTATAACAATGTCATAGAAACATGTGAATCTGGTCTGAAATAAAATGTTTTGAATGTAGAGTCAGAGGACCAATTAGCCGCTTTGATGATGTCAGAAAGGGAAGCACCTGATTGAAATAATTTAGTTGCTACGGCCCCTCTAGTAGAGTGGGCTCCAAAGGTAGAGGTATCGATGCCAGCCATAGTCATAGTCAATTTAACCCATCTGGCCAAAGTGGTGGAAGAGACCGGTTTATGGGGTTTACAGAAGGAAATAAGAAGTTGTGAAGATGGTGGGGAGCGAAGAGATTCCGTTCTAGATTCATATGCCCGTAAGCAACGAACTACACATAGTTTGTGTTGATGAGGGAAAGAAGGATAGAAGACGGAATGTAAATTAGTTTTGGTGCGGCGATAGACCGTAAATACAACTCCCTCTGGAGAATATTGTCTTCTAGAAACATCAAGGGCTCTAACATCCGATATCCGTTTGATGGAAATAAGACATAAAAGAACCGTAAGTTTAAAAGAAAGTAATTTAAGAGGTAATGAATCGTTGTCCTCCCAGGAAAGAAAAAGATTCAAGAGAATATTCACATCCCAAGTAGAGTTGTACTTAGGTAAAGGAGGGCGTCTATAGCGTATACCTTTTAGAAGTTTACATACCAGAGGATGACGTCCAATGGGGATAGAGTCAATAAGAGGATGGTTAGCTGAAATGGCAGATCGGTAAAGATTGATAGTTCTATAGGCTTTACCAGTATCAAAGGAGTCTGAAAGAAAATTCAGGATGTCCAAAAGAGAGGTTTGCAAGGGATCCAAACCCCGTTGAGAGCACCAATGAATCTAAATTTTCCAGGCTGATCTGTAAGCAGATCTGGTTCCTGGAGCCCAAGCGTCTGAGAGTAATTCTCTAGTTGTGCTCGAAAGTGAAGATGATGTTCTGGTATGCCGGAAATGAGGCAAGCTAATAAGATTAGTTGATCTGATAATACTGGAGGAGTTAATTAAAGTAATATGTATGCAATACTAGAAACAAATTAAATAAATAAATAAATGGGTTAATTAAATAAATAAATGGTGACAATATATATCAATTAAAGAAATATGGATATTTAAGGAAAAAATACTGTAGAGACAAAGACTTATCTGTTCACAGCTGCTGAGCAGCAAAAGAAGAAGGAAGATATTAGATTAACTGTCACTATTATATCTGTTACTGTGCATTGATTGGTTAATACCTGTAGCATGTTTGGCTACACCATACCTGTGCCTACTAAGTTTTTTCTTGTATTTTGTTCATAATATGCTTTTGCTGCTGATCAGTAAATGAAGATCTAAAAGCATGATAGGAGCGTCTTGTATTTACATAAAATCACCTTATGGTGGCTAACCCTTTTAAGGACATGGACCACAAAGAAAATCTGCAACTAGACCCTTACTTAATATCATGTACAATATTCAATGCTGGACTCTTAAGTACCAGAGGGACACTTGGACCCCTTGAGGCACCAGGACCTAGGTGCAGTTTGAACCTTTGGACCCCCTATATTGATGCCTTGAAAAGATTCATTTTTGCCTTTAATGAATAAAACCAACAACCAATCAGATACAGTCTTATTCGATGACATAGACACTTTTATTGTCCAAGAGGGAGAACTCTATAGAACAAACCCCGACACACCGTTACTCAAACTGCAATACATTTCATTTGCGGATTCTCAAACTAATTTTAAAAAATGCAAATCGATCGTCCCCCAAATTCATCAAGGTATCAGGAAAGTTGTAAGGAACAAGGCGAATTACAATTCCATCTCTGTCTCTGGTCATTGTAGCTCTGTCCTCATTAACATTTCACTGTTGCATGATTTATTGCTCATGCTGCTGATGAATCTGCGCTGTGTTGCAGTACAACTTCAGATAATTCAATTTAACAGGTTTTCCTCCATTACCTTTCTCAACAGCAGTTTAAGAAGTAACCGGAGAACGGAGGGACAACACTCTTAATTACAATCTTATTAAAGTTGGGAAAAGTCAAAGGTCCAACAACTTCTACCTTTTCCATTAATATTTGCATTAACAGTGTAGGCTACACCTGGGCTTCCACATGTCCACCAATTACTTCAGGGTACAATATTCTATAAGGGACATATTTTTCGCTTAACACGGAGGGGGGGGGGGAGGTGTTGGGGGTGATGAGGTTGTCCAGGCAAGCACAATTTTGGCCACCATATGAATCAGTGTGGATGTCCATTGCAACCTTCCCCAGCTGGTTCATGCAGATACTCCAAACTTCATCCTCCAGGTAGTGATGGGGATATTGAGGTGCTACGCAGCTTCCAAATGGATGAACAAAGATTTATTACCCACATAGAAAGACACAATACGGCAGTCTGCACTCGCCGGTAGATATGAGACCCTGAAGCTCCTTACCGGCATCACCGGCGACCTGGCTCCTGGACTTGCGTGGGGTGCTCTGAACGCCCCACGCAAGTCCAGGAGCCAGGTCCACCGGTGACGCCAGTTAGGAGCATTGGGCCTCATAATGAGTGGTGAGTGCAGGCTGCCATTTTTGTCTTTCAATATGAGTTTACTGAATACCATTCGTGGTTGTTCCTAGCACCTCCAGACCCTTTGTTAGGATTTGTCCCACTTGATCGCTTGTCCAGACTTTGCCAACTACTCTGATCGAAATTTTGCAGTGGTGCCACCCTTTATTCTTCAGGGACACCTAAAAATGTATTACCCACAATACCGTGTGACACGTTTCACGCTCATGTGACCGCTTCCTCAGGCATCTACTTTCCCTATAGCTACGCCCCAGTCTGTATCTTCTCCAGTGTCACAGCCTGTGTTTTGAGGGTAATATTGCTCAAGTGACTGAACAGATTTCTGTCATTTTCATGTTTTTAATTGAACCGGTTATAAAGTTATATTTAATGGTTCAATATAAATAAATTTGGTTATTTAAGAGTTAATAAAGTTCTTTTTTTTTTTTACCACTAACAATTTTTGTCCTTTATTCTGGAAGGCTATTTTGATTGTTTGTGTGATCTGTAATCCCAGGTAAAGGTAGCCATATGAGAGTACAGCTCAGGAAGCCAATAAAACACTCAGAACTTTGGTATCAATTCTTAAGGGTCTCCCCCGTGTTTAATGTACTAGTCTAGAATAATAAGTATTTTGATTTTAATTCACTGCAAGTGAACATCTTTTGGGTATTTTTAATAAGTACAACAGAACAGGCTCGGAATTAATGGCTCTTATGAACAGACCGTCACTTCACTTTTGCTTACTCAATTAAGGCAGTTAATATTGGTTTATTAATCAAACTAAGAAAACCGACATAGGGAGACTCATTTCACATGAGCGCTCCTGTCTAGCCTCCGTCTCAGCAATAATAAAATGGGATTGAATGCAGATTATAGAGTACTTCATGTGCAAAGTATTCTTCATCGTTTTTATGACTACTATACAATGTATAGTAAATGAGTCCAGCAATATATCCCTTGCCTTAACAAGCCACCCAAATAACCTTTTCTAGCTTAGGCGAGGACCAACAACAAACATTGTTTAATTTTGAATTCCAAAATTTTGTGCTCATCTGATGACATGTATTTATAGGGGTCAGAGTTTTGCCTTTCTAACACAGAGTTGCAAATCCTCAGCTATCCTATACCCAACCATAGAGAGATAATAAATAAGGACTTTGTGTGACCACAACTTTAGAGATTTCCTGCATATTGTTTTATTAGACAGAGACAGTGAGCTCCCCCTAGTGGTGGCTGCATGAAGCTAGAATTTTATCATTTAACTGTACGGTTTGATTGAGTAAAAGGGAAAAAATGCAAATTCGTTCTCCTCAAGATGGAAAAAAAAACGAATCAAACCAGGATGCAGTATTTAATTGAGATTAGCAGGTCTGGCTGACATCTGTCAAAAATGAATGGTCATCGTAAAGGGGTACTCCACCACTTAACATCTTATCCCTTATCCAAAGAATAGGGGATAATAAGTCTTGATATCACAGGCAAAATATAGAAAAAATTCAGCTCACCGTTATAGTTCTCATACCCAGATCATGTATATGGTAACACACCTCTCCAGTTGGAAGACTCGGAATGAGGCAAGGGCCGTGTTCCCAGGTGCGGCAATTAGGCAGAGGAGAAAGTAGCATCCGGCTCCCAGACTGGATAAAATACTGGCTTTATTGGAAAATATTAAAAACCAAACTGGAACATAATGTAGATAAGAACAAACGAAACGCAACCAACGCGTTTCGACCTGTTAACAAGTCTTAATCATGATTAAGACTTGTTAACAGGTCGAAACGCGTTGGTTGCATTTAGTTTGTTCTTATCTACATTATGTTCCAGTTTGATAATAAGTCTGACCACTGCGATCTTGGTTGCGGCACCCCAGACATCGGGTGCACAGAGAGAACTTCGCTCCATGCATGATGACTGGCAATGCGAGGCGGAGGCTCGTGACGTCACGGTCATGCCCCACTTGTGACATCACGGCCATTCCCCCTCAATGCAAGTCTATGGGAGGGGGTGTGATGACCGTCACGCCCCTCCCATAGACTTGCATTGATGGGGCGTGGCGGTGATGTCACGAGCCTCCGGCGCTGCACCTGATGCTCTAAACGAATGCCGGGTGCGGCAGGGAGATTGTGGGGGTCCTGCCACTGGGGACCCCCGTGATCTCCCTGCTGTACCCAGCATTTTGGATAGGGGATAGGATGTCTAGGGGCGGAGTACCCCTTTAAAGGGGTACTCCTGCTCCAAGACATCTTATCCCCTATCCAAAGGATAGGGGATAAGATGTCGGATCGCGGGGGTCCCGCCGCTGGGGACCTCCGCAATCTAGCATGCAGCACCCACCTGTAGGTACTGCCAGAAGCGCTGGAGGTTCTCAGTCTTTTGCCTTCCGACCACGGGGACGGATTATCGTGATGTCACGACTCCGTCCACATGTGACGTCACGCCCCCTCAATGCAAGTCTATGTGAGGGGGCGTGATGCCCCCGTGGTCGGTAGGCAGAAGACTGAGAATCTCCAGCACTTCCGGCAGTACTTACAGGTGCTGCATGCTAAATTGCGGGGGTCCCCAGCAGCGGGACCCCCATGATCAGACTTTGGATAGGGGATAAGATGTACCCCTTTTAAGCTCAATGTAGAAATTGCAAGATGTCAGACTTTTTTCATAGGACATAGAATTATTTATTTTTAACTCCTTAACGACGCAGGACGTATATTTACGTCCTCTGCCGGCTCCCGCGATATGCCGCGGTGTCCCCGCGTCATATCGGGTCGGTCCCGGCGGCTATCAATGGCCGGGACCCGCGGCTAATACAGGACATCACCGATCGCGGTGATGCCCTGTATTAACCCTTCAGATGCGGCGATCAATGCTGACCACGGCGTCTGAAGTGAAAGTGAAAGTATCCCGGCTGCTCAGTCGGGCTGTTCGGGACCGCCGCGGTAAAATCGCGGCTTCCCGAACAGCTTACAGGACACCAGGAGGGCCCTTACCTGCCTCCTCAGTGTCCGATCGACGAATGACTGCTCCGTGCCTGAGATCCAGGCAGGAGAAGTCAAGCGCCGATAACACTGATCACAGGCGTGTTCATACACGCCGGTGATCAGCATGAGAGATCAGTGTGTGACGTGTTATAGGTCCTAACACTGCAAAAAAAAGTTTAAAAAAAGTCTTAAGTAAAGGTCATTTAACCCCTTCCCTAATAAAAGTTTGAATCACCCCCCTTTCCCCATAAAAAAAAAACTGTGTAAATAAAAAAATAAATAAACATATGTGGTATCGCCGCGTGCGTAAATGTCCGAACTATAAAAACATATCATTAATTAATGGTCAATGGTGTACGCGCAAAAAAATTCCAAAGTCCAAAAAAGCGTATTTTTGGTCACTTTTTATACCATTAAAAAATGAATAAAGAGTGATCAAAAAGTCCGGTCAAAACAAAAATCATACCGCCCTGTACGTGGAAAAATAAAAAGTTATACGGGTAAGAAGATGACATTTTTAAAGGTATACATTTTCCTGCATGTAGTTATGATTCTTTCCAGAAGTACGACAAAATCTAACCTATATAAGTAGGGTATCATTTTAACCATATGGACCTACAGAATAATGATAAGGTGTCATTTTTACTGAAGTATGCACTGCGTAGAAACGGAAGCCCCCAAAAGTTACAAAATGGCGTTTTTTCTTCGATTTTGTCGCACAATGATTTTTTTTTTTCGTTTCGCCGTGAATTTTTGGGTAAAATGACTAATGTCACAGCAAAGTAGAATTGGTGACGCAAAACATAAGCCATAATATGGATTTTTAGGTGGAAAATATAAAGGGTTATGATTTTTAAAAGGTAAGGAGGAAGAAATGAAAGTACAAAAACTGAAAAACCCTGAGTCCTTAAGGGGTTAAATTTGTGTAACCAATTTTAAACTGGCTAATAAATCAACTTATATTGGTAAATAAATTACTTTACCACCTTTTTCTGGTATATAATGCTTTTCTTATTTTCATGATGAAAACTGCCTCCTCTGTTCTCTCATCACACCATTTTCTATCATTTTTTTTTATGAATCCTGTAATGGACTTCTTGTTCCTGCTGTACACTCTTACTAGGATTTCAGCCAAATCTATGTCCCTCCCACTATGAGGCTCCTTTGGATATAGTTTGGATATAGTGGGTGTGGTATTGTGTAGTATGAGGGAGATAGAGTGAGGTGAAATCCCAGCTAGAGATTATAGAAAGCATGTTACAGGATGGACACTAGACAAGAAGTCCAGCAATGAAGCAGCAGGAGCAGGAGGAAAGCACAAGAGACCCCAGAAACGTAGTAAATTTAGTAAATTTATTAGACAGTTTTCTCATCAGTAAAAAAAAGGTAATTTTCGGATGATACATTCTCTTGAAGAAAATACTCCTTCACACTTTCTAATAAATAGTTAATTACTACTGAAAAATCCTGTAAAAGATATCTCTGCCCATTTGGGGTGTACCAGTATGCTTTTAATGTGATGAATTTGTTAAAGTGACTTAACACATTGATTTTATTAAAAATCTGTTCCCCAAGCATGTTAGCCATAATTAACGATGGCGAGCAATCCTGAAAACAGAGCGTCCGCCAGTCATGTGGAACAATCCTATTAGAGATACAAATACTTCATCACAGTTTGAATGGGAACTATTGACTATGGTTAAGTGCTAGTTGTTAATAATGACCAGTCATGCAAATGGGTGATGGAAAACATTATATTTTAATATTTTTTATTTAATTAGATTTTTATAGTATGTTTCATTCCTATATATGCTATAATATTTACAAGTGTATACAAAATTGTTGGATCAATCAGTTTAGGGCTCTGTTCATTTAGCATATGTTCAGAAAATTCTGTATGATCCAAACATAAATCCCCATAGTTTACCACTGTTTACCATACAAAGACAAACCTTCTTTACCTTTTCTCATGGCTCAACATAACCCAATCTGTGTGTCACAAGAAAACTGGCTATATGTATGGCCGCCCAATTGTTATGATATAAATGACAGCCTTTTTAGGCTTTTGCTAGCATGTTATTGTATAAAATTTGTACAATGAAAAATTAGAATCCTTTACTGAATTCAAGGGAAGGTTGGAAACACCTTTCCCAATGTGGCAACCACTAAACAAATTGGCAGCATCTACACTGTTGCATGGGATCCTCTTGGGAAATACATAAGAAAGTGGTCATGTAGGGAATAGTGTGCCCTGCACTTACCCAGAAGCCCTTTTCCTGCCTACTTGGATAAATGCCCCGAGCAGCAGTTCTATAACTGGGCACCAGTCCCTTTTCTGGACTAAAGTGTAGGGGCAACATAAGTCAAAGCAAAAAACAGAACTGTATGGAGGTCAGGAAAACAGGTCAAGACACAAGGGGTTAACAAGCTAACAAACAGGAAACCAGGATACTAAATAATGACAGGAATGTAGTAACAAATAGATATCAGGGAAACATAACAGCAGGTATATAGCATACCGACAAAAAGCTTCAGAAAAAAGGCAATAAACGACAGATATGGGACTATGAATGAAACAGGATAGCAGAAAATATAGCAGCAAGATTAACTAGGAATGAAGGTAGTGAACAGGAACTGAAGTCAGACACTATACAGATCAGGATTAACAGGAATTGGATCACATGACTAAATGCAGAAACACACCAAGCATAAGCGCAAAAACAAACAGGTCTAAATGCGGGTCTATATAGTTGGGGATTCTACTAATTATGCTTTAAAGGGGTACTCTGGCCCTAAGACATCTTATCCCCTATCCAAAGGATGGGGGATAAGATGTCTGACCATGGGGGTCCTGCCACTTGGGACCCCGCAATCTTGCATTCGGCACCCACCTCTTTGAGCTGCACGCCGCGCTACCAGCTCACAAACTGCCAGGTGCCGACTACGGGGGCGGAGTCATGATAAGGGGCAGTTCCATGAAGAATGCCTCCAGGAAGTCAACAAAACAATACACTAAATTATTTATTAGAAAGAAAAAAAAAGTAGAAAAAACAAAATGCCTAGTAGGGTTACTGTGAGACAGTCAAGAGGAAACAATTAATAAAAATAAAATAGTGAAATATTTTTTATATGACATCTAGTAATCTGTTTCGCAAAAAAAAAAAAAAAAAAAAAAAAAAAAAAAAAAAATATATATATATATATATATATATATATATATGTATAGATAGACAGATATATAGATTATGTATTTATTATATGAGTGCTTTTCAGAAATCTTTTCTTTCATTCAAATATAAATGTTAAGAATCCTTTTAGCTTAAAATCTATTATTGACCTCTGCCAACCTGCTCCAGTCATTAGGAACAAAATTAAAGAAAACTTTATAGCTTGGGATCTGCTTCCACATTTCTAATTCACTGCCATGAATATTCTCCGGCTTTGTGAACAGGTCACCTTGCAACACCCAGGCAACCCTCAGGGCACAGTTTTTCATTTTTAGGGAAAATACATACAGCGCACAAGTTTCATTACGTACAATATAATGTTGTGCACAGCGTTCTTATATTATTTTAATGCAATTTATTTATTGTATTAATCAGTACACATAAAAAAAATATATATATATATATATATATATATATATATATATATATATAATTGCTGGCACTATTACTACTAGCCAGAGAAACCAATCAGAATTTTTTGTATTTATTTATTAACTCTACTTTAAAAAAAAAAAAAAAAAAAAAAAAAACATATGTAGCAATATTTGTTTCCTAGCTTAAAGGGGTACTCCGTCGCTAGATATGTTATCCCCTATTCAAAGGATAGGGGATAACATGCATGATCAAGGGGGTCCGGCCGCTGGGGACCCCCATGATATCCGCTGGCGCACCCCAGTCATCCAGTGCATGGAGCGAACTCCACTCCGTGCCGGATGACTGGTGATCACAGCCACCACGCCTCCATTCATGTCTATGGGAGGAGGTGTGACGTCTGTGTACTAGCCATCATACCCCCTCCCATAGACATGAATGGTGTGGCGTGATGTCACGATTACAAAAGCCCCAGGCTTCCTTGACCATAACGCTGCAGCACCGGCAAGGAGATCGTGGGTGTCCCAGTGGCCGAGCCCTCCATGATCAGACATATTATTCCCTATCCTTTGGATAGGGATAACATGTCTAGGGGTGGATTACCTCTTTAAGACATTATAAATGAATTAATAAATAAATAATGAATAACATAATTTATTAATTAACATTCGGTGAAAACTGAAAAATTATTTTATGCCACTTCTAGTTTTTTTTATTTATTTATTATAATTGTAGTTGCACCGCATTTTCTTTAAGTCTAAGACTAGGTTTCTTAAGTCTAAGGCTATGTTTCCACTTGTTTTTGTTTTTTTTAAACGCTGCGGCTAGATGTTAGCTGCAAGTCATTTGTTAGCTGCAAAATGCCATATCCACTTGGCGTTTTTTAGTTTGGCGTTTTTTAAATCCTTTTGGCTTTGGTTTTTGGGCTCCTTGGCAGTTTTAAAAAAATTACCTCTTGTTGAGACTTTGATGTTTTTTTTCGGGAAAATCTTGGCATTTTCTTTCCATAGAAGTCTATGGGAGTGAAAAAACGCCAAGAAAAATGCCATGTGGGTTGTAACTTTGGCGTTTTTGCAGGCGGTTTTTATTCTTTTTTGGACTTTAGCGATCCAAAAAAGTGATGGCTCCCATTCTATAGCAGGTCGGGCCCTGCACCTAGCAGTGGCCGGGACCTGTGGCTAATAGCGCGCAGCACTGATCGCGGTGCTATCCCTTTAGGCGCGGCGTTCAAAGTTGATCGGCGCTTCTAAAGTGAAAGTTAATATATGCCAGCTAGCTCAGGGGGCTGTTCGGGAACGCCGCAGTGATCCCGAACAGCTGAAGGACAAGAGGAGGGTCCCCTTACCTGCCTCCTGTTGTCCGATCGCCGAATAGCACAGGAAGGGTTGGGGGGCTAATGATGTGGTTATGAAGGGGGATGAATTGTAATACATTTCTTAAATTTTTTATTTTTTTTTCAAATTGAGGTGCTTCATATTGAGGTGACTTTGTATTTATCTACCTAGGCCATGTATAAAAGATGATTCTCAGTTAAGAGATACATAGAGGAAAGCATTAAACGGATAGATAATCAGATAGGTGAGTAAGAATACTAAGGCCCCATTATTGACTGACAGTATAATAGACAATTTCCCTGGGTTTCCTTCTCTTCGATTCAATCACTATAGTAATAGTAGAAACCGACTAAAATGCGCAGGTAATTTCAGGTTCTGGATCCCATAATATAGACGTGTGCATTAAAGAACAAGAAACGGATTCAGGGTAAGTGTTTGGAAATGATATGGAATTAATTGTATGTGTTTAATTAAAAAAAAAGTGACAATTCTTACTTGATAGAAAAGGCTGCATTATACACTGCTCAGAAAAATAGAGGGAACACTAAGATAACACATCCTAGATCTGAATGAATAAACTAAGCGTATGAAATAATTTCGTCTTTACATAGTTGAATGTGCTGACAACAAAATCACACAAAAATTATCAATGGAAATCAAATGCATCAACCCATGGAGGTCTGGATATGGAGTCACACTCAAAATCAAAGTGGAAAACCGCACTACAGGCTGATCCAACGTTATGTAATGTCCTTAAAACAAGTCACAATGAGGCTCAGTAGTGTGTGTGGCTTCCACGTGCCTGTATGACCTCCCTACAACGCCTGGGCATGCTCCTGATGAGGTGGAGGATGGTCTCCTGAGGAATGTCCTCCCAGACCTGGACTAAAGCATCCGCCAACTCCTGGACAGTCTGTGGTGCATGGGTCACGATGTCCCAGATGTACTCAATCGGATTAAGGTCTGGGGAACGGGCGGGCCAGTCCATAGCATCAATGCCTTCCTCTTGCAGGAACTTCTGACACACTCCAGCCGCATGAGGTCTAGCACTGTCTTGCATTAGGAGGAACCGAGGGCCAACCGCACCAGCATATGGTCTCACAAGGGGTCTGATGATCTCCTCTCGGTACCTAATGGCAGTCAGGCTACCTCTGGCAAGCATGGAGGGCTGTGCGGCCCCCCAAAGAATTGCCACCGCACACAAATACTGACTGCCACCAAACCGGTCATGTTGTTGGATTTTGCAGGCAGCAGAACGTTCTCCACGTCGTCTCCAGACTCTGTCATGTCTGTCACATGTGCTCAGTGTGAACCTGCTTTCATCTGTGAAGAGCACAGGGCGCCAGTGGCGAATTTGCAAATCTTAATATTCTCTGGCAAATGCCAAACGTCCTGCACAATGTTAGGATGTAAGCACAACCCCCACCTGTGGATGTCGGGCCCTCATACCACCCTCATGGAGTCTGTTTCTGACCCTTTGAGTGGACACATGCACATTTGTGGCCTGCTGGAGGTCATTTTGCAGGGGTCTGGCAGTGCTCCTCTTGCTCCTCCTTGCACAAAGGCGGAGGTAGCGTTCCTGCTGCTGGGTTGCTGCCCTCCTACGGCCTCTTCCATGTCTCCTGATGTACTGGCCTGTCTCCTGGTAGCACCTCCATGCTCTGGACACTACGCTGACAGACACAGCAAACCTTCTTGCCGCAGCTCGCATTGATGTGTCATCCTGGATCAGCTGCACTACCTGAGCCACTCGTGTGGGTTGTAGACTCCGTCTCATGCTACTACTAGAGTGCAAGCACCGCCAGCATTCAAAAGTGACCAAAACATCAGCCAGGAAGCATAGGAACTGAGAAGTGGTTTGTGGTCCCCACCTGCAGAACCACTCCTTTATTGGGGGTGTCTTGCTAATTGCTTATAATATCCACCTGTTGTCTGTACCATTTGCACAACAGCATGTGAAATTGATTGTCAATCAGTGTTGCTTCCTGAGTGGACAGTGGGATTTCACAGAAGTGTCATTGACTTGGAGTTACATTGTGTTGTTTTAGTGTTCCCTTTATTTTTTTGAGCTGTGTAGCATAGAAAATACTTTTAATAAAGTGTAATGAATGTAATAAATAGTTTCCCACACCTTAATGTTTTTATTTAGAGACATTTAGCTCTATCAGGTTCTACAGGAAAATATATATATAAAAAAAAAAGTTGGGTGAAACTCATCAGAGCAATTAAAGGACTCCAGGACTCCTACCAGCAGAGGTCTCTACTTCATTTACACTCTTTTCTAAAGAGATAGTCTTGTCACTTTATCTAGAGCAGTGTTTCCCAACCAGGGTGCCTCCAGCTGTTACAAAACTACAACTCCCAGTATGCCCGGACAGCCTTTGGGAGCTTTTGTTTTGCAAGAATTTAAGCAATTCTTTTTATATGCTGTTAATGTTATTTAATGTAACTTTTTTTGTAATTTAGTGTAAAAAAAAACTAATCGCATAAAATAATTTAAACAGTGTCGTCTGAGCACACACGTCTTCCTATCACCTTTCTGGGCCTGTAGAAAAAATGCAATATGTTACCAGACGTTCTCCCATTAATTGTAATCTACGGAGTCCTCCTGCGCTACAAAGATTAATACCCTCAAAGAAAAAAGGGAAAAAATGAGGTATTTAGTAAATCAGTTAAATCTTTTTCTTTTTCATGTAGAAACACCTGGTGGCATTTTAAAGGTAACCAGCTATTTACTTTATCAGTTCGGGTATTTTTAGCATTAAGGTTTATAATTAGAAAAAAAATTACATTAGTCACATTTAGGGCAATCTGTAATTTTGCCGTAATGTTCTTATCATTATGCCATTTCGAGAGCAATTATGATGTAGGTAAAATTATACAAATTTTCTTCCCGACGTTCGACACCTAGATAATTAAGCTGTTAACCGTATAGTATAGTGTAGTGGTCAGCCTCCTTATAAATCCTCACGCTTCTCCGCACCTCCTTCATTGTTCTGCACATCTCCAGGGAAGGAGATGAATGGCACTCGATAATACCCAGCGAGAGATGACTGATTAGACGCAGCCCTCTACCTCAGGTACACTCACTTACATGCTTTTCAAAGACTCACAAAATTTAATGCAGGTAGAAGTGTCAAACTTGTTGAACCGGAACATTTTAGAAGGAAAATTCCCAACTCAATTGAATTTCTATATATTGCTTAAAGCTCTTGAAGGGGATATCCATGTTTTCCTATTTGTTTTTTTTAACAAGGGACCCAAATGGTTCAGAAGGGTACTCCAGGGAACTTAAAGGGGTACTCCGCCCCTAGCATCTTATCCCCTATAAGAAGTCAGATCACCGGGGTCCCGCATCTGTGCTACTGCACCCTGCTGTCATTACTGCACAGAGCAAACTCGCTCTGCGCGTAATGACCAGCAATACAGGGGCCTGAGCATCGTGACGTGATGGCCGCCATGCCCCCTCCCATAGGCTTGTATTGAGGGTGCAGGCCGTGACATCACGAGGGGGCGGAGCCGTGATGTAACGATGCTCCGGCCCCTGTATTGCCCATTATTACTCACAGAGCGAGTTTGCTCTGTGCAGTAATGAAAGATCGGTGCTGCAGCAGAGATCCCGGGGGTCCCCAGCAGCCGGACCCCGGCGATCTGACATCTTATCCCCTTTCCTTTGGATAGGGGATAAGATGTTAGGGGTAGAGTACCTCTTTAACCTCTTAAGGACGAAGGGCATACAGGTACGTCCTACTACTTAAGGATCAAGGGCATACCTGTACGCCCTGGTCCCGTTACAGTAGTTTAAAGTGTGCTCACGAGCTGATGACCACCATTAATCCTTTAGACGCCACAGTCAAAGTTGATTGCAGCGTCAAAGTGTGAGAGTTAATGTTACAGGTTATCTCAGCGGAGCTGATCTGGACATCGGTGGCAATATCGCGGGTCCAGATCAGCTGAGTGGATGGCAGGAGGGCCCTTACCTGCCTCCTTGCAGTCTGATCAGTGCTCTGTGCAGGCTAGAGCAGCAGAGCACTAAAAACAATGATCAATGCTGAGCCACAGCCCAGCATTGATCAGTGTATGTCATCGAAAGATTGCATGTTATAGCCCTGTTATAGCTCTGTATGGGGAAAAAAGTAAAAAGTGTAAAAAAATATTTTTATTTACAAAAGTACCGTATTTTTCGTCCTATAGGATGCACCGGCGTATAATTTATAGGAGCAAAATCAAAAAAAATAAAGATTTTGAACCCAATAGTGGTCTTCAACCTGCGGACCTCCAGATGTTGCAAAACTAAACTCCCAGCATGCCCGGACAGCCGTTGGCTGTCCGGGCATGCTGGGAGTTGTAGTTTTGCAACATCTGGAGGTCCGCAGATTGAAAATCACTGCATAGGAGGTAATACTCACGTGTCCCCGCCGCTCCGGACCCGTCACCGCTGCCCTGGATGTCGCTCCATCGCTGTCGCCGTGTCCCCGTCGCTCTGGAACGTCTCTGCTGCCGGCCGGGTCTCCTTGCTCTCCGTCGCCGCCATCACGTCGTTACGCACGCCGACGCACGTACGCGACGACGTGATGATGAGGAAGGAGTGTCCTGTAAGCACCAACCCGGCTATTCAGTCGGGCTGTTCTGGACCGCCGCGGTGAAATCGCGGCGGTCCCGAACAGCCCGACTGAACAGCCGGGTTAGTGTCACTTTCCCTTCAGACTCGGTGGTCAGCTATGATCGCCGAGTCTGAAGGGTTAATACAGGGCATCACTGCGATCGGTGATGTCCTGTATTAGCCGCGGGTCCCGGCCGTTGATGGCCGCAGGGACCCCCACGATAGGGGTGTATTCGCCGTATAAGACGCACCAACTTTTACCCCCCAGCTTTGGGGAAGAAAATGTGCGTCTTATACGGCGAAAAATACGGTAAATTAACCCCTCCCTAACAAATGTTTGAATCACCCCCCTTTTTCCATTTTTTTTAATAAAATAATGTAATAAAAAATAAACATAATCATATGTGGTACCGCCTGCGCATGCGTAAATGTCTGAACTATTAAAATATAAGGTTAGTTAAACCGCACGGTCAATGGCGTACACGTAAAAAAATACTAAAGTCCAAAATTGCAGATTTTTGGTTACTTCATATACCAATAAAAAATTTAAAAATTAAAAAGCGATCAAAAAGTCCCATCAAAACAAAAATTGTATTTATAAAAACTACAGACTACAGCAAAAAATAAGCCCTCATATACCCCTGGATGCATTAAAAAAAAAAATTATAGGGGCCAGAAGAGGATAATTTTAAGCATACTAATCAATGACTTAGTTTTCTCATGTCCAGGTCTCTGCTCTAAAACAAATCTCTGGATACAGGATAAAGTTACAGCAGCTCAGACAGTGTAACTTTTAATAAACACATAAAGAAAAAAAATAGAAGAAAGAAATGTAAATAAAATAAAAATGGATTTAAAAAAATTACATTTCAGTACAGTTTAATATACAGTATATATATATATATTTTATAGAAGCCTATCTCCAGCCTGAAGGTGTCAGTATATAATATGATATTCCTAATACTGAAAGACATTCAGAACTAAAACAATCATTTTTCATCAGACGCCGCTATCCAGTGCAATGTATCAGGGAGATGTGTGTGTGACTAGTAGATTACAGCTGATGTACATATGGGACCAGGTAAACAAGTAACTTAGGATGGAATTTTATGGTATATTCACAGAAGAACGGGACAATTACAAAAATATCTGCAGAAAAACTGGCATGTGTGACTTTACCTTTAGGGACGTCACACATAGGCTCAAAATTATATTAAAAAGGTTAACCAGGAATCGAAAAACAGGGCCTTTTTCTTTCAGAAACCATTCCCTGTCTGTCTCCAGGTTTGGTGTGGTACTGCAGCTCAGTTCCGTTGAAGTGAATGGAGCCAAGTTGTAATACCACACCCAACCTGGGGACAGACAGGGGGCAGTGTTTGAAAGAAAGTAGCTATGTTTTTTTTTTTTTTTAATCACTGGTTAACCCCTTTAAGTGTTCTAGATATGAGATAGATAGTATATAGATAGATACATAGATAGATAGATAGATAGATATGAGATAGATAAATATGAGATAGATAGATAGATATGAGATAGATAGATAGATAGATAGATAGATAGGAAAGTAGGAAGAGGAGCACAACCTAGGTTGAAGACAGCGGGTGCAAGCAGTAGGAAGGTGATGGGGTCCTATAGATATCCACACCACAAACGAAGACCGCAGCACTCCAGTAGATAAAGGTGAAAAAGGTTTATTGACCCAACATCAAGGAACAATGTTTCAAGCTTGAGAAAGACTGCAATTGGGCAGTTGAAACGTTGTTCCTTGATGTTGGGTCAATAAACCTTTTTCACCTTTATCTACTGGAGTGCTGCGGTCTTCGTTTGTGGTGTAGATAGATAGAAATATATGAGATAGACAGATAGATATGAGATAGATAGATAGAAGACAGATAGATAGATATGAGATAGATATATAGATATGAGATAGATAGATATGAGATTGATTGATAGATAGATAGATATGAGATAGATAAATAGACAAATATAGATAGATAGACAGACAGATAGATAGATAGATAGATAGATAGATAGATAGATAGATAAGAGATAGATAGATAGGAGATAGATAGATAGATATGAGATAGATAGATAGATATGAGATAGAGAGATAAATAGAGATAGATAGATACAACGAAGAGAACAGCAGCACTCAAATTCTGTGAAGGAATGTGTGGCTTTATTCAACCAAACATACAGTAGGCGACGTTTCAGCTGTCTCACACAGCCTTCGTCAAGCAATAACCGGTACATAGTGTGGGGTTTATATAGTCAACAGGTGACAACCAATTAGTGTCATGATTGTTTACAAAACATAGTGAAGCAGTACAGTGATTGTTACGATCATAGACAGTAGGGCAAAAATAAAACACCTCACATATATCAGGCGCCTACCGCATATGAAATAAACTCTGTGCAAAAAAAATAAATTTAGAACTGTTCACAACTTGTATAAAGTGCATGATTAATGTGCAAATATTCACCGTGATGGGTGTATCTTCCTGGAGGGAGGAGTTCCGCTGCACATCTTCCATTCACCGGTATACACGAGGACACCAACCAGTTCAGCCCATATCCGTCTTCTACGTCTTTCCGGTCTGCGCCGGAAGTGACCTCATGGTAAACAATAGCACATGTATAGCTTGCGCATGCGTCCAGAAGTGAACACGAGCGGTACGCCATCTATGGTCCTGGCAATCCCTTTCTATCGGCCAATGCGTATTACAGTGGTACTTATGATGCCGGTTATGCCGGCGCATCGTGGGGGTGGGATTGTCTTCTATTATGGAGTCATGCCACTGAACGGGGAACCCTTTCTGTTTGGCATACCGGTTCTGTGTCTACCTGTCTGGTGGCCCAGTCGGGTGGCACAACCCGGTTGATACACCTCAAATTGTGACAACCTGGCGTCCACTCACCCATCTTTGCCTTCGTAAGGGCACTTTGTGTTTCCCATTCTCATGTTGCTCAGGTACCCGGCGTCAAGTGCCTGAATATATCTGTAGAATTAGGAAAAGGGTTCCGTGATGGTGTCCTCAGTATCCGGTCATGGCTGGAAGCGCAACGTCTCTCACTCACTCCTATGGAAGAAAAAAGAAAAAACATTAATATATAGAAAATAAAGCAAGTACCAAACATACACCATATTCCGCGTACTTGTCCTGTGGCGTGTCCCCACGTCAGAGGAGGGATTATGGATTACATATTTTATGACTGATTTTATACTCAGTATTCAAACCATAAGGTTTGAGGGTATTTAACTCATAGATCCATCTTAGCTCTCTTCTTTTTAACTTACATTCCCGGACTCCACCTTTTTTGAGGGGGGGAATGTGGTCCACCAACATAAAACTTAAGTCACGTTCTGTGTGGCCCAACTCATCGAAGTGTTTGGCCACTGGAAGGTCTTGACGTTTCTTTCTAATGGCGTAACGGTGATGATTTATCCTGGTTGGCACTAGTTATAGACCGGGTTTACCCGCAGCACCGGCATACAACAGTGCTGCCCACCCTTCTATAATTAAACATTAGTGGTACCTTTTTACAGTATGTGTGTGGTTAGTTATCAGGAATACCTTCTGGCCAATAAAGTATCCTGGTGACGTAGACACAAGAAAATATTAGACATTTTTACCATAGACATTTACATTTGACTTAGTGGACTGAACTATAATAAATGCTTCAGCCCTGATGTAGATATAGGTACATTGGGGGAGATTTATCAAAGGATTTAGAGGATTTTCCTGTCTAAATTTGTCTCACAGAAAGTCGCAGTCTAAATATGTGCGACTTTTCTGCGACTTTTGCTGTAGAGGATTTTTAGAACATGATGCATGCAAGTCTATTTTAGACGGAAATGCATTGGAAAATGCATTGGTGCTGAATTTATCAAGTGCGACTTTTGTGCAACAAGTCGCATCTGCCCAAAATACGCTGAAATGTCAGACCATGTTGGAGCAGGTCTAAATGCAGTTTAAGCTGTAGACCCTGAAGTCTGAGCACAGAATTTATCAAGGGCTGTGAGACCTTTGATAAATTAGGAGCACAATAGACAGGAGACTACCACATACGCTGGTCTATAAGCATACCCAGAATAGACTAGATTAGTAAATGTCCCCCATTATGTAGTATTAGTTAACTATGTGTGACAATTAAAGGGGTTATCCAGGAAAAAATAACTTGTTTTATATATATCAACTGGCTCCAGAAAGTGAAACAGATTTGTCAATTACTTCTTTAAAAAATCGTAATCCTTTCAGTACTTATGAGCTGCTGAAGTTGAGTTGTTCCTTTCTGTCTAAGTGCTCTCTGATGACACGTGTCTCGGGAACTGTCCAGAGTAGAAGCAAATCACCATAGCAAACCTCTTCTACTCTGTGCAGTTCTCGAGACAAGTAGAGATGTCAGCAGAGAGCACTGTTGCCAGACAGAAAAGAACAACTCAACTTCAGCAGCTGATGATTATTGGAAAGATTAAGATTTTTTTTTATAGAAGTAATTTACAAATCTGTTTAACTTTCTGGAGCCAGTTGATATATAACAGGTTATATACACTTTAATTCATTACA
Source organism: Hyla sarda (assembly GCF_029499605.1). Taxonomy (NCBI): domain Eukaryota; kingdom Metazoa; phylum Chordata; class Amphibia; order Anura; family Hylidae; genus Hyla; species Hyla sarda. The sequence goes on from NC_079196.1 coordinate 36,412,233, forward strand.
CTATAACAAATTATAGTACATGAACGCAAGTATTTACTCATGCAAATTAGTGAGCAAAAATATATATCTATAACAATATGTACATATAGGTCCATTGTACCGCTCTACAGTCCAGGTACATTATAGAGTTCTTAAAAAAGAATCTCGGCTAAGAGCCGGATACACGCGGAATTTGTTGCAACAAAACCTCTTAAAAAGTCCATCAGGCGCTGTACTTATACGTTGCTGGTAACCTGTAACAACAAAAAGGGTTCTCACACAAAATTCAGTTAGTCTTGTCGACCATACTGGTAAAGGTAGTTAACAAGATGCTCCTCAATACGGCATCTTTTCATCCCAGCCTTGCCGGTTGGTTTGCTTCCTAGGTTGTGACATGAACCTAGGGGCACGAGACTGGGCCCCCTCCATGGGTTTGACTTGTGTGTTCCACGAGACGTGGGACAAACGGGACTCTGTGATGGTCAGACTCACAGTGACCACCACTTGTACCGCAGCAGCTTGCGCCACTGGGGGATGAACAGTTGGTACCTATTGGACCGGCCAAACTTCTGCAACAGCTGGAGAAGGCCGAGGCACTTTGGTTGGTGCCCGCTGATTAGGCCAAACCTCCTTGACCACAGGAGTAGGCCCGGGCACATCCTTGGATGACTCTGGTAGGTATCTTGGAGCCATAGCAGGTGCCTCGGGCATGAAGACCTCCTCTCGGGAGGTACCTTTGACTTTCGGTGGCAGCTTTGGCCCATACTTCTCCATTCTCTGAGCCCTCAGTCCCTCCACAATTTCAGCCACTTCAGTGTTTCTTTTGGCCCTTTTGGACTGGGCCAGAGATACTGGGGGTTGGGACTTCCCTGGCAGGGGAAAAAGGAGCTCCCTCATGTATCAGATCAAACTGGGCTCATCGCTGAATAACCACTTAGGCAAAGATGGTGATGATGGACAGACAACAGACTTCGGGGCCTGGGGGTCTTGCTCAGGGCTAGGGGTGGAAGGAGGGGTTGAAAACGCGGCGCCAGGATCTTGGCCCAGGACCCCAGGTCCAGTGGTGAAGGGACAGCCTCCCTGACGATGAAGCACCTGATGACTTGGATGCTTTCTCCTCTGGGGTTGCTGGCCAGTCCCCATCATCCTCCAGCAGTGGGACTAGGTGGCAGGCCTCCTCGGTACAGAGGGAAAGTGGTCAGTCTTTGGAACAGAGGCACCGAGGCAACTTGCCGGAACTCCGGTGCTGTCTTGGGACTCTCCACATGTGCACTCACTTGTTCCGCGATGTTACTCCTCTCTGCGTCTTCTGGTATACTGTACAGCTCTTGCAGCATGGGCCCTTTTATATTGGGCTCCAAGAAAATGGCCGCCGCCCGAAAGGATGTCAGCAGTGCAGCGCTGACTTAAGCTCCCCTGGCAACAAGTGGTGGATCTTCACAGTTCCACTTTGGCATGGAGACAGCGACATGATTTCCTCATCCAGGGGCGCGGGATATTTTTGCTTGCTTCTCCGCTGCATCTTTAACCCGTTCAGGTACCGGAAATGCAGGATAACGTAACATGTTTTTTCTTTTAATTTGTACATAATTTTTGCGTCTTTAGCAGTTTTCCAAATAACAGGCAGCAAACTTTTCTTCACCTCCCCCTCTATTTCACAAAGTCCCGTACACTTTCTGGAGCAAAATTCTGTCGCATCGGCATGCGATTTTTGCAAATGGTATTAGGCACAGTTCAGACTAGGGGGGAGGACTTGTGGCATATGGCGCACACCCGTTTCCTGTTTGTGACGCCAAAAGTTGTGGTGTGTAGAGGTGCAATGTAGGGCTGACGTTGTAACCCTGGGAACAGTTGTTATTAATAGTGTTGAGCGGCATAGGCCATATTCGAATTCACGAATATTCGCGAATATATGGACGAATATTCGTCATATATTCGCGAATATTCGCATATCCGTTATATTCTCGTTTTATTTTCGCATATGCGAATATTAGCATATACAAAATTAACATATGCGAAAATTCGCATATACGAAAATTAGCATATGCGAATTTTCGCATATGCGAATTTTCGCACGCCAGTCTCACACAGTAGTATTAGAGCCTTCTTTACACCACACAAGCTGGAAGCAGAGAGGGATGATCACTGTGATGTGTACTGTGAAAAAAAAAAAAAAAAAAAAACAATATTCGTAATTACGAATATATAGCGCTATATTCGCGAAATTCGCGAATATGCGATATTCGCGAATAATATTCGAATTGCGAATATTCGTGAGCAACACTAGTTATTAACCCCTTCTTTTCGTGATGCCAGGGCGTGGTTTAGACTTAACCACCCGAAGGTATTATCGCTGTTCCTGGGCTAAGCACGGGGGCAATGGAGACAGCTTTACTGAGGGTAGACAGGTGATACAGTCCATGCAGTACAGCCAATCTCCCAAGGAGGGGACCAGTGACACAGGGGGACCTCGCAGGCTTGCTGGGACTTGCAGTATGTAGAGACACCTTACTGCAGGCCATGGTGACTATGTAGAAGACTTGATGGACTTTGTGGCTGCAGACTTTAGGCTTGAGGCCTCCAATGCTCCGGACACACACACTGAGGCAACTGCACTGGACCTCAGCAGGAGAAAGAATGCTGGAAGAGAGAGATTGTAGCTCCACCCCTGGTTTTATAGGCATGTCTGGCAAAGAGCCCATAGGTCACTTGAGGGGTCACCTGGTCACTAGTGCCTCTTGGGTAACAAGCACATGGTCACAGTAATTAAAGAAACATTACACTTTTAACACATAACAAATGTACATAGGGGATAACACTGCAGGGGGCCCTGGGGACATGGAGAGACTCTGCCTGAAAGGGCAGGAGAAGGGTACAGGGAAACACTATCCCGTATCGGGCCACCAAAGATAGGTATGAGATAGATAATAGAAAGATAGACAGACAGACAGACAGATAGATAGATAGATAGATAGATATGAGATAGATAATAGATAGATAAATAGACAAATAGACAGATAGATAGCTATGAGATAGATAGATAGATAGAAAGACAGACAGATACATACAAAGATCTTCCGCAGCACTCCAAGAGAATTCAAAAAGGTGATTTATTTATCCCATGCAAAAAAAAGGTGATACAATGTTTGTTCAGTATGTGCCCTATCGTCCTGTATTGTAGTTGTAGGTAGACACAAATGCAATTTTTCTTAGTTTTTGGTTGCAACAATTCCTCCCTCATTGTTGCTTGTACTTGTGTCTTGCGGCAATATGCGGTGAGTGTGACGTCTCTACTCTTCTTTTAAGTATTTTTAATTAATATATCAGCTGACACATGTTTGTAATTGCACTGTAATTATGAATTTTGCACATGTCTGAAGTTTACAAGTGAGGATCGGCACCTGAATTAGGACAGTGTTTGTCCCGCACAGCACTATGCTCTTTTTTTTATAATTGGTATTGTTTTGCACTTTTGATCTTTTTGTATTTGTTTAAATCTTAATTATGTAATACTTTTTTGTTGAATTGATTAATTGTTTAACACATAAATATGTGGCACTTCTACTCAAATGTATGCTTGAAAAAGCCGGTGTGAGACCGGTGAAACGTTGTATCACCTTTTTTTGCATGGGACAAATAAATCACCTTTTTGAATTCACTTGGAGTGTTGCAGAACCTCTTTGTATGCATCGATAGACAGACCGTGACCGGGTCTGCTCTGACAGCACCCACCTCACTTCTTCACCTTTGGGTTGTGCTGCTTTCCGCTGGTTTAGACAGATAGATAGACATGAGTGGGAGATATTACATAGATAGAAGAGATAGATAAAATATAGATATGATAGATGGATAGATAGACAGATAGATAGATATGAAATAAATAGATATGCGATAGATAGATAGATAGATAGATAGATAGAGTGGGGATCAAAAGTTTGGGCACCCCAGGTAAAAACTTGTATTAATGTGCATAAAGAAGCCAAGGAAAGATGGAAAAATCGCCAAAAGGTATCAAATTACAGATTAGACATTCTTATAATATGTCAACAAAAGTTAGATTTTATTTCCATCATTTACACTTTTAAAATAACAGAATACAAAAAATGGTGTCTGCAAAAGTTTGGGCACTCTGCAAAGCTGAGACCTGCCAGTGTCAGGGATTGATACAATACAGAAATTTAGGTGCACTACTGTGGTAGATGTATACAATGACATTGGCTAATCCCTCAACACTGATGTTAAAATTGAGACATTCGCCAGTGTATCCTTATATTAAGGACACACCAGAGCCCGCACACTAAACGCCAAGGTTTCTCAGATGGCACGGGACCTAACGCTAACCTACCTGGTGTGTATATTTGGAGGTGTGTAAACTCCATATGTTAATGCGCCTTGAACACTTTCCAGGCAGCATTAGGGTTGCACCTGTGAGGCCATGCACCTATATCAGCCAACTTGGGTGGGGCTTGTAGCCTCTCTCCCCCCTTCCATTGTATGTGTGCTCAGTCACGCTGGAGGGCAACTGGGAGCAGGTTGCATGTCGACCTAGTGCTGCTGTAATTGCCCACTGGCCCCTGGTTTTTGCTTTTTACGCACAGGTAGGTTAGCGTTAGGTCCCGTGCCATCTGAGAAACCTTGGCATTGGTGTGCGGGCTCTGGTATGTCCTCAATTTTAACATCAGTGTTGAGGGATTAGCCAATGTCATTGTATACATCTACCACAGTAGTACACCTAAATTTCTGTATTGTATTATTCTAATTGTTACACATCCACACCGTTCATCTGGTGTAGGATTCTATTGTGGCACTTGTAGTCCGCTGCAGGCATCCTCCATTGTATGCATTTTTATGCTGGGGATCGCCCTTAGCAACGGACTACAAGGGCAGGATCTGCTCCCCAGTATATATACACAACTGCATTTGGGGTTGAGCACCTCCAGCCATTTGAGACCACATTTTTTGTTGTTGTTTAAAAGTGTCAGGGATTGTTCTCAATAATCATCTGGAAAGACCAGGTGATGTCAATCTCAAAGGTTTTAAATTCCCAGGCTCATCTGACCTTGCCCCAACAATCAGCACCATGGGTTTTTCTAAGCAGTTGTCTAGAAGTCTGAAACTGAAAATAGTTGACGCTTACAAAGCTGGAGAAAGGTAGCAAAACATTTTCAGATGTCAATATCCTCGGTTCGGAATCTAATTACGAAATGGTAGTCGTCAGGAACAGTGGAAGTTAAAGCAAGATCTGGAAGACCAAGAAAATATCAGACAGAACAGCTTGCAGGATTGTGAGAAAAATAATTCAAAACCCACGTTTGACTGCACAATCCCTCCAGAAAGATCTGGCAGACACTGGAGTTGTGGTACACTATTCCACAATAAAGAGACACTTGTAAAAATATGGTCTTCATGGAAGAGTCATCAAAAGAAAACCTCTTCTACGTCCTCACCACAAAAATCAGCGTTTGAACTTTGCAAATGAACAAATAGACAAGCCTGATGCATTTTCGAAAAAGTTCTGTGGACCGATGAGGTTAAAATTGAACTTTTTGGCCAAAATGAGCAAAGGTACGTTTGGAGAAGAAGGGGAACAGAATTTAATGAAAAAAACCTCTGTCCAACTGTTAAGCATGGGGGGGGATCAATCATGCTTTGGGATTGTATTGCAGCCAGTGGCACAGGGAACATCTCACGAGTAGAAGGAAAAATGGATTCAATAAAATTTCAGCAAATTTTGGATGCTAACTTGATGCCATCTGTGAAAAAGCTGAAGTTAAAGAGAGGATGGCTTCTACAAATGGAAAATGATCCTAAACACACCTCGAAATCCACGGGGATTACATCAAGAGGCGTAAACTGAAGGTTTTGCCATGGCCTTCATAATCTCCTGACCTCAACATAATTTAAAATCTATGGATAGACCTTTAAAGAGCAGTGCGTGACAGACAGCCCATAAATCTCAAAGAACTGGAAGACTTTTGTAAGGAAGAATGGGCAAAGATACCTCAAAAAAGAATTGAAAGACTGGCTACAAAAGCATTTACAAGCTGTGATATTTGCCAAAGGGGGCAGAACAAGATATTAACTCTACAGGGTGCCCAAACTTTTATAGATATATAGATAGATGTGAGATAGATAAATAGATAGATAGATATGAGATAGATAGATATGAGATGGATAGACAGATCGATAGATAGATATGAGATAGATCGATATGAGATAGATAAATAGATATGAGATAGATAGATAGATAGATAGATAGATAGATATGAGTTAGGTAGTTAGATAGATAGATAGATATGAGATAGATAGATAGATAGATATGAGATAGATAGGTAAATAGATAGATAGGAGATAGATAGAAAGATAGGAGATAGATAGATATGAGATACATAGATAGATATGAGATACATAGATAGATAGATATGAGATAGATAGATATGAGATAGATAGATAGATAGGAGATAAATAGATAAATAGATCCAGATAACAGCAGCACATAAACAGTAGGTGCAAACAAGGTTAAGATTTATTGCATCATTCCAGTGTATACAAAGCAACGTTTCTGCGACCTCTCGTCCCCATCTTCAAGCTCAACTCAGTGACCCTCAGTGGATTTATCCCCTCACCAAGGCTCCTACTCAGCGTGCACCTTCAAACTACATTTTCATCTCTGGTTGTGCTGCTCTCCTGGGAATTTTAGATAGATAAATAGATAGAATTCTTAGGCCATTTCTCAAGGCAAGTTGAAGTAGTATACAGCTAGTATTTGTGTTATATTAACAAAGTAACATTAAATCAACCTAAAACATTAAGATTTACCAATGTCGCTCACAACCTGTAATACAATCCCTTCTTAACATATTGAAAAAAATTGACATGAATAAAAAAAGATGTAAAAACAAATAGTGATTCCAGCATGAACTTACATCTCACCCATAAAAGTCTCCTATTGACTTTTATATGTGTCAGTCTTCACTGTAACTCTAGTATTATATTCATAACCAGAACGAGAAAGCGCTAACTGAATGATGTTATAGGTGAAAATTAAATAGAACAATATAAATTCTGCAAAAAATATAATATATACGAAATGTCCTCTACAGCAGTGGTCTTAAACTGTGGCCCTCCAGATGTTGAAAAACCTCAACTCCCAGCATGCCCGGACAGCCAACGGCTGTCCGGGCATTCTGGGAGTTGAAGTTTTGCAACATCTGGAGGGCCACAGTTTAAGACCACTATTTTACAGAATACAAAGTCTTTAGTATCTGGAGCATCTGGATCTTTCCGATATTATTACTGGAGACAAATTTAACGCCATTCTCCTCTTTCCCTAATTTCAGAAGGCGCTTTTTATATCTTCGTTCGTGCGATCTGACTAATATCACCACAGAGGGCAGCAACAGACAGCGCAGCTCCTCGGTATTTCACAATAGAGGGAAAAAAAAATTTCAAATATCTCAACAACCTGGTAAACAGAGGCATTAAAGAGATTCATGCTCCAGCCCATAGAAAGGTGTTGAGATGAAAATAATTTTTAATTGATTTTGTTCTTTGTTATATCTGTCTGCCGTTAAAATATATGAGAAACTTCCTAAGCAAACCTCATTTCATGCTCAATTTATTTTGCTTTTAAGCTTTGTCCAACTTTTTTTGAAACACTGAGCAGATCGCATTATTTAAAAAATGTTTGCATTCCGGATTGTTTTATTTTTCACTGGATTTTTCCTTTCTAAAAATATTAATCAAAATGTATTTATTTATGTGTTTATTTATTTATTTATTTATTTATTGTTTAAATGATATGATCTGTTAAATACAAATATTCTGCATTTGTTTCAATTTGGTTGTTGTCTCTCTGATATGAGAAAAAGATTGGCTGGAACTGCGCAACTAGCATTTAGGGTAGCACATAAATTAATATATGTTTCATTTATTTGTATAAATTATGTAATAAATATAAATAAAAATTTGATATTTATATTTTATTTCATTTCATACTTTAGTTATTTATAGGTTAAATTGACTAATGTTTTTATTCAATAATATTGTATATAGTATTATAGCTATATGTTTTATTTCAGGTCATACTTTTTATATACTGTTTACCTATTTAATTTGTGTTATTATTATTTAGATAATACATTTTTTTTTTACTTATTTATTTATTTAATGATAGAAATATTGATATTTCATGTAACTATTGTATATTTTCTATTACATTTTATAGGATGATCTTTTGCTTTGGTTTTCACCAATCCCCTTATTTCTTAATAAAATTAGTCAATTGTTTTTTTTTTAAGTTGGAGTAGTATTGTTTGTGCTATAAATGCTAGCATCAAGTTAGGCCATGTTCACACTACGGAATTCAAGCGGAATTCCACGAGCGGACAATTGTTCCGCGCATAGAAAGAACATGTTCATTCTTTGCGCGCATTCCACGAGCACTGCATAGCCGTCAATGGTGGCGGCTCAGTGCCCCGTGGCCCTAGTGCCACAGTATGCTCGGCGGCGGCCGCCAGGCGGAATCTCCGCTCGCGGATTTCAGCCCGCGAGAACTCCGTAGTGTGAACATGGCACTACACAGAAAAAAGTAGTATAGCAGTGCAAATAGTGTGTAGATTTCCCATAGGGCCAGAATGGTGAAAATACAGAAGAATATACATTTTATCTAGCACTATGGGTGGCATTTATCCAGACCAGCCTTGTTACACACTGGCCGACATTTATCATTGTCTTTAGACAGTTTTTTGTGTCTAGAAAAGGTGCAAAAAAGGCGCAAGCAGGGTTTATTTGCGCCTTTTGGTTTACACATTTCCGCTGATTTTGAGTTGTAATCCATTGATTTTGGCAATACACATGATATGGAAGGGTTTTATCAACGTCGCCTTTTTGTAAAAATGTGCAAAAAAGGCGCAAAGCCGCTGAAAGTCTCTAAAACTACACCCGCCCAGACTTAGCTTAGCTTTTGGTGTATGTAAAGAGAGAAATTTCAGAAAATGTGACCTGCACAAAATTTATTAAATGCTCTGCGACCATTTAGTAAATTCGGTGCTCCTACACATTACCAGCACACAAAAAAAGGTGTACAAAAATACTTCACTTACACCTACAATGATAAATGCCGATAATGCAAAATTCGTCTGACTTGTGCTTTGCCTGATTTATTAAAGTGTACCATTGACATGGATATGGCAAAAGTTTTTATCAGTCAGGGACAGGGTCTGTGTGTTCAGCACCAACCCATGACAAGATCGAGCAGGGTAGCGGTGTGCGGCCGTACACTTCCCTCTCCACAGACCTTGGTGCCCGCCCCATAGACTTACATTACAAGGCCACTCAGGTCACGTGACAAAGAGCTGAAAGAGATCACGCTAAGCGCACACTTCTCCCGTCTCGTTCTCATGATCAGTTGGGGTCTGAACACTTAGATAACCAACCAATAACACATTTTAAAATGTCATTACGACATATCGAATCAGACAGTGAATCTGCCCGTGTGGCGTGTTTTTCTGAGATCTAGACTAGCTCGGAGCTAGCGTAGATTTTAGCTACAATATGTGCAAACTTTGTAGTGTAAATTGTAATAAATATGGCATTGCAGGAGATCACAGCCCTTTTACGCCCATTTTATGCTAAGCACCACCCACTTGGCAGGCAAGGCATGAAGTTGAAAAGTCTCACCCAATTTTTATTCAACATGGAAGCTTGTGCAAAAATTTTGCACATTTTTTAAATCTCCACTTGCAACCACAGACATTGATAAATTCCCCCCCTACGTTTGTAGAAATATCTAAAACAAGTTACCAGAGTATGACTTTGACATACAACGTATACCATGTCCTTGCATACCATGACTAAATACTCGTGTGTGTCATGTTTGTGTGTTTGAAATTCATTGGAATGGAAGGTGTACCCTGTCAGACATTTGTAACATGTTTTTAAAGATTTTTTCAGAAAAGATTTGCCTATTTCATGGATTATCTTTTAGTTTTTTCTTTTTTCTACCGTATAGACACAAAACAAATTTAGTTTTAGTATATACTTTGAATTCACAGAAACAAGAAAATAGTAGTGGATAATATGGACTTGTGACACATTCGGACATTTGTATAAAAAATAATCAACAAATGCAGATAGAAATGTTAGTCATGCTCAACAAATTAGTCTGAGACTTGTAAGGTTACAGGAGTTATTTCCCTTTATAACAAAATAAAGCCTCCTCTGTTCAACTGATGATGTCCCTGCCTGTCTTTTCTGTCTGAGATGAAGACCCTGCAAATGCTTAACTTGTTTTGTTGTTAAGAAAAATCATTAAAAATATACTTTAAAAAAAATATATAAATAAAAAAGAATACATAATTTGCACCATTCTTACAGGGACTACTTCTTTCATGGGTTGTGGCTGGAATTGAGAATCAGCCCTATTCAAATAAATGGGGCTGAACTATAATACCAAGCACATCCTTAGTACAAAAGTATTGACGATCAGCTCCATTTTCTCTCTTTAAACTTCACCAATTTGCTGGGATCCTTTAGGCCCCTCCCCACCTGCTAAACCCCACCGACTTTTGTGAGGGGAGTGAAAAGTCTCAAATAATAATGCAAATTTGACACGTGCCATAATTAAGAAATGAATAACAAATCCCTCAAATTGTGTTTTGGTGAGAGCTTTGGTGAATGCTGTTGATTCCTGTGCAGCAAAATGTAACTATAATAGGCCATGGTTAGAGGGGTACTCCTAGAAACTCAAATTATCCATTATCCATATAATAAGGGATAAGTATCCGATTGCTGTGGGGGGTACAACCCCTGGGACCCCCGCAATCTCCTGCAATGGGCCCGGTAACTCAGCCATTGTCAGAGCACTCCTGTCCCCAGACTTAGGCTACATTCACACTGCCGTTTATCTCCGGCAGTGTAAAGCCCATTATTTTAGGATCGAGAATAGCTGGAGAAAAAATTGTACTCGCACCATCTTTTTCTCCGGCTATTCTCTCCGAAAACAATGGCGCCCAATGGACCCCATTGACTATAATGAGGTCCATTGGGACCCGTTATTGGCTGTTATCAGGGGTCAAGTCCTGGGGAAAAAAGTGTGGGAACTCACCCAAGATTTCCACTTAAAGGGCTACTCCGTCCCTAGACATCTTATCCTAAGATGTCTGATCGCAGGGGTCCCGCCACTGGGGACCCCCGCAATCTCCCTGCTGCACCCGGCATTCGTTTAGAGCGTTGGGTGCAGCACCGGAGGCTCGTGACGTCACGGCCAGAGCCCCTCAATGCAAGTCTATGGGAGGGGGTATGACGGCCATCACGCCCCCTCCCATAGACTTGCATTGAGGGGGCATGGCCGTGATGTCACGAGCTTCTGCCCCCCTTCCCCAGTCATTCGGCACAGAGCGAAGTTCACTCCATGCAATGGATGTCTGGGGTGTTACAGCCAAGATCGATGGGGTCCCCAGCGGCGGTTCCCCCCGCGTTCAGACATCTTATCCCCTATCCTTTGGATAGGGGATACGATGACTAGGGACGGAGTACCCCTTTAAGGTTTGGTCCTGCAGGACTCCTGCTAATGGGAACTGCGTTCCTGCTGTGGAAAAAGTGCAGGAACTCCATTCCCGTGAGTTCCTGCAGGACTTGAACCCAGGAGTGATAATGGGGTACTACTGTCTTAAAGGGGTACTACTGGGGAAAACAATTTTTTCTTCCTTCCATTACTTATCAGCTGCTGTATGCTACATACCAGGGTGCCTCCAACTGTTGCAAAACTAAAACTCCTAACATGCCCGGACAGCTAAAGCTACGACCTTTCACACCAAATTATTATTTGCCTGAAAGCCATTTCAATCTTCTTTAGTTTCGTATATGTAAACCCAGCCCTATGTTTAGGTATACCTATTTATTTATCCCTTACTGCAGGGACATGTTTCCCAACAAGGGTGCCTCCAGATGTTGCAAAACTACAACACACAGCATGCCCGGACAGCCGTAGGCTTTTTCTCTGCTTTTTCTCTGCCAGGTTCTTCCCCTGCATATATTATATAGATAATCAATCCTGATAGTTCTCTTACTTATTGCCGAATTAGGCAGATAACAGACTGCTCGGGAATTAACAGCGTGAAGAGATGATACTTTACTTAAGCAATCTCCCTACAAGCAATGATGATTCCATCCCTGGCATAATGAATTGGACATGAGACATCTGCTTAACAGGTTGTCACATCTTCAAGAAGTTTGCTTCAGAAGGTAAAGAATCACAATGTAAAGCTAGATGACAAAACAAAAAAAAAAATTTAAATAAATGTTTTTTGGGGGGGTAACAACATTTCCCCCCCTGGAAAAAAAATTGCAATAGCGAGATCTCCTTTATAGAGTGAACTCAATATATTATAATGAAATCTGTCCTTTCCTGACTCTTTCGCTAAGCGAATGTGTGTGATGTGTGTCAGTCAGAGCTATCGGGCAAGTGGCTTTAAGGATGCCAAGTGGCAAGATTTAAGATTTACTGTAGCAGAAATGTGTTATGGAAGCCGCACTTATGTCTTAGGAGAATTTACAGTACAGCAGCCTGCAACATATTGAGTGAAGTAAATAAATGTAAAATAATAATAATAATGATAAAAATAATAATAATAAATTATTCTTATTATTATTAGTGGTAGTAGTAGTAGTAGAAGTAGTAGTAGTAGTAGTATTGGTAGTGTTTTATAATACTACTGATAGTAATAATATTTTAAAAAAATTATAATGTAAATAACGTAATAATAATAACAATATAAAATTAATAGTAATTCAAAACTGTTATGAGCATCTGTAGCAGAAATGTGTTCTAAAATACACATTTATGTCTTAGGATAATTTGATACGTCTTAGGATCATTTACAACACAGCAGCTGCCAACATATTGAGAGAAGTAAATAAATGTAAAATAATAATAATAATAATAATAATAATAAAAATAATAATACATTAATATTATTATTATTATTATTATTAATAGTAGTAGTAGTAGAAGTAGTAGTAGTAGTAGGAGGAGGAGGAGGAGGAGCAGTAGTATTTTCTACTACTGCTGATAATTATAATAATAATATTTAAAAAATAATGTAAATAACTCATGAAAATAATAACAATATAAAAATAATAATAATTCAAAACTGTCATGAGCATCTGTAGCAGAAATGTGTTCTAAAATACACACTACACACTTATGTCTTAGGATAATTTACAAAACAGCAGCTGGCAACATATTGAGAGAAGTAAATAAATGTAATATAATAATAATAATAATAATACTAATACTAATAATAATAATAATAATAATAATAATTATTATTATTATTATTATTATTATTATTATTAAAGGAAATCTGTCATCAGTGTCACCTGCCCTAACCTGTCAGTACAGACAGATAGTGCAAGTGACACTGATGACAACGATACTTACCTGGTCCTGTTCCGTGGTCCTGTTCTCCCACAATCTTCAGCAGCATCTTCTGTTCCGGGGCCGACTTGAAGCATGGGCGGAGCTTAGTGACGTCACCGTTGTTCTTTGCTAGCAGTGGGACCTAGCAGAGAACAGCAGCGGTGACATCATTAACCTCCACCTATGCTCTGCGGAAGAGCCAGAGCACGGAACGGGACCAGGTAAATATCATTGTCATCAGTGTCCCATCAGGTTAGTGCAGGTGACACTGATGAAAGATTTCCTTTAAAGAGGTTATCCAGGAATAGAAAACCAGAGCTATTTTCTATTAGAGATGAGCGAATTTACAGTAAATTCGATTCGTCACGAACTTCTCGACTCGGCAGTTGATGACTTTTCCTGCATAAATTAGTTCAGCTTTCAGGTGCTCCTGTGGGATGGAAAAGGTGGATACAGTCCTAGGAGACTTTTTCCTAGGACTGTATACACCTTTTCCAGCCCACCGGAGCACCTGAAAGCTGAACTAATTTATGTAGGATAAGTCATCAACTGCCGAGCCGAGAAGTTCGGGACGAATCAAATTTACTGTAAATTCGCTCATCTCTATTTTCTATTAAATACTGCTCCCAGTCTGTCTCCAGGTTGGGTGGGGTATTACAACTCGGCTCCATTCACTTCAGTGGAACTGAGCTGTAGAACCACACCCAAATGGGAAACAGACAGGGATCGGTTTCTGAAAAAAAGTATCTCTATTTTTCCTGGATAACCCCATTAATAATAATACATTATTATTATAAGTAGTAGTAGTAGTAGTAGTAGTAGTATTTTATATTACTACTAGTACTGCTCATGATCATACATTATTATATATAAAAAAAAAATATATATATATATATATATATATATATATATATATATATATACATATATGTATATATATTATAAGAAAATAATGATATTTTTAAACTTTAACCAGCATCTGTAAGCAGAGATGTGTAATAGAATCAGTAATTGCAGCACAGTAGCCGGCAACATATTGAGAGAAATAAACACATGCAATATAATATTATTAATAATATTGTCAGTAGTAGTATTATCAACTACTACTACTGCTACTACTACTAATAATAATAATAATAATAATAATAATATTGTTGATAATTATTTAAAAAAATAATAATAATGCAAATAAATGATTAGATGATAATAACAATTCAAAACTGTAATCAGCATTTCATAGTCATCTTACATTAAAAACTTGCTTTATACAATTTCTTGAAAGTCTTCAAATGCCTATACATCAGATATCCGTCAGCTCATGTACGTGCCAAGATAAAGGATTTGTGTAAAATCAACAGTAAATAGAATAAATAAAACTATAGTCAGAGAATAGTGATTTTAGGAAAATCCTAGGCTGGGCTCACACAGTGCAAAATGAAAAAAAAAAAAAAGCAGTAAAATAGATATAAACTGTGGCATTTTTTTTTTTTTATCAGCACTTATCAGTTTTTGAAAAGTGCTGGAAAACTGAGCAGAGACGTGGGTGTGGTCTCTTCATTTTTGACAGATTTATTAAAGGGGTTCTCCTTTGCCCTGCCTTCCGGAGCTCCGCTCGCAGCTTCCGGAAGTTTATTACTCCGAACTCTGTGTGCGGGCTTCCGTGTTCGAGGCCGCCCCCTCGTGACGTCACGCCCGCCCCCTCAATGAAAGTCTATGGAAAGGGGTGTGACCGCTGTCATGCCCCCTTCCCATAGACTTTCGTTGAGGGGGCGGGCGTGACGTCACGAGGGGGCGGCCTCAAACACGGAAGCCCGCACACAGCGTTCAGAGTAACAAACTTTGGACGCTGCAAGTGGAGCTCCGGAAGGCAGGGCAACGGAGAACCCCTTTAATACTAAAGTCTGAAAATGAGGTATATTTCATCATTTTAATTCCTGCTTTAGATGCCACATCCTACCTTTCACCTTAACAGTGGCCTTGCAGAGTTAACAAATAATTATTTTTGACTTTGCAGAATCACACATGTCAGTCGAAGGAGGAACTTCATGGGAATAAGCAAATTTGTTGCAGATGTTGTCCTTTGTAGGATTTGAACCCCAGCACTGCAAGGCTGACCATTGAGCCACTGTGTCCATTTATGGGGGGATTTGAACCCAGGACCCCAGTGCTGCAAGGTAACAGTGCTAACCACTGAGCCACCCATAAATGGCCAGCACAGTGGCTCAATGGTTAGCACTGTTGCCTTACAGCGCTGGGTTCAAATCCTACAAAGGACAACCTCTGCAACAAGTTTGCTTATTCCAATGAAGTACGTCTCTGGACTGACGGGTGAGATGCCAGTGTCGGCCTTCGTGTTTCTGCAAAGTCAAAAATAGTTCTTTCTTAACTCTGCAAGGCCACTGTTAAGGTGAAAGGTGGGATGTGACATCTAAAGCAGCCAAGGTCCCTATCAATGAAGGAAGAAGCAGGGAGGTGGAAGGTGGAAGCTGAAGATTGCACTGCCGAGGAACATCAGGTAAGTCTGGACTGTTTTGCAACAGGGGATGTTTTATTAAAACAAAAATATCGATACACACAACGCTTTTCAAGACCGCTCCATTTTTTTTCATCAGGACGCCTTCATTGTGTGCACGCTTGCTTGTCAGCGTGGGAAGCCGCTGCAACCGAATTCCTTCTTTTGCACAACATCACAAGGTCCATTTGAATCTATGTGTCCTGAAGTTGTGCCTCAAGTGGTTCCACAGAAGGAAGTTGTCTTTTGTTTAAGGACCCTATCAAACAACTCTGCATATCTACATGTTCAGATTGGGAGTTATATTTTACCATCAGGAGTATTTGCATGTTTCAGCCGGATCAATAAAATAACTATTATTTTCTGAGCATTATACAAGCTTGCGATGGGGGGAGAGGGGCTGTCACCCAACTCTGAATTCTGGTCCACACTTTGTGTAATCCTCTTTGGTCAATGGGGTAGAGGAGGGATTTCCTGAAAGAGAATTTTGTGCGCTTGTCACTCAATTCTTACAATTATAACACTATGGTGATGTAATCCTATTTCCTACAAAGCTACTGTGAGATAGCATTACAATATTATCCTCCTATTTCTTTGAGCACAAATCCCCCACCCCCATCCAGCGGAATTATGGAACTTCAAATCTAGTGACACTGAATGCGCTGTTATAGTTGTCAAACCCCATTAAAGTGTCAGGCATAATTCGATACCGTTAGCATTACTCTAAAAATACATTTTATAATTAAATAAAAAAATAAATAAAAATAAAAAAACAGGTAGGGAGCTCTAAAATGAAGATAGTCTGCCACAGTGATGGCTTACCTTCAGGAGAATATTATCAGTATATCATATATTGCTGGAAGCAAAAGTAGCAATACCCTACTGGGCCCCTCATGTGTATGTTCCTGTGTTACACTAACCAAACACTTCAGATATCTTTTGGTTGAACACTCATTTAGCTGAAAGCTAGCTCTCACAATCACTGCCTCCCATACACTTGCATGCTCTGCTTGTTTGAGTGTGCATGTGTTCTCAATGGGCAGAGGGAAGTAAAATGTTGTTGTCTCCTAAAATCCAACAGCCATATATTTTTGTCTCCTAAAGTCTGACATCTAGACTATGAAGAGTCTAGGAACAGTTAGGATGGATCGATTAGTTGAAGGAGTACTCCTGTGCCCCAGCCATCAGAACATCTGGTTCAGAAAGCTTGGACTAGCGTCCGCAGTCACAATGTCATGGCCACACACCGTCCATTGATGTCTATGGGAGGGGGTCTGATGGTCGATCCGGAACCGGATGTTCCGAAGGCTGGGGCATGGGTGTACCCCTTTAATGTGGTTTGCTGATCTGATAGAAACAAATGGGTTTTGCTGACTAGTTGGTTTTAAAACTAGTTTTGTCAAATTTTTTCTAGAGGTAGCCATACACCTCCATTAGCTATTTAGCTGACAGCTACCTCTCTTGATCTCTCCTTCCCCATGAATGTTCTTCGCAACCAAAAGTTTATGTGTTTTCAATAAAAGAGTGTTTTCTTCTTATGTGTTCTCAATGAGGGGAAGCTGCTGTCAGACATCCCTGTAGACAGCTTAAAGGGGTATTCCAGGGAAAACCTTTTTTAACATATATCAACTGGCTCCGGAAAGTTAAACAGATTTGTAAATTACTTCTATTAAAAAATCTTAATCCTTCCAATAGTTATTAACTTCTGAAGTTTTCTGTCTAACTGCTCAATGATGATGTCACGTCCCGGGAGCTGTGCATGATGGGAGAATATCCCCATAGGAACTGCACAGCTCCCGGGACGTGAGTCATCAGAGAGCAGTTAGACAGAAAACAACAACTCAACTTCAGACACTAATAACTATTGGAAGGATTAAGATTTTTAAATAGAAGTAATTTACAAATCTGTTTAACTTTCCGGAGCCAGTTGATATATATAAAAAAAGTTTTGGCCTGGAATACCCCTTTAAGTCTCAGATAACAAAAGGGTCGGCCAGTTAAAATTTAGAGTTCCTAGTCCTCTTCTTCCTCAACAAAATCTCTCAAGAGAGAGTTAGGAGGGTCCCCTCACACTTTAGATAGCTGGTCAGTCTTAGGGGGCATAGCTATAGGCGGTGCAGAGGTAGTAGTCGCGCCAGGGCCCTGGTGCCTAAGGATGCCCCAAAGCATATCTTCCCTCAGAAGAGACCAATATTATAATTGGCACATGGGGCAGTTTACGATTTTGCATTGTGGCCCAAGAGCTACAAGGTACGCCATTGAGTAAAGTTTGACTAACATATGTGTGGACCTTTATGTGTATGTTTCAGCACTTCTAGACCCTATGAGTAGCGGAATAAGTAATATCTGACTTCTAAAAGGTTGAAATGGTTCCGGCAAAGATCACTGTAGGTGTCTTTCGAACCTGGCAACAAGCCATTGAGCCATTGAGAGGAGGGGACCAGGCTGGGTTGGCTACATCCTTATTTTACTAGATCACGGAGTCCATCTGATGTAAATATTTTTATACTGTTAAACTGATTAGAACCATTTAAATCACTAAACCTCTAGATAATAGAATAATGTACAATAATTATACTAGAGAATAAATACAAATCTTCAAAAGCTACTAAAGCAGTATAGAGTACAGAGATGGTTTACATTAAAGATTGACTTTACAAACTACGCATACACCTGAAAAATCTGCTGGGAGCATAAACTTATATAGTCCTGCCAAGTAATTGCCCTCTATTAAGCCCACAAATCAGTATGAACCAGTATAAAGTACAGGGACAGGAAGGTTTTTTGGCCAAACGTAGAACCTATGTAGAAGGTTATTTCATATTGTAGCAATGTCAGATATGCACTAACCTGGTATAGGCGTGCAATTAATAGGCACAACTACTAAAAGCCTTAAAGGGGTACTCTGCTGTAAACATCTTATCCCCTATCCAAAGGATAGGGGATGAGATGTTAGATCATGGGGGTCCCGCCACTGGGAACCCCTGCAATCTGCGCCACCGAACCCCAGTTAATCACTGCACAGAGCAAACTCTGCTCCATGCCCAATGACTGGCGATGTCGGCCGCAAAGTCCACTCCATTTACATCTATGGGAGGAGGCTTGACGGCTATGTACTAGCTGCCACGCCCCCTCTCATAGACATGAATGGAGGGGGCTTGGTGTGATGTCACAAACGCGGAAGCTGCAAGCTTCTGTGTTCTGGCCGTTGTCGCTGCTGGCCCGGAGATCGTGGGGGTCCCCAGCAGTGGGACCCCCGCAATCAAACATCTTAATTTGTTTAACCCCTTAAGGACCAAGGACGTACCGGTATGTCCTAGGTCCTGCTCTCCTGATATAACGCGGGGTTACAAAGTAACCCCACATCATATCACGGCGGGCCCGGCGTCATAGTGAAGCCGGGACCCGCCTCTAATAGCGCGCAGCTCCGATCGCGCCGCCGCGCGCTATTAACCCTTTAGTCGCTAAAAGCGAAAGTTGCCGGCTAGCTCAGTGGGCTGTTCGGGATAGCCGTGGCGAAATTGTGGCATCCCGAACAGCTTACAGGACAGCGGGAGGGCCCCTACCTGCCTCCTCGCTGTCCGATCGCCGAATGACTGCTCAGTGCCTGAGATCCAGGCATTAGCAGTCATGCGGCAGAATCGTCGATCACTGGTTTCCTATGAGAAACCAGTGATCAATGATGAAGATCAGAGTGCGCAGTGTTATAGGTCCCTATGGGACCTATAACACTGCAAAAAAAAAAGTGAAAAAAAAAGTGAATAAAGATCATTTAACTCCTCCCCTATTAAAAGTTTGAATCACCCCCCTTTTCCAATAAAAAAAAACACAGTGTAAATAAAAATAAACATATATGGTATCACCGTGTGTGGAAATGTCCGAATTATAAAAATATATCATTAATTAAACCGCTCGGTCAATGGCGTGCGCGCAAAAAAAATCCAAAGTCCAAAATAGTGCATTTTTGGTCACTTTTTATATAATTTAAAAATGAATAAAAAGCGATCAATAAGTTCTATCAATTCAAAAATGGTACCGTTAAAAATGTCAGATCACGGCGCAAAAAATGAGCCCTCATTACGCCCCATACACGGAAAAATAAAAAAGTTATAGGGGTCAGAAGATGACAATTTTTAACGTATTAATTTTCCTGCATGTAGTTATGATTTTTTCCAGAAGTCCGACAAAATCAAACCTATATAAGTAGGGTATCATTTTAATTGTATGGACCTACAGAATAAAGATAAGGTGTCATTTTTACCGAAAAATGTACTACGTAGAAATGGAAGCCCCCAAAAGTTACAAAACAGCGTTTTTTTTTTCAATTTTGTCGTACCGTTTCACCGTAGATTTTTGGGCAAAATGACTGATGTCATTACAAAGTAGAATTGGTGGTGCAAAAAAATAAGCCATCATATGGATTTTTAGGTGCAAAATTGAAAGAGTTATGATTTTTTAAAGGCAAGGAGCAAAAAACGAAAATGCAAAAACGGAAAAAACCCCGGTCCTTAAGGGGTTAAGATTCCTAGTTTCTTAAATAAAGGTAAGTATCTCAGAAATGTATTTTTTGCCTTCTAGGTTATTGACACTTTTGACGTCTGATTCCAACCATAGAAAATTGACAACAGGCAGTAAAATAAAGATATTAATCCTTTTTAATATTTTTTTTTATATTTTCAATCATGTCCTGGGATCTTTATAGGGCCACACATATGATCCAGCGACCGGTCATATGGTCCTGGCTGCCTGATACCTGGCTAGGTAAACACCTGTCGATCTAGGAGATTGAAGCTGATAATGGGCAGGAGGTTAACTAGGGTTAGGGGTGTAATAAAGCCTTTAGAAACTCATCTACACTGGAGGAAAGCCTAGTGTTGAAAACAAAATAGAAGTGGAGGGTGATGGATCACCAAGATATTGCATACTGTATATATGTATATATTCATATATATATGCAAAGTCCAGGAATCACAGCACCAATAGGTCTAGGATCTTCATAAGCTGGTTTCTTTATTCACCCCAAAAATACAACGTTTCGGCAACAATAGCCTTTATCAAGCATTTTAACATTTTTAACAATAGCCTTTAACATGCTTGATAAAGGCTATTGTTGCCGAAACGTTGTATTTTTGGGGTGAATAAAGAAACCAGCTTATGAAGATCCTAGACCTATTGGTGCTGTGATTCCTGGACTTTGCACACATTAACACCAGGCTGGCTGCCTGGGTGTTTCACATGCACGAAGGTTGGTCCCCGGTGCTGTCTCACACCAACCCTTGTATTCATATATATATATATATATATATATATATATATATATATATATATATATATATATGTTACAGTGAATACCCCCTTTTAGCTAAAACTGGTTTTCGCTAGTGAAACCAGTTATTACTGAATGCCTTTGTAAAACCAGACTTTACTGCTTTTCTCTAGTTAAAACAAGTACTTTTTGTTTTAGTAAAGACGGGTTTTAAAGGGGTACTCCCGTGGAAAAGTTTTTTATTTTTTAATCAACTTGTGTCAGAAAGTTTAACAGATTTGTAAATTACTTCTTTTAAAAAATCTTAATCCTTCCAGTACTTTTTAGGTGCTGTATTTTTAAGGGCTTTCATTTTTGGATTTCTCTTCTGTCACGACCACAGTGCTCTCTGCTGACATCTGCTGTCCATTTTAGGAACTGTCCAGAGAAGGAGAAAATCCCCATAGCAAATATATGCTGCTCTGGACAGTTCCTAAAATGGACAGCAGATGTCAGCAGAGAGCACTGTGGTCAAGACAGAAGAGAAATCCAAAAATTAAAACATTTCCTCTGTAGTATACAGCCCCTAAAAAGTACTGGAAGGATTAAGATTTTTTAATAGAAGTAATTTACAAATCTGTTTAACTTTCTGGCACCAGTGATTTAAAAAAAAAAAAAGTTTTCCACAGGAGTACCCCTTTAACTAGGGAAAAGCAGTACATTTTAGTTGTAACAAAGGCCTTCAGTAAGAATTGGTTTTCACTAGGGAAAACCAGTTTTAACTATAAAGGGGTTTTCACTGTAACATATATATATATATATATATATATATATATATATATATATATATATATATCCATATAAAGTATCAATAGTGAAATATGTGTGACCATGCTTGTTAATAAATAAATAATGTAAATTAATCCAAACGATGTCATCAAATAAATAATAGACCAATAAGCATAATGTAGGTTCAAGTATAATAATATAGAACAGGTAACAATTACCTAAGCCACATCTAAATATAGTACATATATTATGAGTCCCCAAGATAAACATAGTCATGACCCCCTCACCGATCACTACATTTTACATTGTAATTTCACTGGCGCATAAAAAAAAAAAACGAAATATTGATACATTCTTAAAGGGGTACTCCAATGGAAAACAAATATTTATAAATCGATTGGTGCGAGAAAGTTAAACAGATTTGTAAATTACTTCTATTGAAAAATCTGTCCCTGTGATCTGCCAAAAGTGCCAGTTCCCATGGTCAACCCAAGAACTAAAGATCCTGTCTATAGGAGAAATATAGCTGATTGAAGGAGGTTTAACCACTGAGACTTTTTTGAATGGAGCAGAAACGCACATTCTCAGCCTCCTCTCTATTCATTTCTAGATAACTACGGAGCATTGTTATATTTGGAAGTTCCATAGAGAAGAAATGGAGTGATGACCAAGCATGTTCACTGATGCTGCATTCGCTTGTGATCAGTGGAGGCCCCAACAATAGGATTGAGGCTAATTTCTTCCAAAAACAGCTCCATACATGTCTGCAGGTTGCATGTGGTCTTACAACTTGGCTCCATTAACTTAAAGGGGTACTCCGGTGCTCCAGCGTTCTGAACATTTTTTTCAGAATGCTCAGAGCTAGAGGCCGCGATCGTTATGTCACTGCCACACCCCCTGGCAATGTCACTGCCCCATCCCCTCCATTCATGTATATGGGAGGGGGTGTGTCTGCCGACACGCCCCCTCCCATACACATGAAAGGAGGGGGCGTGGTGTGACATCACAAGACGGCGTGGTCGTGTCATCACGAGCACGGCCAAAGGAACCCGGCATTTGTTCAGAACGCTGCGTGCTGTAAGAGATTGTGGGGGACACCAACAGCGGGACCTCCGCGATCAGACATCTTAGACATCCTTTGAATAGAGGATAAGATGTCTAGAAATGGAGTACCCCTTTAAATGAAACAATGCTGCAAAACTTAACCGGCAGACAAATGTGTAAGTTTTTAGACGACCTCAACTCTGTTTTTGTAGTGTTGGAGAACCCCTTTTAGGTTGTTGCATCACTAGTAATATCTTCCACTAGTGTATAGCTAAATATCTAAAATAAATGTAAAATATTCAAATATTTAACAAAAACTTCCAACAATTCATGTCATTACCTGATCAGTATCTCGGATCGCAACAACATTAAACAGCATTAATCCATCCTCCCATCCAGCAAGGGATCTGACGGGGGTTTCACTGCGGGGTCACCAGACTATTTCTCTCCATCTTGTTTTCTTCTTGCCAGGTGCTGTAAATTGTATTGTTAAATTACGATGTGAGATTATGCCTCCTACAACTGTACTGTAATATAATTGCTAAATGCAAATGAGACACTGTACAACATTTCCTTTGACTTGCTCATAAAGCCGAGCATTTTACATATTACGGTGAAGTGCATGTTATTAAGAAACAAATTAGAATGGAGTTTAATTTGGTTGAGAGACATGATACTGTAGTTTTATAGTGGTGCTCCAGTACCGAGACATCTTAGGGAGCTATTACCCTGTATTATATACAGCTCAAGTATTATTGATATGAATGCAATAAAATTGTTACCATTATACATTTAAATTAAATTCAGGAGCCTCGGTTTTAAGATACAAAGGCTTATTTACAGATCTCATGCTGACAATAAAGTATTGCGGCTGGTTGTATTGATTCAGTACAAGACAATACAGTAGACATATATTACTAGCGGACTTCAAGCTAGTCATGCAGAACCTTTGTAAATGAATGTCCACCTAAGAGGACAATTTTATTTAGCTGTTTAGTAATATCTGTTGAATTATTTCAGGGCCCCTATAGTTGTTGTCTACAAGATTTGCTGATATTCTGAATGACTAATGCTTTGTCATGCTGGACTAGTACCTACCATGAAAGCAGTCCATGCAACTTCTATGAGGCTTCATACAAGAAATTTCTTGCCTTCCTTCCCATTACAGTATATTTATCACTATGACTGACCAAAGGAGG
Organism: Hyla sarda; assembly: GCF_029499605.1. Taxonomy (NCBI): domain Eukaryota; kingdom Metazoa; phylum Chordata; class Amphibia; order Anura; family Hylidae; genus Hyla; species Hyla sarda. The sequence goes on from NC_079196.1 coordinate 36,436,424, forward strand.
GCAGAGGAATTTAGCTGTATGTTGGGCTGAAACCTATAAAGACAATTAAAGGAGAAATCCAGCAAAAATTTGCATATTCCCTATTCACAGGATAGGGGACAAGTATAAGTAGCTGCTAACAGGGAGTGGGGGGTCTGACCGCTGGGACCCCCTGCGATCTTAAAGACCCCGGCTCTCTCAGTGAGGAGCACTTGTTGTCTACCGGTAGATAGCATGCACTTCATTCATTTCTATGGGAGTGTTGAAAGACCCAAGTACAGCACTCGGGCATCATCTGTGCTCCCAAAGAAATCAATGGAGTGCATGCCGTCTACCGGTAGAGGACACATGCTCCTCACTGAGAGAGCAAGGGTTCTGAAAATCGTGGGCGGTCCTAGCAGTCAGACATGCTTCCCTGCGATCAGTTACTTATCCTCTATCCTGTGGATAGGGGATAAGTTAATTTTAGCTGAAGTTCTTCTTTAAGATGCCTATTGCAGAAGTTCTTCTGGGCACATAAAATTGTTCCTGCATTAGAGCTTTTAGTGTTTTACACCTTCCTGATTTCTTCTTTTTCTGCACAAAAGTATGAGGAAATATAAGATATATCTTATTAGAGAAAAATGCTTTCTTCTCTACTTATCAGGCTTATTACCTCACCACTCTCTCCATCAAAACCCTTCTTATCAGTTTATCATTAAGAGGAATTATTACAGCAGAGTGGAGATGGATTTTTATCTTCACTGAGGAATCAGGTTACACTGCTCATAGAAGTCTATGGGGAATAGAGGGGCAGATGGGGGGAGGAGGATGAGAGGAAGTAAAGGAAGAAAGCTATAAACCAAGTTATCCAAAGGTAGTAAACAAAGTAGTGGTAAGTCAGCTCACCTTCTGTACCAAAGCATGTAAAACCTGAAACTTTCTGATCATTCCATGTAGAACAATACACGAACACTTCCTCTCTGATGCATTTCTGTCCTACTGGGTCTTAATTGTAGAAGTTGAAAGGGTTGAATTTTATTAGCCATACCTAGGCATGATCACTCCCAGTTCTGTTAAATCTAAACATCATTTAAATAAAACTTGTCTGGCAATGTAAAGAAGCTATAAAGTCTCATAAGGCATGACATGTTGCCACATTCTTAAGAAATTCAAATGTAGATGACAAAAAAAGTCACTGAAATCTACTACCATAGAACTGCTAATACAATATTCTCCCAACTAAACAGGTGGCAGGAATCATGAAAAATGTGAATAATATGTGGCACTCTCTTTGAATTCTAGTGCTAAAATAGGATCCCAATCCTTAATTTATAGTAGAAATAAACTCGGCACTCATTTGAAATTAAGTATGTGTAGGTTTATTTTGCAAGTTTAGCAATCCAACACATTATTTAAGTGACGTTTCAATCCACAAGTGGATCTTCATCAGATATCTGTAAATTAGTCAATATACAAAATCGTGAAAAAATAGGGGCAAGACTAGGATCAAGCCATCAAAGAGAACGATACATTCCAGAGTTACATAGTAGAGATATATATGGAATAATATGATAATAGAATTATATGATCCTGTCTAGAAACCATCCCACTAGTGGCATATTAGTACATAAAATTTAGACAATTGTGCTACAATATATATACAATATGTACAGTAAATTATATACAAACACTACAGTGTATAAAGTAATGAAACTTCAGATAGCCATTGTAAGGAGTATTGGAGAATAGTTGCAAAAAAAGCATTGAACATAATATAGAAGTAATCTTCAAAATACATAATATTACCAGTGGTTCTGTGTGATAAGTACAATCCACCAGATTTCTACTACAGAGTATGATTAGGTCATGTAACTTCCCAGGGAGAACCAGCCACAGGGTATTGATAAATGTCTTGTCAACAATAAGGTATCTGAGGCAATGCATGAGTTAAGAGAGGTATAAGGATACAAGATCATAATGCAAACAAGATACTCACACAGGATTGCTGCGGAGGCATGTGCAGGAGTGGCCTTACGCTGGCAGATACAGAAGTAGGTGATGTGATCTGTGATCGCAATGTGAATAGTGGGAGACTCAGAGGTCCATCTATTAAGAGCATTCCGGTCAGATGTGACGGGGGCCTGTTTCCGGTATGCCGCGATTTGCATTCGGAGCTGGCCGGAGGAAAAGGCGCATAGTGCGCATGTGCAGTTGCTAATATCCCGTGGAGTGCAAACTTGTGCTCCACCGGACCTCATGTGGGTACAGGAGAATAAAGGTGCTATAGTAACGTGAAAGCTAAGAGGAAGACAATGGAGAAAATGGATAGAATCAGGGATGTAAAACACCAAAGACTAAATGGAGTATACAAGAAGTGGTATATAAGAGCGAGGGCAGGAAAAAAGCATGGGAAAAAAAAGATTTAATAAGTAGAGGACGAAAGTGAATGAAGTAGCAGAATTAAAAGGAGTAATTGGAGCAAAGGATATATAGAAAAAAAATAGAATGTATGGTGGGAGTATAGAGTGTAAAGGGGTATAAAAGCTATAAAAAGAAAAGTAAAAAATGAGTAAGATATTAAAGATATTAAATGCCAGAAAGTTAGACAGATTTGTAAATTACTTCTATTAAAAAAATCTTAATCCTTTCAGTACTTTTTAGCAGCTGTTTGCTACAGAGGAAAATCTTTATTTTTTCATTTCTTTTTTGTGTTGTCCACAGTGCTCTCTGCTGACACCTGATGCCCGTATCAGGAACTGTCCAGAGCATGAGAAAATCCCCCTATACGGCTCTGGACAGTTCCTGACACAGACAGAGGTGTCAGCAGAGAGCACTGTGGACAACACAAAAAAGAAATTCAAAAAGTAAAGAATTTCCTCTGTAGCATACAGCTGCTAAAAAGTACTAAAAGGATTAAGATTTTTTTAATAGAAGTCATTTACTGGCACCAGTTCATTAAAAAAAAAAAAAAAGTTTTCCACCGGAGTACCCCTTTAAGAAAAAGAAAAAAAGGGAGAATTAGGACTCAATGATAGAGTATGGGGAAATATAGTATAGAATTATATCAGAGACAAGACTCGGGAACCAGAGGCATATGTAGGTATAAAAGAGGAGTAAATAAGAATTGCCATATAGAGTCAAATGTCTGAAATATGTATAGGGAGAAGAGAAAAAGAAGATAGAGTAATAGGAGAAAAGAAAATTGAAAGACACTAAGTAAATAACAATAAAGGATACAGTGATCTAAAAGAGTGGTGATGACTACCACAGCAACTCATGTGGCCAAGGATAGAACAAAAATAAAGTAAGATGATGGAATAAAAATAAAATGTTAATACAATAAAAGGCTATGTCATGTGTGTGATCTCGTATTCTCTGTTAAACCAATGTTTGCAGGGTATGTATCCAACAAGTGGACTTTTCTTGAGAATATTAATTCTGTCGACCCCCCCCCCCCCCCCCAATGTGGTTTGTGAAATTGTATGTCCTGCCGCGATAAAATGTTGGGGAATTGGCAGTAGTGTATTTTTCCTCCTGACAGTGGACTTGTGATGGGAGATTTGGACTCGGACATGTTGGGTTGTTTCTCCAACATATCCAAGACTGCAGAGACACTTGATAATATAAACCACATAGGATGATTCACAGATGAAAAAGTCTTTAATCGGGTATGGTTTGCCTGTAAGGGGATGGTAAACTTTGTTGCCCTGCGTAATGCTGTTGCACTGAACGCAGTGGAGACATGGAAAAGTGCCTTTTTTGGGGGATGCAAAGGTAGATTGTCTGGGGTTAAGGGCACTACCAATGTCAGCTTTCATCAGTTTATCTCGTAGGTTGGGAGGCCTTTTAAAGCATGCCAGGAATGGTTCTTTGAACTCTGGCACATTGGGATGGGCTCTCTGGAGTAAGGAGCAATGTTTCCAGATAATCCCCTTTACTTTATAGGCATATAGGTGAAAGGTGTGTACAAATGCAATACGATTGGGGTTGGATTTTTTAGGGCTTCCATCCCTCTCCCTAGAACAAGATTTCAAAATGTGCTCAGGGTGTCTCCGCTCTCTGAATTTATTAGACATCTCCTCATGTCTCTTAGTCTTATTGGACTCCTCTGTGACTATTCGTTTAACCCTATCAAATTGTGGCATGGGTAGGATCGAAATGTTATGTAAATAATCTGTTGCATTGCTAAATTTGTGGAATAAACCTACACATACTTAATTGCAAATGAGTGCTGAGTTTATTTCTACTAGGAATCATCTCAAAGCCACTATAAAAGCCTGTGCATATAACTTCAACACTCATTTTAGAGAGAGCAGGCCTTAGGTGAAGATCTCTGTGAGGGACAGGGAGGAGTTAACAACACACAAGAATAGTAGCAAACAAATATAATTGTAGTAAAGCAGCAGCATTCTGCATCTGTTCTGTCAGTGCAAAATTTGTTTTTATTGGAAGTTATTTGTGACAGGCTGTTTTACACTAATTATGAAATAGCTGCGTAGAGGGGTTTGTGTTACTTTTATGTACTTTCTAGGATACCAATCCTGTTGCTACATTTCAAAATTGGAACACTTTTTTCACAGCTTGTCAAAAAACAATGGCCCAGATATATCAAAATGTGTGAGAGAAAAAGTGGAGTGATTTTCTCACAACCAATAATAGCTCAGCTTTCACTTTACAAGAGTCCGTTAGCTAGGCTGTGATTGGTTTCTGTGGAAAAATCTTCCACTCTTCTCTCACAAAGTTTGATAAATCTTGGCTATTGTTTCTTTACTGGTATCTTTGTGAACATATAAACAGGCATCTGACTCCAAAAAGGGATCATTTTTGGACATGATTTTTAAAAAGCATAAAAAAGTGATGTGCTTTATTTTGCAACCTGTTAATTATGGCCAGGTATCATCTATTAACCCATAGCCAGACACGTTGCTGTAAATTTGAAATTAACAGCCTTAAAAACAGCTCACAAGTCCATAGATATACTTCTGGGTGACCTAACAGTTTTATACGCAGCTTTTAGACAGTGTTATACACAGGGTTTTGAGCTTTTGGTTATGTGCAGGTTTGAACAGAACTAGGTGGGGCAGAAACAGAACTTTTTGCCAGAGTACGCTAAACCGGCAGAACCGGTTTCTGCTCCGGAAGCGCTGGAGGGTCTGGGTCCCGACCGCTGGAACGGAAGTCCCTGAGGTCACGACTCCGCCCCGTGTGAATGTCTATGGGACTTGCATTGAGGGGACGGGGCGTGATGTCACACAGGGGCAGAGTCGGAATGTCATGGACTTCTGTTCCTTTGGATAGGGGATAAGATATCTAGGGGTGGAGTACCCCTTTAAAGCCCAAGTGCAGTTGAGTTAGGCAGAAGGACAATGGACTCTTCATACTCTGTAAAACCCTTGAACATCACTGAATTTAAACAATTCTGCAAAGAAAGGTGGGTTACAATACCTCAAAAGTGTAAAAGTATCATGACAAGTTACTGCAAATGTTTGAGTACAGTTGTTCGTGCCAGGTACTAAAACTGCATTTTTGTGATATCAGTTTTTTTTATCATCAATAAATGAAAGGAACATTTTAAAGCTGCATTTTGCATTTACTTGTGTGGCCTTTATCTTCTATTAAAGTTAGTTGGATGATCTGGCTTGCCAAAGTTTCAAAGTTTCTTGCGATACTCAGCAGCGCTAATTAACTCCTTTCTTTGCTGGACTGAGCTATACTGTCAGTTGCGAGCACAGTTCTACCCAGACATTGCCAGGTTTGCGTGAGCCGAACCTGGCAATTCCCAAAGTTCATATCTAATCTGGGTTTGGGGGGGGGGACTCGGCTTGCACAACTCTAATCTGAAACATTTTGATGTGATAAATTAGCATAAAACAGAAGAAATCAGGTATTATTAGCAATAGAAATGTTAAAGAATTTGCTTCGACTTTAATATTTCTTCTGCTGTTTGTGTCCTTGGCCAACACTTAAAAGGGTACTCCGGTGAAAACCTTTTTTCTTTTAAATCAACTGGTGGCAGAAAGTTAAACATATTTGTAAATTACTTCTATTAAAAAATCTTAATCCTTCCTGTACTTATTAGCTGCTGAATACTACAGAGGAAATTCTTTTGTTTTTGGAATGCTCTCTGATGACATCACGAGCACAGTTCTCTCTGCTGACGTTATTATAATAATAATAATAACGCTTTATTTATTGCTTTATTTATTTATTGCCAACCACTGAGCCACCATGCTGCCCTTAGCATACATCTGCTATGCATGGTTGCTAAAATGGAAAGAGATGTCAGCAGAGAGCACTGTGCTCGTGATGTCATCAGTGTTCCTAAAAGAAAGGAATTTCCTCTGTAGCATTCAGCAGCTAATAAGTACAGGAAGGATTAAGATTTTTTAATAGAAGTAATTTACAAATATGTTTAACTTTCTGCCACCAGTTGATTTAAAAGAAAAAAGGTTTTCACCGGAGTACCCCTTTAAGTGTCTGGAAGGAGAAATCAATACAAAATAGAGGAAAGAAATACAAATAAAACAATCTTTGCTAATAAGCAAAGTGCCGTAAACACCAATGTAAATGAAGGGTTTTTCAATAGGAAAAATTACCTATTTTGTGCAGTAACTAAAGCGAACCGTCTGAAGTCAATGGGTTGGTTGCACCGCGGATGGAACCTGTTCGGAGAGTAATTCATTATTAATGGCTGAATATTATGGCTAAACAGTACTGATTATTTCACAAGGAAGAGGTCAGGGGAGGGGGAGAGATAGATTTTAATCAAATAAACTCCCAATCTCTTTCCAAATAGCATTTCCATCTGTCTGCCCGTAAATTCATCAGATCCTTCGCCTCGGAAAGTGCAGATGAGGTTAATCCGCAATGACTGTTAAAACTTCCGTGTTATGTCTATTGAATAAAGATTCGGAGAATGGGAGCGACTCCCCCAAAATGAATATTTCAAGATCCATGTGCGGCTTGAAAACTATTTCCTCTTCTGACAAAAAAAACAAAAAAACAGTATTTAAATTTTCTGAAAAAGTCTGGAAACTTTTTGGGGAGTTTTTTTTTTTTTTTTGTCCGATTTTGAAGGGCGCTATGCCAAAGGACCGTTATTTATTGCAAAAGGAAATTTAGGAAATTTCTAATTCATTTGTACCATTGCATGCAATTTTCCATAATCCATACTTGGTAGTAAATGGAAAAGTGCCATTGTCTCCAAACTGCTGATCTCCGGCTGTTGTAAAAGGAGTTGTACTTTTGCAACAGCCGGAGGTCCGCAGTTTGTAGACTATTGCTATAGAAGCTGGCCCTTGCGCCTGATGCTGAAAGCTTATATTTCTGTGACTTTCTGTGCCGCAAGTCGTCCCAAAACTCCTTGTAAAGCCAAGCCCTTTTCCAGCCTCCTTTATCCATTACTTACCCCCCCCCCCCCCCCCTCGGCGCTGGTGGTGCACATGCTCAAGATAGGGCTTGTTTTTCTGCATAAGTGGCGATTGTGCTTGAAAATCGCCATTTATGTGCAAAATTGAGGGACATTTGGGCAGCATACAAAGAATTTTTTTTTCTGCCACCAGATGGTCCATGTCACATATGTTCTCCTCTAAAAGCATACCCTCCGTTGTAATGCAGCCAATCTTAATTGTTCCTGGAAACCTATTATGATTAAAGATGTCGTTTTGCGGATTAAAAATTATTTCCATACTGGATGTTGGTCTTCTTTCATTTTACTGAGAGAAGGAAACGAAAAAACTATGAATTAGTCAGCCAGACTCATAGGTAGACATTATCTGTAATGGGGAAGAACATTATCTGTAATGGCGGAGAACATTATCTGTAATGTGGAGAACATTATCTGTAATGAGGGTGAGAACATTTTCTGTAATGGGGGAGAACATTATCTGTGATGTGGGAGAGAACATTATCTGTGATGGGGGAGAGAACATTATCTGTGATGGGGGAGAGAACATTATCTGTGATGGGGGAGAGAACATTATCTGTTATGGGGGAGAGAACATTATCTGTAATGGGGGAAAACATTATCTGTAATGGGGGAGAGAAAATTATCTGTAATGGGGAGAACATTATCTGTGATGGGGGAGAACATTATCTGTAATGGGGGAGAGAACATTATCTGTGATGGGGGAGAATATCATCTGCAATGGGGGAGAGAACATTATCTGTGATCAGGGAGAACATTAGCTGTGGTGGAGGAGAAAATTATCTGTAATGGGGGAGAGAACATTATCTGTAATGGGGGAGAGAACATTATCTGTGATGGGGGATAAAATAGTATCTGTGATAGAGGAGAGAACATTATCTGTGATGGAAAAGCGAACATTATCTGTGATGGGAGAGAACATTATCTGTGATGGTGGAGAGAACATTATCTGTGATGGAAAAGCGAACATTATCTGAGATGGGGAGAACATTATCTGTGATAGGGGAGAGAATAGTATCTGTGATGGAGGAGAGAACATTATCTGTGATGGAAAAGCAAACATTATCCGTGATGGGAGAGAACATTATCTATGATGGGGAAGAACATCATCTGTGATGGGGGGAGAGAATAGTATCTGTGATGGGGGGAGAGAGTAGTATATTTGATGGGAAAGCAAACATTATCTGTGAAGGGGAAGAACATTATCTGTGATGGGGAGAACCTTCTCTGTGATGGGGGAGATCATTCTCTGTGATGGGGGGTAAGAACATTCTCTGTGATGAAGGAGGAGAGTCCCTGCTCCTGTACAGTGGTCCAGAGGTAAGTGTCAATGATCCATGCTTCACTGCTTACACTCAATACTATCTTTGTTGGGTCGGGCACTCTGCACTCAGGTCAGGAAGTGTAGGGGTAAATACAAATTGGCCTCTGAAATTAAATCCAAACTACGGCAAATTTGTAGTGAATCCTCCCAAATTTAATTTTAGGAGTTGCCCTCGTTTACCTGATGTTGTCAGTTTGAATCACTAGACCTGCAGTCGGGATGGGACTTCCACCCACAATACGGACACCAACGTGCTTGCGTTACACTCACGTGAAATCAGCTTCATACTGACGAAGTGCAATTCTCATACAAGACAGGCAACATATCCGGCACTGCGTCATAAGTCCCAAAACACACTAGTATGAGCGAGTAGAAACGTACAGGATCTGCACCTATTGTTTGCTCTGGGTGGTGCTCAGTCTTAGACACAATGTAGATGGTAAAAGAAAGACGGCACTCACCATATAGCAGAATTACATGACATTGAAGGGGTACTGCAGCCAAAATTAACTTATCCCCTATCCATAGGATAGGGGATTAGTAGGTGACTGGGGCAGGGGCGGGCGGGGGGGATCCCATCAATCTTCTTAATGTGATCCCATCTTGTTCAGTGAAGAGCGCGTGTCATCCACCGCTAGACGGCACTCGGTCCATTCATTTCTATGGGAGCACCGATTAAGCCCGATTGCTGGAGCTCCCAAAGAAATCAATAGATCGAGTGCCATCTACCGCACGTGCTCCTCACCCAGAGTCGAGTCCCGTTCTGGAGAACAAGGGAGAGCCCAGCAGTAGGACCCCCTGCGATCAGCTACTTATCCCCTATCCTGTGGATAGGGGATAAGTTAATTTTGGCTGCAGTGCCCCTTTAATCTGCATCTTCAATGCATAAAACAGACAGAAAAGGGAGCAGCTACAGAAAGTGGTGGGCACCATGACACACAAAACGGCTGTCCCAACGCCGCTGCTCCCTGTTCCATCTGTTTTACGCACCGAAGATGAAGACTAAAGTAATTCTGCTATATGGTGAGTTTTACTACAACAAATATAAATCTAACATGGTGGGAAAAGGGACCTCTTGCGCTTTTCCATTGGGTCTGTCGCATTGTATTCTCATGTATCATGGGATTGAGATTAACACTAAAAAAGCAAACACGTAACTGTTTAATTTATGTTTTACTTAATTTAAATAGGAAAAAATATACTGCCATGTGTCATTGATGTTAATACCAGCAGTGACTGGCATTGCTCTTTAACATTGTGCACATCAGAAGTAATTGTTTGATAGATGGCTGCGAGCACTTTTCCCTTTTAAGTCGAACTACCTTTGTCAAATCTCAGACACCTCATTGTACATGAAGAATCCTTCTTAAAAAAAAAAAAAAAAGAAGCCAAAAATGTAACTGTCTAATTAGGAGCCGTATGATTGCTTAGCTCACGGACCGGCTGACAGATATGACAAATACACATATTGGCATAGCCCTAACCTCACTTCACAGTTTGCAACACAAAGATGATATTTTCGGAAATGTTCTGAACACTATGATACAAAGCTTCACCTTGTCTAGTGCTTTTCAATTTAATTTTTTATTAACTGCCTGAACATATGCCATTCTAGAAGAGGCTAATAGTTACAAAATGTCAGGAGAAACATTTAAACTGCTAAAATGTAAATGATTTTATAAATTTGTAATGAAAGGTAATTGTCATGTAGGAGAGGGGGAAAAAAAAGGAAGAAGAAGTAACAGAAAAACAGATATGTATAAATGTGAGACTGGCAGAGATCTTTTTACTTTAGGTGAAGGTAGGAATTTGTAAGCGTCTTTTAATGAGCACGGTAAGTACAATTTAAAGTACATTAGACGCAGAAGTAGAAATGTGAATGATGTGATATTTTATTTTTTAAACATTAGGGAAAAGTTCATAATCCAAAGTTCATCATAAATAAAGAGCCCTCATGGAACTTTAATGAGGGAAAACCATAAACAGGAATGTGGAAAAAAAAATTAAGGAAAGAAATCAATAAATATGCAAAATAAAAAATAAAAAAAGTAGTAAATACAACACTACTGTAGTGTTCAATTCCTAGCTCCAAAAACAAAACAAATGACAAAAAATGAAGATGTAGGTGTCTTATTTGCAAATGTAATTAATAATAAAAATAAATAAATAATAATAATAATAATAATAATAATAATTTGGGACAGTGATCTCACTCAGCCCTCTCCCTTACCCCGGCAAAAATACAATCAACATTTGCAGATCCGCTGTTCTTGTGATGGGAAGTGTGACGCCCAGTGTGGTAGTGAATTAGTTAAATATGTCAGAAAGGAGAATAGTCTGACCAGCACATAGAAGAACCACCTTCCAGTTAGGTTTGCGGCAACCATCTTTAAATGCTTGAGCTGCTCTGTGTGGTCATGACAAGATTTGCAATTCCCTACGTTTATTTACACACCATCACCCCAACTCGACATCACATTGAAGTGGCATGGTCACGGCTGACCCCAGGGTAGTCCCTGTCTGAGCTGATCCAATTCTCTTATGCTCTGCAATTGAACTATATTCATGCTATACGGGACGCATACACACTGCTCCCCTGTCACACAAAGAAAAGAATTAGCAGAATCTTGTTGCTGTACATTTCTGTCTTTTAGAATGACAGACGGTTATTAGGCCTGATCCTATCGCAATATTGGGAAACCCATAATGGCTGAGACACATACGGGACATTAAAACCCATAATTCTGAATGCTGAACTGCTGAGAAAATGTGAAACCTCTATCTATCTCATATGTATGTATCTATCTATCTCATATCTATCTATCTCATATCTATCTATTTATCTATCTCATATCTATTTCATATCTATCTATCTCATATCTATCTATCTCATATCTATCTATTTATCTATCTCATATCTATCTCTATCAATATTTTTATTTATTTATCTATTGATCTCTACCTCCAAATTCTCTTTCATATCTATCTATCTCATATCTATCTATCTATCTATCTATCTCATATCTATCTCATATCTATCTATCTATTCATATATCTCATATCTATCTATCTATCTCATATCTATCTATCTCATATCTATCTATTTATCTATCTCATATCTATTTCATATCTATCTATCTCATATCTATCTATCTCATATCTATCTATTTATCTATCTCATATCTATCTCTATCAATATTTTTATTTATTTATCTATTGATCTCTACCTCCATATTCTCTTTCATATCTATCTATCTCATATCTATCTATTTATCTATCTCATATCTATCTATCTCATATCTATCTATCTATCTATCTCATATCTGTCTATTTATCTATCTCATATCTATCTATCTATCTCATATCTATCTATCTATCTATCTCATATCTGTCTATTTATCTATCTCATATCTATCTATCTCATATCTTTCTATCTATCATCGATCTATCTATCTATCTCATATCTATCTATCTCATATCTATCTATTAGGGATCGACCGATATCGTTTTTTTAGGGCCGATAGCCGATAACTTATACCGATATTCCCCCCGCGACACCGCTGCAGATCATTGATTTAAAGCGGGCGCTTTAAATCAATGCACTGCAGTGGCTTTTGCGGTGCCATAGGCCGCCACCACCCACTTCTTTCCCCCTACCTGTCAAGGTAATTGCCGATACCGATAATGCCCAAAATCGTGATTATCGGCCGATAATGTCGGCCATACCGATAATCGGTCGATCCCTACTATCTATCCATCTATCATCTATCAATATTTCTATTTATTTATCTATCTCATATCTATCTATCTATCTATCTCATATCTATCTATCTATCTCATATCTATCTATCTATCTATCTATCTCATATCTATCTATCTATCTATCTCATATCTATCTATCTATCTATCTCATATCTATCTATCTCATATCTATCTATCTCATATCTATCTATCTATCTCATATCTATCTATCTCATATCTATCTATCTATCTATCTCATATCTATCTATCTCATATCTATCTATCTCTCTATCTGCATTGTCATCAATCTTTATATTGTATTACAGATTGTTCCTTTTTTGCATATTTTCATTAGTAAAGTTACATCATTAAAAACACTAATGTTATTTCTTTCAATATAAGGCCGGTGTCTAGTGATGTCCCTACAAGCAGTGAAGATATTAGAGCAGTGCTTCCCAACCAGGGTGCCTACAGCTGTTGCAAAACTACAACTTCCAGCATGTCCGGACAGCCTTCGGCTGTCCGGGCATGCTGGGAGTTGTAGTTTTGCAACAGCTGGAGGCACCCTGGTTGGGAAACACTGTATTAGAGAAATACTAATAATACATTTATACACTATATTTTAAATATGCAGTTTATTAATATATCTTCATCATACTGCACTGAAACAAAAAACAACATATATCCTTCTGTCACAATCAAAATCATACTTTAGTCTACAGATAGATGTTATGCATACGTTATGTATGTTATATAATCGAACACAATAAAAAACAAATAGTTAAATAAATAAAAATCACAAATCTGGAATTAAATAATAAACCTCCCTACGCCCCCCGTGTATCTTTACATCTCAGATTGACAGAGTGACACTCAGGCTATCCTCTTCACTGAAGTAAATAACATGTTATCATTGTAGGCCTGAGGGGGAGATTTATCAAAACCCGTCCAGAGGAAAAGTTGCTGAGTTGCCCATAGCAACCAATCAGATCGCTGCTTTCAGTTTTAACAAGGCCTCTGCAAAGTGAAAGAAGCGATCTGATTGGTTGCTATGGGCAACTCAGCAACTTTTACTCCGGACAGGTTTTGATAAATCTCCCCCGATGTCATTCAGATGATCCAAAACCAAACGCTGCCCGGTCCCTTATAAATCTCTCCCGGTCCTGGGCCGCGCAGTCACTGTGTCAGCTATATACAGTGATCCCTCAACTTACAATGGCCTCAACATACAATAGCTTCAACATACAATGGTCTTTTCTGGCCCATTGTAACTTGAAACCAGACTCAACATACAATGCTATGGAATCTGCGAAACGTGTCAATGGCTGGAAGGACTCACCAATCAGAATGGATAATTCACTGGTAAAACCTGTGTATTCCTAAAGTGCATGCACTGACTGGTGTCTGGTAGCGCCCCCTACAGTACAGGGAGGTATTACATGTTCTGTACTCTTTACCTGTATTACTGAAGTGCATGCACTGACTGGTGTCCGGTAGCGCCCCCTACAGTACAGGGAGGTATTAGATGTTCTGTACTCTTTACCTGTATTACTGAAGTACATGCACTGACTGGTGTCCGGTAGCGCCCCCTACAGTACAGGGAGGTATTAGATGTTCTGTACTCTTTACCTGTATTACTGAAGTACATGCACTGACTGGTGTCTGGTAGCGCCACCTCCAGTACAAGGTGGTATTACATGTTCTGTACTATTTACCTGTATTACTGAACTACATGCACTGACTGGTGTCCGGTAGCGCCCCCTCCAGTACAAGGTGGTATTACATGTTCTGTACTCTTTACCTCTGCCAGGGTTAGCTGCTCCTTTGGACATCAGGTGAGGGTGGCTCCATTTTCATTTTTTTTAGGACACTGCGTGTTCTGTACAGGACCCTGAAGAAGCTCCTGTCCTCTACATAGACCAGTGCTTTCCAAAGAGGGTGCCTCCAGCTGTTTTCAAAACTACAACTCCCAGCATGCCCGGACAGCCTTTGGCTGTCCGGGCATGCTGAGAGTTGCAGTTTTGCAACAGCTGGAGGCACCTTGGTTGGGAAACACTGCAATAGACAGTGATTTACAGCTCCCAGCAGATCTTTCTTACTTTTATATGTAAGGATTTGCTTTATCTATAGTAGTTATCTTCTTATTTTTGCTTTAATCCTCACTTTTTCCTATTTTTGGATGACATTTTGGTGGCTTCTGAACCAATTACCAGGTTCCCGTAGAGTTATGGTCTCAACATACGATGGTTTCAACATACAACGGTCGTCCTGGAACCGATTAATATTGTAACTTGAGGGACCACTGTATATATATATATATATATATATATATATATATATATATATATCACTCCTCACCGCTCCAAAAGAACATTTAAAATACTCAGCAGAGGGACAGATCCGAATCCAAAAAGCCAGTTAAACAAATTGTTCATTTATTTCTTTTCTCCCAAGCAAGCGAAAGAGATCTACATGTGGTCATTAATTATAAAGAGACTATTATAGCGCCATATTTCCATTCAATACCAGCGTCCTGCTGTATATATCAAAGAGGACTCATAATTGAAACAGAAGGGGCCATAGTGACAATTAAAATTACAATCTATATGGGGAAAGAAAGGTGCAGTCCTGCCATTTTTCACCCTGTCACTGTCGAGCCGGGGTTTGGGATATGCTAGTCACGTCCCTGGGTAAAGCAGCCTAAAAAAAAAAAAAAAAAAATGTCTTCACCAATGCAACCTCAAAAGCATTATCAGCACCTAAGCAAAAGCCTATGCAAGTATAATTTAATACCAAGCCACAGTTTGCAAGTAATAGCGTATAAAGTGATATTTAAGTGGTGTTTTAAGCACACTTCTGATGGCTACAGCCGCTTTTTACTGGTAAATGCTTTTTTCTTTGAGTAGTGATTATGTGTCCTGGGTGAAGAGGTGCTGTGTGCGGGTCCGCCTGTAAGCCTTACTTCAAGCTGCCAATCTTTACTTTACAGCCAAGAAAAAGCTGCATAGAACCTTGTTCTTTTTCTTGTACGCTGTCATCCCCGGAGCCTGATAACTGCAAAATCATTTTCACATAACACTTTTCTGCTTTTCCCTCTTAAACCCTGAGACCTACACATTGTACCGGCTCTTGCACCCTTGGCAACCGCCGCGCTCCCCTCCAGCTACTTCTTTTTTTTTTTTTTCGGAACCGTCATAGTCTTCCACTTATCTTAGTAAATATCTGCATTAATGGAACACAAAGCTTTTTTATTTATTTATTTATTTTATTTTATTTATTTTTTATCTATTTATTTTTTTGTCATCTTTTTTTTTTCTTCTCCTTCTTCAGCACCATTATCCACTTGCTACAAAGTACTGTCTATAAAAGTCACAAACAGTGAATTACGGCCGATGAAACTGCCCCCCACCAGTTAGTCTTTCACTTATCTTAGTAAATATCTGCATTAATGGAACACAGAGCTTTTTTTTTTATTATTTATTTATTTATATATTTTTGTCTTCTTTTTCTTTTTTTTTCTTCTCCTTCTTCAACACCATTATCCACTTGCTACAAAGTACTGTCTATAAAAGTGACAAACAGTGAATTACGGCTGATGAAACTGACCCCCCCCCCACCCAACGCCAACCCCCCCCCCCTCCTTACCTCTTTTCCTTTATAATAACGTTAAACTGAGCATTCATGTCTGAAGCATGCAATAGAGACTAGGATGCTTTTTGTATAATAAAGGAGGTGACATGTCATTTTTTCCCAGTTTTTGCATTATATAGAAACACTCATGCATGTGGCTTTTTGAATTTCTTATTATACGCGAGGTCGAGGGGTCGAATGTCAGGGAAGTACTGTTAATTTCACGGGGTTAAGGCAAAGTAAATTTGGAAAGACTACAGATCACTTAGCACAGAGAAGCCGCGTCTCTGAAGTTTCAGCAGTTCGCAATTTGCTAACTATATCACACAGCTGACGGGCCACCGAGACTGTTGTGACATTCCCCATCCAAACAGATAAGGCTTTAGCCGGTATAATTCGGTTACCCCGTCTCTTTGTAACCGGTTTATTTATTTTTTTAATCTAAGAGCCGAGGAACGTGCTCTCGAATCACCAGGCATGCTGGGAGTTGCTGGGAGTTGTAGTTCTACAACATCTGGAGGTCCGCAGGTTGGAGACCACTGCTCTAGAGTGTTGGTCTCCAAATTGTGAACCTCCAGATATTGCAAAACTACAACTCCCAACAACTGGAGGTCCACAGTTTGAAGACTTCTGCTCTAGGCAACTAAAAATTATTAAATATTTTCTGTTCTGATTTTTCAAAAATTGTCTACAGGTTGGAAATAAAAGTTTAAAACAAGTTTACTCACCCTCTATTATAGCCTTTAAAACAAAAACAAAAAAATAATAATAATACACTGCTGGGGCAGGGGGTAATGCTTATCTACAGGCCAAGACTGGGACCCAAAATAGGCCTGGCCATTTTAGACTAAGCAGCTCATGTTTTTAAGTGGGGTTCTGACTGCTGTGGGATGCCCACTGATCATTTTGGGTTCAAGTGGCTGGGAGTTGTAGTTTTGTAACAGGTGCCACAGATCGGGGTGAATTGTAACCCATCATCACTGCAGAATATACAAGTGAATACAGCTCTGATGTAGCTCAAGGAAGTTCTAGTGCCTGGACAAGATGAAGATATAGACAACAGAGAAGACGTCACCTGTGAGTCATTGATATCATTGTGTAATATACCTGACTGTGTCCCATCAGCGCTGTAGTCACTTGTAAGTTCTGCAGTGATAATGGGTGAAACTGTACCCCAGTCTGTGGCTCTCCAGTGGTTACAAAGCTACAACTCCCATAATGCCTGAAGCTGTCCAGAGATGATGGTAGCTTTGCAACAGTTAGAGAGCCACTTGGACCGAGATGATCAGTGGGGCTCCACAGCAAAAAGGCATTATGGGATTCCCTGAATTCACATAATTCTTCCTCCTTCTCCTTTATGCTATGTGGTGTTGCCAAACCAAGTTCGAATTCTAGCCAAACTGAAAGTTTTGACTGAACTTGTGTTTTATGTGTTTGGTTCGCTCATCTCTAATGATGACTTTTTGACTAAAGATAATATTGAGGGAGAGAGTGGTTGAGTATGTTGAAGATTCTTTTTTTTTCGTGTGGAGAAGTCACCACCAGAGGAGTTTGACTGCTGCTTGCTTTTCTTTTCCTGTTCAGAATATATACACGCTCAGCTGTGTGATGATAGCCACCTAGACATCCAGGGCACCAGGCAAATATCCTTTCTAGGGAAAGATTCAGACAAATCTTAGAGGATGAGATAACAAAAAGATTGATTGACTCAAAGTAACTCTCCCTGATATTATGGGAGCTCTGTACATTTTTGACTGCTGCCGTTCATTGTAATAAAGAATAATGTGACTGTACTGCAGCCACCTCTCTACTAAAAAGTATCCGGAGATCTCTGCTACTAGACCCCTAGTGATTTGACCATGCCAACTCCATGAGCTCTCAGTTTAATGATTGACCATAGTGCTCCTGAGTTTTTTTGCCTAATAGTATAGAGTATTGTGCTAGCCCCAATCCTCTGCTGGTCTCTGCAGCTCCTGTTTGTCTCCCTCGACACAACCAAACTTTTCTCTTCCTGCTTCCAAGACTAGTGCTCAAAGCAGAATTTGCTCAGCCACTCATTGGCCAAGATTGGACACCAGTGATAGGAGTCTGGAAGGGGGGAGAGATCTGGGGGAAAAGAGGAGTCTGGGGGAAATAAGAGGTCTGGAGAAGAAGAAGACAGAGGAGGCTGGGGGACAGAGGAGTCTGAGAGGGATATAGGGGTCTGGAATAGGAAGAGGACAGAGAAGTCTGGGGGGGCAGAGGGGTCTGGAGAAGGAGGACAGAGGGGTCTGGGGGGGACATGTGGGTCTGAAGGAGGACTTAGGGGTCTGGAGAAGGAGCACAGAGGGGTCTGGGGGAAGGATAGAGGGGTCTGGGGGGAGGACAGAGGGATTTGGGGGGCATAGGAGTCTGTAGGAGGGCAGAATGAGGTCTAAAGACACTGAAATTGTCTCTGCCAGAATCCCAGACTTTTTATATGTTGTACATCTTGGCACAATATTAACCTTTATACTATAATTCAGAAAAAAAATTCTCCTTTTTATAGAATTCATGGTGTATAAAAATATATAAATCTATATAATCATGAACATAATCCTGACCGGCTGCAGTATCATCTGTGTCCAAGCTGAAGCTCAGGCTAGGACAATGTCCTCTTTCCTTACTCCTGTCCTATCAGACTGCAGCATGAAAACAGAGAGGAGGGGGTTACAGAGAAGCCTGCATGATTGGATGAAAAGACACAGCACAGCAGACTCAGGGAGGAAGTGAATGCATGGCGAGTGAGGGCGAGCTCAGTGCTTGACTCTGACATACCCTTTCCTGAGCAGTGGATGTCATAATGAGTGAGCAGCAAAACAGAGGATTTGTGAGCCAAATACAGAAGCTAGACGCATATAAGACATGTAAAGAATCTGCATGGCTTGGGCTACCGCAGCTTAGCTCTCATTGAAGTGAATGGGAATTAAGTTGTAGTAACAGAGCACGGTCACTATGAATAGAGCCAAGGCTTACAGTTCCCTTTACATGTACACCTGAGTGCTAAGCAACTAATCAGAGGGGATGCTGATTATAGGACCCCAATCATATTAGATATTTATGACCTATGCTAATTATAATCCATCAATTTGAAAGTCCTATGGGGGGGTTGAGCAGTTTTGTTGTCTATATTTGGCAAATGAACTTGGCGCAATGGCCTATTTGCACAAAAAGATTGTGCCTTTTCACACGATGTAGCTGTAAGTGCTTTTGCAAAATGTGTTGTAATAGTACAAATTTCCAGCTGTAGCAACGTATTTAAGATCTGCGCTTTTTTATAAATTTAGGCAGAAAATGCATTTCACTTTGGCGCGTCTTCCCTCCCTAGGTAAGGTGTGTAGACTTGCGCATGATTTATTGAATAGTTTGCCCTTATTTCATAAATTTTGCTCAGGAATACAAAAAACAACAACTACAAACCATGTAGAAAATCACTTCACCCACAAAATCATTGATCAATTCCCTACAATCACTTTCCTTCTGAACTAGTTTCTTCTGAGCTCATCGTTCACTTCCACCTTATATGATGCCATAGAGTAGTCCACTATGGCTAACCAGGCCTACTGCCGGAAGCCCTCATGGCACCAGTCAGTATAAATGTGACAACTTACCTGTTGATTCGGGTCCAAGAATATTTCTTACTAGTTCACACCTTTTTATGAATAAGGCATTAAGGGGGTACTCCACTGGTCAGCGTTCAGAAGTAAATGCTCCGAACGCTGTTTTCGCACTGTGGGGTCGACCCCGCAGTGCGAAAACACCGTTCGGGGCATTTACTTCCAAATGCTGGCCAGTGGTGTACCCCTTTAAAGAGCCCTGCTACTTCTTCTCATTTGGGTAGAAGTGCAGGGGAGTTTGTCCAGGATCACAAGTATAGGAAGAACCAGGCATCTTGTTGGCTTTAGGGTAGAGTACATGAATAGTATCATGAAGAGAACATAATTGCGTTATGTGTGTCATACCACATCATACCAGCCTACCCAAAAATATAAAATATTGTCCTGGAGTCTCCTCACATAGAGATCTCATGCACTCTCGGTAAAGGCAGCTTAATAGGATCTGAAGTCCCCTGGAGAGAGGAGTTCTGGCCAGAGTGCATACTTTACCAAACAAGAAAGGAATAGAACCAACAAGGAGGCCATCCGGGGGGGGGGGGGCATGGCCTCCTTGTTGGTTCTATTCCTTTCTTGTTTTTAACTACGTACTATAGTGGCAGACCATGCAACCATAGGGCCCTTAGAGAGAGAGGGGGGTGGTAGGCCCTCTCTCTCTAAGGGCCCTATGGTTGCATGGTCTGCCACTATAGTACGTAGTTATATTTAGAATGTACATCCATCCTGGTTATGATGAAGTCTAATAGAAGAAAACATCAGTCCTAAATCTGGTGCTTCCCTTTGGCCGGTAGGTAATTCTCAATATATTGGGCTGATATGGTCACGTATAAATTACACAAATACTCTTGTTTGTTTCAGCTCTACATGAGTGTATTGGTTGAACCAACTACTATCTATCTATTTTTCTCATATATATCTATCTATCTCATATCTATCTATCTATCTATCTATCTATCTATCTCATATCTATCTATCTCATATCTATCTATCTCATATCTATCTATCTATTTATCCATCTATATATCTATCTCTTATCTATCTATCTATCTATTTATCTCATATCTGTCTATCTATCTCATATCTATCTATTTATTTATCCATCTATATATCTATCTCTTATCTATCTATCTATCTATCCATCTATATATCTATCTATCTATCTCATATCTATCTATCTATTTATCCATCTATATATCTATCTCTTATCTATCTATCTATCTATCCATCTATATATCTATCTATCTATCTATCTCATATCTATCTATCTATCTATCTCATATCTATCTATCTATTTATCCATCTATATATCTATCTCATATCTATCGATCTATCTATCCATCTATCTATCTCATATCTATCTCTCGTATACAAAAAAAAAGAAGGTTGCAGCAGCACTCTTGGTCAAAAAACGAATGCTCTTAGTGCACTTTTTGATAAAAATGTGTCCCCCATCCACCAAGTGGTGGCCTCATTTTGGATGGGACCCTAACACTCATTTCACTCTGCTGGGCATATAGCCTCTGACTCGGTGACATACTGGATCCACTTTAATTTAAAAAAGCTCCGCCAACCTTCATTTTTGTATACTTTGTATTTGCCACAGCACTGCGCACCCGTGTATTAGGTAGTGGTGCTGGCTATTTTTCTTTTTATCTATCTATCTCATATCTATCTTTCTTCTATCTATCTCATATCTATCTATCTATCTATCTATCTATCTCATATCTATCTATCTATCGATCTTTCTATCACCTATCTATCTAAAAGAAGCAAATGGAGCAGCACTCTGCAGAGTGTGGGTGGGTGCAGGCTGTAGTTGGACCCCGGTCCTGGGTCTCTCTAGATACAGCTAAGAAGAAAATACGGCAGCACACCAAGAAGTACAGTGGATGGTGGCTTTATTATCACCAAAGTGTACAGCGACGTTTTGGCCACCTCACGTGGCCATCATCAAGCTTAATGATGGCCATGTGAGGTGGCCGAAACGTCGCTGTACACTTTGGTAATAATAAAGCCACCATCCACTGTACTTCTTGGAGTGCTATACATATGTATATATATATATATATATATATATATATATATATACTCACACATCTTGTTCCTTACTTTGCTGAAGACTTCTGAAGTCCCTGCCTCTTGTAATTAAGAACTTTCCGCCGTGCCCGCTCCTGCTTGTTGCCCGTTGCCTCCAGTTTTAATCCTTCATTACCAGTTTAAACAAAATCACCAATTAGGCCCATGAACACGTCTGTATTAATCTCATTAAGGTGATGGCACCAAATAAATTGGAACTATTTTTGAGCCTTTTTTTCTTTGTTGCTATGGCTTTATCAGGCCCTGTGGTCATATACAGAGACCTTCCAGCTCAGTCATTTAGAGTCATTCAGTTGTGGAATAAATGTGGCATTACCATCTTTGGCTGAAAATTGCTTTCAGCTTTTAAACTGCACTGACTAGTTTGTAGTTAATCTTAGATCATTCACTCGCAAAAATTAAATGAGCCAGAACGATGATCTTTTTTTTTCCTTCTTTTATTTTTTTTTGCAAAATAATACATGGCAAACAGTTATTTGTTTTTCCCAGGAGATGTAATAGGTTCATTTAAAGTCTCATAAGAAATATTTGTGAATTTTAATTGTATTTACCTCCAAAGATGTTGATTTATCCGTAGCCGCGATGATATTCCTGCATCCCGGTTTATATTATGAGGTGTCCGGCATCACTTCTTTATATGACAGCTTAGTATTATATACTTTGTAAGTCACTACTCGATATGTGTAATACAATGAGGTAAAGCATTACAGAACTTATAGACACATGTATTAAATGAGCATAGTCATATTTAAATGTAATATATCAAATGACATCGTCTTCAACATTTTTGTGTGTATCATATTGTTTTAAAAAAATCAACTAGTAGCTATAAGTTCAACTTAATTATCCACCCCCCCCCCATTTCCCTTCTTTCTTTCTTTCTTTCTTTCTTTTTCTCTTTTCTTTGTCCTTCCTTCTTCTGCCAACTCATTTTATCCCCTCACAACTTTCGTTCTTTGCAGTTACTTTCGGTC
The DNA here is from genome assembly GCF_029499605.1 of Hyla sarda. NCBI lineage: Eukaryota > Metazoa > Chordata > Amphibia > Anura > Hylidae > Hyla > Hyla sarda. The sequence continues at coordinate 36,459,209 of NC_079196.1, forward strand.
CTTCCTCTTTTCTTAATTCCTTCCTTCTTTCTTTTTTCCTGCTTGCTTCCTTATTTCCTTGATTTAATTTTCTTAGAGATATGATATGATATGATATGACAGATAGATAGATAGATAGAAAGAAGATATCTTCCTCATTATTTCTTCCTTTTTCTTTTTCCTTCCTTTCTTCCTTGATTATCCTTTTTCATCCTTTATTTCTTCCTGCTACACTTCATCCTCCTTTCTTTCTTTCTTTCTTTCTTTCTTTCTTTCTTTCTTTCTTTCTTTCTTTCTTCTACTTTCCTTCCTAACTTTCTTCTTTCTTACCTTTTTTACTGCCCTTTAAATAATTTTCTTTACTTCCTTTCTTTCTTACTTTCTATTTTTTCTTCTTTCCTTCATTCCTTTTTTCATCCTTTTCACCATCATGTGCTGCATTTCTTCCTTCCCCTTCCTTTCATCTTAAGTCCCTTCCTAGCTTTCTTCCTTCTTTCCTTTCTCCATCTCTGCCTCTCTCTGTTTCATGCTCCTCCCCTTCCTTTCAACTAAGGTCCCTTCCTTCCTCCATCTCTCTCTCTTTTCATGCTTCTCCCTTCCTTTCTTTCTAGGTTTCTTCCTTCTTTCCTTTCTCTTTTCTTTGTTAATTCTTTCTTCCTTTTTACTTGTTTCTATTTTCTTTTCTTAGATAAAGCTTTGAATTGAGCGAACATACAGTAAATTGGCTCGTAGCGAACCTCGTGGCTCGGCTGTTGATTGCTTTAGTCTACATAAATTTGTTCAGCTTTTCAAGTCCTCCGGTTGCCTGGAAAAGGTGGATACAGTCCTGGGAGATCTAAGACTGTCATCCCAAACTTTTTCAGGCAACCAGAGCCCTTGGACAGCTGAACTAATTTATGTAGACTAAAGCAATCAACAGCCGAGCCACGAAGTTCGCTACGAGCCAATTTACTGTATGTTCGCTCAACTCTACTAATCATATATGAAAAATAAATTGATAGATAGATGTGAGATAGATAGATAGATAGATAGATATGAGATAGATAGATATGAGATAGATCTGAGATAGATATGAGATAGATAGATATGAGATAGATAGATATGAGATAGATAGATATGAGATATATAGGTATAAGATAGAGAGATAGATATGAGATAGTTAGATAGATATGAGATAGATAGATAGATATGAGATAGTTAGATAGATAGATAGATAGATAGATAGATATGAGATAGATAGATATGAGATAGTTAGATAGATATGAGATAGATATGAGATAGTTAGATAGATACAAGATAGATAGATATGAGATAGTTAGATAGATAGATAGATAGATAGATAGATAGATAGATAGATAGATAGAAGAAAGTGACTAGCAGTGGGTGACACACACGGATCTCCATGCCTTCTACAAGTGATGGTGGTGGATAGTGATTAAGAAAACCATTAACCATAACCATTAAGATGATTGCTCACCAGTGCGAGAGAAGGGACCACGAGGTAATTGTTCACTTACAGGTTTTTGTTTGTTTTTACCAAGTTTAAGTGGCAGAGGGTCACATTTCACCCTGTTGGACTTATTTTTAATAAATATATAGACTAATAAATCTCTAATACTTTTATTAAACACAATGTTGTATTAAGTAAAAAAATAAAAATAAAACTGATAATCATTCATTTTAAACTCAGGAAAGTCCTATAGTTGTATCATAGAAACTGCTGTTAAAGCTATGAAAAAAAATACTCATAAAGCAAAATGTGCCTTCAAGTGTAACACTATACCCTGGCATTATAACATATTTTCTGTAACAGTATATATCCATTGCACAAACTTATGATATGGACCCATATACTGAGTCTAATGCATTTCCAGGAAGTTCACTGAACTTTGGGGCCGTGCTTCTGAAATAAGGGTCGTGGACCCCACTCACTGGTCCAGCAAAAGCTGTTACATTCTGATGATAGACTTAAGGTGTTTGGGACCAAAGAAGACACAAAATCAGCCATCCAGATGATAGAAGAACAATGCTGAACACACCAAAATAACACTGTTATAATGTAATAGAAACATTAAAAAAGGGTAAAAGTATCAGTGTTCCTTTATCAAAATGACAGCTTAAGAAAAAAAGCGTTGTCACAGAGAGTCTTCTGAACGCACAGAGCATTTCCAAGGAGCTAAGAAGCAGTGAGGGTGAACCAGCCAAATAATATGATATATCCTGCTGGGAAAAAGAAGATGTTTCCAAAAAAAAAATCCCTCAAACCTTATACAGTCTAGTATATAAATATGATAACAAATCTTTTAAAACATAAATATTGTTTTATATCATTATTATTATTATTGATATTTATAAAGATTTGGGTAAAAAATAAATGATAATAACAATAAAAATAATAATCATGTGAAAAATCTTTGAGTCACCACCAAAAATTGTATTGAAAAGTGGGGGTGGTCTCCTTAAAGAAAATGATCACTATGGGCAATGTATGTTGCAATTAAAATGTATAAGATTACATCTAGTCTGCATATGGGGGGTCTTCTCAAAGAGGTGGTTTTTTGGAGAAGTTTCATTGTAGTCATAATAATATTGATGATAATAATAATAATAATGTGAAACCTGTTTGAGACACTACCATAAATTGCATTATAAAGTGGCCTTCTATGGGGGGGGGGGGGTATCCTCAAAGAAAAAGGCACTATGCATAACATATATTGGACTTCAAATCCATCACATAACACCTGGACATGAGGGGGTCTTCTCAAAGAGGTGGAGAGGTTTCACAATAATAATAATAATGTGAAACCTCTTAGAGATGATTACCCAAAATTACATTTAAAAGTAGTCTTCTATGGGGGTGGTCTCCTCAAAGAAAATAAGCACTATGCATAATGTATATTGGACTTCAAATCTGTCACATTATATCTTGTATGGATACAGGGGTGGCCTTCTCAAAAAGGTTGTCTTTGGGAGAGGTATCACCGTATTAATGAAACGTTTAATTATATATATATATATATATATATATATATATATATATATATATATATATTATTGTTGCTAAATAATACAACTACTGCTACTACTAATAATAATAATAATAACAACAAATAAGTATTAGTATTATCACTACTTCTATTACTATAATTATTATTATTTATATTATTATTTTTCAGACTATTCTTTGCTGTTTTCTTAGTGCTATTATCTTTGCCATTATATTTTATTTTTTAATTTATTCATATTCCATTATTATATTAATGAAATAATACATCATATTAATATTTAATCACATACACATATCTTTAATGTCCTACTATAGAAATAAATGAATCTCCTTCAACTTCAACATCCTTTGAGATATATATAGTAAAGCCATAAAATTTTACTTATTACTTCCAAACTTATTGTTTCCTCTTATTTAACCTTTTGAAATGTTCCACCTTTCCCTATCCCCCCCCACCCAAGAACCTGAAGCAGATAATTTCTCATTTTCTAAGCTTCACTACCCCCTTATAGAGTGAATAAATTGCGACTTATTTCCATGAAATCCGCAGACGACGCAGGGTTTTTTAGTTTGCATAAAGGCATAAAGAGGTGTCTAATATCTCCAATATTTATCTACTAAGTGGACATTTGCATCGGGTTAGAACGGAGAGGAAAAAGAGCCACGTCCCCTCCTGCAGTGACAGCTGTACGGGAGGATGACATCTGACAGCTGTGACAGTGCTGAAGGGGGTTAGTCAGATGACTTGCTGCCTCTATGATCCAATTACAGCGCACATTCCTCTGACAGACCCAGCAGCTTGACTCCTGCATTCGGAAGGACAGTATTGATCTTTTGTCAGAAACCAGTTGCCTGCTTGAAATTGTGCGCTGCTGAACTTTGAAAAGCCATAGTACCCTCTTAAATGATAGGGGCAGCCAGGTTATATTATTCAGGTACAAAGAGAGGTTCAAAGGGTAGGTGCTAAATGCTGTATACTTGAAACAATCATAACAATATGACAGGCCAATCATACTCAAGTAGCCCCGGCTTATCTCTCGCTAGCTACTGTCTATGATTTTTCCTTGATGAAAAGGCCATTGCAATTAGCGCATGCCGGATTGTTGTGCTGGGTGACAGCCGACTAGATGGAATAATGGCAGCTGCCAATAACCGTAAGTTCTCCAAAACAGACAATTAGGTCTATAATTCACCGAGCTGCTAGTCTCTCGACTTCAGACCTTTTGCAATACTTTGACTGCAAACTATACAAGGTCGAAACAGGGGTAAAGGCTTGGTGAATGAAAGGCTTGGCAACGGGTCAATTTTTTTCCCTTTAACTGTTAACGCTTAAATATCAGGTTAGGAATCGGCTGCACGAACAGCTGGTGGTTTGTTTAGAAACTTCCTTACAATGCAATTATTTGTAATTATTTCATTATTAAAATGATATACTATTTATATTATTAATTATATATTATTTAGAACCTAAACTATTTAGGTAGGAAAGCAGTGTTTCCTAACCACTGTGCCTCCAGTTGCTACAAAGCTACAATTCCTAGCATGTCCGGAAAGTCAATGGCTGGGAGTTAGAGGCGGACTGACTGGCTGGTCTATTCAGATGTGGCCCGAGGGCCCAGCCACATATAAGGCCTGCTGCCTGCTTCTGCTACTGGGGATTCAAGACACTAGTCCCGAATACCCAGACTAATGCTGTTTTATCTGTGTGCATGGTTCACGCGCATAAGCGGAAATCCTCCTTTCTGTGGGAGCCGCATCTGTGGAGAGGAGAAGTGACCTACATCTTCATGCAGTGCAGGGGCGCTGATGTCACTCATAGGCGCCTGCACTGTGGAGCGAGAAGAACACGCCCTGTGATATTGTGGAGGAGATCGCTATGTGGGACAGGTGAGTATCTCCTTTTGTTTTTTTACTTTTTTTTCCAACCTGACACAAAGGGCCCCCTTCCGGTCTACCTACCTAACTACCTTCATACATGTCCTACATACCTGGCTGCTTAAATACCTTCAAAACTGACTACCTACTTATCTACTTGGCTACCTTTATACCTGGCCTAAATACCTGGCTGCCTAACTACCTACCAACATACCTGGCTATCTAACTATCTAAATACATACCTGGTTACCTAACTACCTTCATACCTGGCTGCATAAATATTTAGCTATTTATCTGGTTAAGTTGCTACCTTCATACTTGCCTAACTATCTACCTACATAATGCCTAAATACAAACCTTGCTATATTACTACCTAAATATACCTGGCTACCTACCTACATACCTCTGTACCTAACTACCTTCATGTAACTACCTAACCACCTACATATGTTGTTGCCTTACTACCTACCTACATACCTGGTTACTTTACTACCTTCATACCTAGCCTACATACCTGGCTTCCTAACTACCTACCTACAAGCCTGACAAACTACCTACATACCTGGCTCCCTAACCACATTCATACCTGGCCTATGTACCTGGCTGCCTTACTGCCTACCTACACACCTGGCTACCTAACTACATACCTGGCAACTGAGCTACCTACTTACATATCTGGCTATGTAACTACTTAACCACCTTCATACTTGGCTACCTAATAATATATCTGGCTACTTACATACATGGCTACCTACCTACATACCTGGCTACCTAACTACCTACCTACCTGGCTACCTGCATACTTGCTCTTTTCTGTGCAGGACACCAAGGTGGGCATTATAACAGTTCGGGGCCCTTTAGATGGGGAGATTGTGTAGAGGAGTGAAGGGGAATGGAAAAATGCAGTGTATAACATGTTTATCCTGCAGATGTTAAGAGAAGAGTTTTGTCTGGAAGAAGCCGACATGGAGGTCTGATCTGGACAGAGAAGAAAATGAAAGAGGACGCCGTCAATAAGAAGAGACATCTGTGAGTTTGCTAGATGTAACTGATATCAATATAAGTATAGTCATAGTGATCCTGTGTACAGCTGATATCTACCACTATATGGTCCTGTAAATAATCACTTATATGGTCTGCAGATCCTGTGTATATCTGGTATCAACCATAATATGGGCACTGTATGACGGAATACTGGTATAGTGTGTATAGTGTGTGTATTTTGTGTGTAGGGGTGAGGCATGAGAAGGAATTTGGGTGGAATAGAGGCATGGTAGAAGCGTGGCCAGGGGTGGAATCTCACAAAAGGCAATAGCTTGATTTGGTCTGGGTGCCCTGTGTGTTGTCAGACTGCCCCTGCCAGGAGTTGTAATTTTGCAACAGCTAGAGGCACACCAGTTGCCAATAGCTAAGGTAGAGCCTGAGCTGGAAAATATTCCAAATCAAATGTGTTTATTTTTGGGGGTAAATTAGGTCTAGATTTATTGACAAAGTGGCCCAGCCCTGCTTGCGCCATGTGTTGAAATTTTTACAGGGACATGGCTTCAAGAAAAAGGGCGGGGCATACAAATTTTCGAAAGACTTCACCTAAAAACTACAATTCTTATTAATTTGCATGTGACGGCAAGACTCTATACAAAGCTTGATCAGCTCAATGAGAAACAGTCTCCTTTAAGAGTTGCATCAAAAGATTCCCCAGGCGATGATGTGCATTATGTGGCAGGCTAGTTGTGAGTAGTAGTAGAGATGATATGTCATGTAGCAGGTTGATGTAAATAACCTGATTTTAGTTATTAGACCTTGAATTAGACTTCTGGACACTGGGAATCCATGAAAACGACTTGAAAAGTGTGCTGAAACTTCTATGCAAATCCAAAAACCCATTTGCTTTATCACAGTGTGGAATATTACAGTCTTTAGTTCAGATGAATGTGTATTTGGTCACTGTCCGTTTATAGGTTGCTTTTGCAGCAGATTTACTAAATGGAAATGTGTAATGTCTAATGTAGTTACAGATGCAGATGTAATACAGGATACATAAAATGCAGAGTCCAATTAGCTTGTTCTCTACTGATGGAGATGTTTACAGGTTGGCTTACTGTGTTTCAATACTTATACTTTTACCCATGGACTTCGGTTATGGCTGATACCTGGAGGGACATATGCACTAAACCTTTGATGATGTGACCACCCAGCACTTACTCTGACTGTATGTCACTAAAGATATTAGCGTATGTGGCGGGACCAGACAAAAGCCAGACATAGACTGGTTCAGGTATACCCCTCTGGTGAGATGAGGTTGGACTAGGGACTCTTCCCACAGGTTTCTAGAAGTTTCCTTACAGAAAACTGGCTGAAAAGTATCATATGACCAAGGCATCATTTATCTCATACAAGGCATATGCACATACACTCACATTATACCTCAGTCTATGCTATTATTGCACTCAAAACAGTTTTGCATATGAACTCATGGTATCCCTCCTTGGCTATGGGTATTGTGACAGCACAGGTGGGGTCACATTTTAGCGATTTGCATTGCTTGTATTGAGGACTTTCTTTACTGGTTCCCCTCCAAAAGAAGACAAATGCAGATAAAATTGAATTCAAATAATTTAGCTTTGTTTGTTCCTTGGATCACAAACAATGACACAGAGCTATATACTTTCTATCTCAAACCGAGCTCTCAAGGGTCTAATTTTGCTTATACTCATGCCCTGTTCTCCCCTTTTACTCCTTAGGACAAAGTTGTTCAATCTGGGATAGGTCTGAACATGCAAGGCTACACTTCATCTACTCAGGCCTCACTTTTAGCTTCTTTCTAGTCCCCATAAAGCTGGTTTATTTCACAGCCCTGTCTGGACCCAGCTACATTGTGTGAGTTCTGCACCATTCATGTTTCCATTCCAGTGGACATTCCAGAACAACTCACCAAAGATGGCAGTACAATTCAGCCTATACCATTTCAGGGGTGGCCTGCACAGAACAATGCAAACCATTTTCTCTCATGGCCAGACCTTCCAGCCCTGTTGTTACTACTCTGCATGGCCTCATTCCTATTACCTTAAAGGGTAGCTCCTACCATCACTTTTTTTTTCTGTCCCTGCCTATTACCCATCTATCCCTAACCCCCTCCCTGCCTTTAATTATTTTTTTTTTTTTTTACATATTAAAAATGCCTTTTGTCTGCCTGGCAGTGTGCTCACTACTAGGCAGACTTCCCCAGCAGGCACCACGTCACTGATGCCTGCTGGGGCCGACACTTCCGCCCGTAGTTCACCTATACAGGGTGCCTCCAGCAGTTTCCCCACTGCAACTCCCAGCTTGCCCTGACATCTATTTGCTGTCAGGGCATGCTGGGAGTTGTAGTGGGGAAACAACTGGAGGCACCCTGTATAGGTGAACACCGGATCTGTGATGGCCGCACATACCGCTCCCCGCCGCGCAGCCCGCAACCCCCCCCCCCGGCCCCGTCGTGCCACTCAACCCACTCCCCGGCAGAAGAACAGTCACAGCAGCCCACAACCCCCCCGGCAAAAGAACAGTAACAGCATCCCGCAGTATCCCCCGGCCCCTCCGCTCTGCTCAACCCACTCCCCCTTCCCATGCCCCTTAGTTCACCTATTCAGTGTCCCTCCAGCTGTTTCCCCACTGCAACTCCCAGCTTGCCCTGACATCTATTGGCTGTCAGGGCATGCTGGGAGTTGTAGTGGGGAAACTGGAGGCATACTGTATGGTTGAACACTCAACCCCCTCCCCCCCCCCCCATATAATACTTTACCTTGTCCCCGGGAGCCTGCGTGCACCCACTTCCTGCAAAGCGCTCGCTCCCGCCTGTCTGATTGACAGGCGGGAGCGAGCACCGCATTGACTGAATTTTGACTCGTTCCCAGTCTTCAATGAGTCGAAATTCTGTAGTGACGTCACTGCGGAATGCATTCAGCCACTAGGAGGGCGACCCCTAGTGGCCGAATTTAAAAGGGATTTTAAACTGGTTTAAAATCACTTTTTTAAATTAAAGTATATTAGAGATATGTTGTAGTACTTAAGTACTACAACATATCAATTTTTTTTATTTCATGACAGAGCCCATTTAAGCCCACTGCAAATTTCTCCAGTGGGCAAGCCTCTTCCAGCCTTTCATCCAATGATGATCCTGATGTCCCAGACTGCACTAGCTTCTAGCACAACACAATCTTCATTATAGAACAGGCCCTAGGCCTCGCTTCATCATCGGCAAACCGCAGGTCCAATATACATCACACGTGGGCAATCTGCTCTCACCTATGGGTGACAGACCGATCTGTTAACATCTGCTCCTACTAGGAACTACTAGTAATATATAGTGTCCCACTAGGGCACTGTAAGAGAGAATGGTTAGGATTCCATGTGCTTTTGTGAGTCCATTCATAGTGGTGGATTTACCACTGTAGAAATCCTCTGCTACGAGCGGACACACAGAGCTACTTGGCCACAGCCAGGGGCTTGCTCTGCAGTCCCTCTGTGACTGTCATTGGCACATCCACAGCATAAAATATGCTGCGGATGCACCCCATGTTACTCTGCCCAAAGGATAGGGGATAATCTGTCTGAACACGGGGGGTCATGTCGCTGGGGACCCCCGTGATCTCCTTGCTTCGTTTAGAACATCGGGTGTAGCGCCGGAGGCTCGTGATGTCACGTCCATGCCTCCATGCCGTATGACTGGTGGTGCGGGGCAGAGGCTTATGACATCACGGCCACACACCCTCAATGCAAGTCTATGGGAGGGGGCGTGGCGGCCGTCACGCCCACTCCTAGAGATGTCCGCATTTTAGAAAAATTAGATTTGGCCGATTCGCTGAATTTTCCCCAAAAATTTGGTTCAGTCCGAATTTATTTGCAGCAAATCGCTATTAAAAGCAGCTATTTCTGGGCTACAGAGGGCCTCAATTGGGGTGCAGAACATTTTGCATTGTCGTAACACTCATAGGGAGTGTGCTGTGTTAGTGAAATAATACTGTTATTCAGTATGACATGCAGATTACAGGCGTGGCTATTAGAATCACTGTCGTAGAGTGGTCCAATGACAGAGGCTGGAGGTGGCATCAGTATGAGAAGACCATATGGCGGCAGATTGACACAGCCTGGAGGTGGCAGCAGCATGAGGAGGCCATATAGTGGCTGAATGACACAGCGTGGAGGTGGCGGCAGCATGAGGATACCATGTAGTGGCTAAATGACACAGCCTGGACATGGCAACAGCCTGACGAGATCATAGGGCCTCACAATTTAAAAGATTAAAAATATTTTTTTAACATTTAAACTGAAGATTTCAAATAGAGGAACCTAAAAAGTTTTATTTAATGTGCCAGCAGCATGAGGAGACCACATGGCAGCACAGTGACACAGCCTGGAGGTGGCAACAGCATGAGGAGACCATAATCTGGCAGAATGACACAGCCTGGAATTGGCAGCAGCAAGAGGAGACCAAATAGTGGCTGAATGACACAGCTTGGAGTTGGCAACAGCCTGACGAGACCATAGG